>NC_068369.1:59531966-59849466 GCF_020536995.1 Dreissena polymorpha | reverse complement strand
AATTATATTGATTAATCTGCGAAAAATTTTCTTCTTAGGCGGTTTATAGAAATTGCACCTTCCACGTATGAGACCACAATGTTGATGAAGATTTATAGGAAGGAAAGACGACAAGGTCCATAACTCTCTATTGTTGTCAATCATACAGAGTGAGTAGAATGAATAACACTTTTTAAAACAAAATTTACATATGGCCATCGTCCACAGAAAACTAGTCTGTTAAGAAATGGATTATTGTGCAAGACAACTAGTGCCTGAGACGACATTGTGCCTTTAAATGCCCGGTATAAAACGCCTGGTAAATTAAACGTGGGATTTACATCTCACTCACAATACGCGTTAGACGGTTATGGTTGAGCATTAGATAGAACCTGAGTGTTGGCGTTAGAGTTTAACCGGAACAGAACATATAGTTATAACGACTTTCATTAATATACAAGTCAGTCGTCCCGATGTATATAGCATAAAGGTCTTGTGAAGTATTGAGTAAAGCCTCAAAATAAGTATTGTACATAGTACATTGTACACTGAAAATAATGATATGTACGGGTAACAATTGCATTAAAATCAAATACAAACAAAATAGTGTGATTCCGTTGATGTCCTTCGACTACAAAACTGGTTTCGAACGTTCTTAATTGACATGCAAACATGCGTTGTCATATTGACAAGTAGAAAATATCGTAAACAATGGAATTCACAATTAATCGCTGCATCACTTTAAAATGTAAACAATACACTTATGACATTATCTTTAGAAATAAAATGCATCATTGTTAAACAAAAGGAATGACGAAACTAGCTTAAAATGAACCACAATGCGGCAACTACTGACTCGCATATGTTAGGATTGTAACAATAATAAACAATATTAGTGCATTAAATCGTGGATAAAAAACCTTCGAAAATTACTTCTGTAAATTTGATAACGACTGTTTGATTAATACATCTAGCTTTTTTTTGATCGAAATGCAGCACATAAATTGCCATGAAGTATATATGTGAGATATCTAGTCTTGTATTAGATCAATAATATAATTTCAAGATGTGTTAAGTATCCCCGGAACAAAATGGTGAACGGAATGGTGATGCCTTGAAGTTGAAAACCGGTCATAAAAGCAAAAGAGTTAATAAGAGTAATCGGTTTCGAAAAATATGTTCTTGTATAAGGGGTCGAACCTTAAAGATGATCACGTAGATATAAAGGAAGTTTTCAATGATTATATGTCTGAAAATTTAATGACATTGACCTTGCCGTAGTGCTAATAATTGTCATGTGCACAAACTTGCTGTTTCTTGAGTAAATGAAATATTGCAATTTTATACAGCGTCTCATAGAAATAAATTATAACAAAAATCGTGTTGCTTCAATAGTAAAGTTTTTTATATAGAATCTTAAAGATCTGTCATATATATTGTTTATATTTGTAATTATATGTTCCCATCAAACTATTTTATAAAGTTTATGATTTTGTGTGATTATATAATTTTGAATCTGTTTACATAATTACGTATTCCTGCACATATACAGTCTTAAACAAACCTAATCTAAATGCATGTTTTTATATTAATCTAGCGACAATTTGCTTATGCATTAGTCACAATGACACCGACATGTCCATTAGGAATGCACATTTTTACATAATCATGCAATCAAATAGATTTCGTCAGATTTTGACTTTTATGGTTTTTATAAATATGTATTTTGGTGTACATTTTTCAAGGGTATTCCTTATTATTTATCATTGATTTTCTTCCTCAGATTTAGACTCATGATGCTGACGATTTACTAAACACAGACATAATGAATATACTAATATTCTCTTATGTTTGCCATGCAGCATAAAACACGTCTGTATATCCGTCCGTTCGTTTTCTACAATGTCTTTAAATGTTGTATGTATTACTGTGTTTGTCTTTAATATTGTCACCATATCTATTGACAATTTTACTCACAAAAACAACAAACACACTTCTTATGGTTTTAAACAATGTGTGTGAGAGATCATTTTTACCCAATTTTTTTTTAAGACTGAGAATAGTTAATTTTCACTGTTAACACACAGTTGCAAAACATGTTCAGTCACATGAAGAAATTCAGCGATGGGCTTGTATGAGGGACACGACTTTAAAACAATAACATAATGCATGCAGTATGTCTACATATATGCTATATTACCTTTTCCATTTGTTCTATTATTATATAATACTTAGATTACATACTTACATAGTGCGATATTTCAAGAAGTATGACATATTGCTGCCGCAGATACACAGTTGCCTGTACTACTTCATCATAAACCGAGCACTTGTTTTAATACAGAACATAAATATAATTAAAATCGTTTAAATAACAAAAGGCGTTCACGCGAGTACGCAAAGGCTACACGTTTACTTACGAAAGCGCTCTACTTGTGACCTTGCATGTTTGAGTAATATGTCGACCTATCCGGATGGTCATGTAAACAGCGTAATTACTTGCTCTATGAGTTTCGTAATAACTATAGCAACAGAATAGACTGTAAGCGGTTATTCAATTGGTGAAAGCTCTTGCAGTAGATGTCACAGCAATCGAAGTCATAATGTCAACTTTCGGAATTAGTGCAAAGCTTTTTTCGAATATCAAAGTTCTTCATTCATTTAAGTATGCTACTCTAAATGTAGGAACCAGAACAAATCGGCGAACGATGTAAATCGCCACTAAATTTGTAGTTCGTTCCAAAATAACGTTTTTGAAGATTTTTTATTAAAGTCTTGCATGATAATGCAGATCAATGTTACTAACTAATACTCGGATGTTTGTCATATTTATCGTACAAGACTATGCTTGTTTCGTTAAATGTTCTCTCGTTTTTATTCCGTTTTATTCATTTCAGTGGTTGATAGGATGTTAACTAAGTAACACGCAGATTTACGGAAAAGCTTAGCCGATCTAAACGGATAATCAATATACATATACATTATTATCGAGAAGTTCGCTACCGGTAGAAATGGCCATATAAACGAATGTCTTACCCATATACAAGTTATATGGCTTTACCGGGATTTTAGCTCACGAACATTTCATTTTCAGTCCAGCGCTGTAACAAATCTATTTACAACAACAACGAACAATATCCTGTGCGTATTCGTTGACACTTATTCTAATAAGAACATTGAAACTTGCATTCGAATTACATCGACCAATAGTACACTGAAAAACTACACACGGCAGGACATTTCACTTTCTTATTTAACACTTCAAGTACTTGAATAATATTCGCGAAAGTAACTAAATTTACGCTAAATGTACCGCAGTCCCAACCGTGTTGATTATACATAAATTGTCGTCATTTTATTGAACACTGGAGGCACCAAGCATCTGATTTCTGCTTTCTGAGAATCTTTAACTTGTAAACGGATTTCGCGCACGCAAGGAACATAACGTCTGAACTATTATTCAATATGTATACAAACGACCTCATTGATAAGTATAATTCCGAACACTGTTATTGTGCCTATCAGAAGTAATATCGTGTATTGTTTTATCTTATCAATAATGGCGAGTTTGTTTTACTAAAACTAATACAATTATAGTGACATATTACAAATTATTTTCCTAAATAAGCCATCAAGGTTTAATTAAAAGCCCATGAACACTCAAAATCAATTAATATTTCATGCAATATTTCGAAAAATAAAGTAAATACATAAAAATCAATGTTCCATATAGAAATAGCCAAAATTTCAACGCTAGATGTTTTATATATGTTTTAATAATTATTTTTATGAAATATGTCACCTCATGTTTTTCATCATTTCAAATAAAATTCGGAACATGTCCACACTCTCTTTATAAGTACATAAACACTCGAAATCAAACAATAATTTCGTACAGCATTTCCAAACATAACGTTAACACATAACTAATCATTGTTCCTTAAAGCAATAGCCAAAATTTCAATGCTAGATGTGGTCTGGTAACACAGATTTTAACAAGATACAAAATGCTTTTTATGTTTTTTTTTGTGGGACAATATATGCAGCACATGTTCATGTACCATGTACGTGTTCGTTTGAGGTATGAATAGATCGTTGCGGTAAATTAAAATGGGGATACATTGTGCCACACAAATTTTAAAACAAGCATTTTGTATCTAAGGCGGTTTATAGAAATTGCACCTTCCATTTATGAGACCACAATGTTGATGAAGATTTAAAGGAAGGAAAGACGACAAGGTCCATACCTCTCTGTTGTTGTCAATCAAACAGAGTGAGTAGAATGAATAGCACTCACGGTCTGTTTAAAATAAATTTTACATGTGGCCATCGTCAACAGAAAACTAGTCTGTTAAGTAATGGATTATAGTGCAAGACACCGAGTACCTGAGACGACATTGTGCCTTTAAATGCCCGGTATTAAACGCCTTGTAAATTAAACGTGGGTTTTACATCTCACTCACAATACGCGTTAGAAAGTTATGGTTGAGCATTGGATAGAACCTGAGTTTTGGCGTTAGAGTGTTAGAACAGAACATAAAGTTATTGCGACTTTCATAAATATACAAGTCAGTCGTCCCCATGTATATAACATAAAGGTCTTGTGAAAAAGTATTGAGTAAAGCCTCAAAATAAGTATTGTACATTGTACACTGAAAATAACTATATGTATAGGTTACAATTGCATTAAAATCAAATACAAACAACACATTGTGATTCCGTTGATGTCCTTCGACTACAAAAACTGGTTTCGAACGTTCTTAATCGACATGCAAACATGCGTTGTCATATTGAAAAGTAGAAAATATCGTAAACAATGGAAAGCACAATTAATCGCTGCATCATTTTAAAATGTAAACACTACACTGATGGCATTATCTTTAGAAATAAAATGCATCCTTGTCAAAAAGAAAGCGATGACAAAATGTGGTTTCAATGGTAAAGTTTTTTATATAGAATCTTAACGATCTGTCACATATCTTGTATATAATTATAATTTTATGCTCTCATCAAAATATTTTATAAAGTTTGTGATTTTGTGTGATCATATAAGTTTGGAGCTGTTTACATAATAACGTATTTCTGCACATATACACACTTATACAAACCTAATCTAAATGCATGTTGGTATATAATAATAGCGAAACTTTGCTTATGCTTTATTCACTATGAATGTCCGTGTAGAAATGAAAATTTTTACATCATCATGCAATCAAATAGATTTCGTCAGATGTTGACTTTTATGGGTTTTTTATAAATATGTAATTTTGTGAAATGTGTATTTTTGAAGTACATTTTTGAAGGGTATTCCTTATTATTTATCATCGATTTACTTCGTCAGTTTAGACTCATGATGTTGACGATTTACTAAACACAAAGATAATAAATATACTAACATTCTCTTATATGTTTTGCATGCAGCATAAAACACTTAATTACATGAACCGTCTTTATATCCGTCCGTTCGTTTGTTGCTATGTCTTAAACTTTGTATGCATAACTGTGTTTGTCTTTAAAGTTGTCAACATATATTGACAATTATACTCACGATAACAACAAACACACTTCTTATGGTTTTAAACAATGTGTGAGAGATCATGTTTCCCAATTTTTTTTTAAGACTGAGAATAGTTAATTTTCACTGTTAACACACAGTTGCAAAACATGTTCAGTCACATGAAGAAATTCAGCAATGGGCTTGTATGAGAGACACGGCTTTAAAACAATAACATAATGAATGCAGTATGTGTACATATATATATTATATAAGTTTTTCTAATGATTCTATATTATATCATACGTAGATTAAATAGTTAAAACATTTTTACGTGATTTGCATGTACGATGTTTTAAGACGTAGGAAAAATTGCTGTCGCAGATACACCGTTGCTTATGTCAACATTAACCAAGCACTTGTTTAAATACAGAACATTAATATAATTAAATACCTTTAAAGAACAAAAGGCGTTATTTCACATAAATACGTAAAGGCGCTATCCGCACGCAGGTGTGCTTACTAAAGCGATATAATTGTGACCTTGCATGTTTGAGTAATATGTCGACCTAACCGGATTGTCATGTAAACAGCGTAATTACTTGCATTAAGAGTTTCGTAATTACTATAACAACAAAATATACTCTAATTGGTAATTAAATTGGTGAAAGCTCATGCAGTAGATGTCTCTATAATAAAAGTCATAATGTCAACTTTCGGAATTATTGCAAAGCCTTTTTCGAATATCAATCAAAGTTCTTTATTCATGTAAGTAGCTTACTCTTAATGTAAAAACCAGAACAAATCGGCGAACAATGTAAATCACCACTAATAATACATAATAACGTTTTTTGTGAAGATTTGTATTAAAGTCTGACATGATAATTTAGATCAGTATTACTAAATAATACTAGGATTTTTATCATATATATCGTACTAGACTATGTCATGTTGTTTTTTTTGGATGTTCTCTCGTTTTTGTTCCATTTTTAGCATTTCACTGATATAATGGATGTTAGCTAAGCAACACGCATATTTACGGGAAAGCTTAGCCGATCTAAACGGATTATCAATAAACATATATATATTCTTATCAAGAAGTTCGCTATTTCGAATCAAAGGTTGGTAGAAATGGCCGTATAAACGAATGTCTCAGCCATACACAAGTTATATGGCCTTACCGGGATTTTAGCTCACGAACATTTCATTTTCAGTCCAGCGCTGTATGAAATCTATTTACAACAACAACGAACATTTCCTATGCTTGTTCGTTAACACGTATTATAATAAAAATAATGAAACTTGCATTCTAATTATATCGACCAATAGTACACAGGAAAACTACCCACGGAGGGACATTTCAATGTCTTATTTTAATATTTCATGTACTTTATATTCGCGGAAGTAACTCAATTCACGTTAAATGTATCGCAGTTCCAACCGTGTTGATGCTACATAAATTGTCGTCGTTCTATTGAACCATTGAGGCACCAAGCATCTGATTTCTGAGAATCGTTAACTCGTAAACGGATTTCGAGCACGTAAGGAACATTACGTCTGAACTATTATTTAATATGTATACAAACGACCTCATTGATAAGTATAATTCCGAACACTGTTATTGTGCCTATCAGATGTAATATCGTGTATTATTTTATCTTATCAATAATGGCGAATTTTTTGTTACTAAAACTAATACAATTATAGTGACATATTACAAATTATTTTCCTAAATAAGCCATCAAGGTTTAATTAAAAGCCCACGAACAATCAAAATCAATGAATATTCCATGCAATATTTCGAAAAATAAAGTAAATACATAAAAAATCAATGTTTCTTATAGAAATAGCCAAAATTTCAACGCTAGATGTTCTCGATATGTTTAAATAAATTATTTTTATGGACTATGTCACCTCATTTTTTTCATCATTACAAATAAAAATCGGAACAAGTACTCACTCTCTTTAAAAGTCCATAAATACTCGAAACCAAGCAATAATTTCGTAAAAACTTTGGCTATTACTATAAAGAACACTGATTTTGTATGGGTTGAATTTATTTTACAATTTTTTTTTCGAAATATTCGTTAATTTTGTTTATTTATTTTACTTTAAATGAAACCATGTTTTAAATTAACACAACTGTTTACTAAATTATTCGAGCGAGGCCGATAAACTTTTCTTTACAACATTAAACGCTTGAAAATAATATATTTCTGCAATTTGTGTCTGTCTTTCTCTATGTTTATCTATCCGTCTGTGTGTTTGTGTATCCGTGTGTCTGTCTGTCTGACTTTGCGTCGGTTGTTCTGTTTGTAAGTGTTTCCGTATGTATGGTAATCTGAATGTTTGACCTTCTGTTATTCTGTCTGTCCGCAATTTAGAAATTTGGAAAATTGCGAGTCAGCGTAAAATAAACTGTTTTCTTTAAAAACAAATCAAAGATCTGTATTGATATTTCACAGGGATGCTTACTAACCTTCACATTAATAGAACAAATGTATTTATTACGGAAGTATAATGTAATAAGTTAATGCGCCGGAAATAAAATAAATGTCACAATACATTTATTGGGAACACTTCGCTTAATGGTCTAAGCTAGTTAAACAGAATTTTAATGGAGGTTGTTTAATCTTATGTTAGGCAAACTTTTCTATTATGAAGTTTGTTAGATTTGATTTCAGACGCATGGGCTTACAGTGAACTTTTAAGGGTTATATCGTTTGGTTTTATTTACAAACTAACTTTTAAAAGATGCCTTATATGGAAACGGTGTAGTAAGTCATGCAATTTATAGGTTCATGTCGTGTACATTGATCATACTCTCGTCGAGTAAACACTTCACTTCGCCTACTAAAACAGATGCAAAGTTAACAACATCATCGTCAAAACAACACCATAGAAATAAAAGTAATATTATGTATGTCAATTACTATGGTGGAAAAAATATGAAAGCTTACTCTTGCTATCATATAACAATGTCCTGTAATTTCCCATTTTGTCAAAACTACACATTGCCTTTATAATATTGCCTTTAAATAAATAAAGGTGTAGGTTTAAAAAAAAGAGTAATGTTCTCTTCTTGAAAATGAGAATGTTCCTATAAAACATATCGCTTTGATTGTTGAACCGTTTTATTATATCATATTATATTATGTCCAACCTGGTCAGAGGTGATTATTGATATCTTAAACAATTTTATATTTAACGCGCTGGTGCCTCTTTTCGCAGTGTCAGTATTTTACGTCAATTTATCTTATGTCAGTTTTTAACTATGGATAAGCAATGGTAACCTAACTTTTAACCTAACCTTTTAACGTAAATATGAATATAGAGAATAAGTATGTGGAAAATACGCAATATTTAACTCTTCATACTTCATAGTCTCTTATAATTCTTATATAGAATGGCCACTTTCATGTTTTTATGTGTGTTTTTAATGCTACGTAATTTTGATGTACATGAAGTGGATGAGACTTTAATAAAACATTGAATTGAATTGAATTGTAAAAACAAACCACGAAAAACATATAATTGTCCTATGTGCATTATTCCATTATCAAGTCATGTTAACATATTTCTTATATATTTAATTATTTTTACCTTGCTATTAAATTATTTTAATATTGAATTTCAAATTATCATGATCTTACCTTGTGAACGTGTAAAGTATTGTATCGCAATGAAAATAAAATTCATAATGTGTATTAGAATAAGCTAAGCTAAGACATTTATGATAGAAAACCGTTATTAATGTTACCCATAGACATGCCTAAATTCCTGATACTCGGACTCGAGAGCGTTTCAAATAAGTAGTAAGTACTTAAAATGCAATCGAGCATAAATAGGTTTAAACTAAATGCCTGTTACTGGCTCTATGTGGTGGTGTGCCATATTGATAATCTACTATTGGTTGGTAAGTTAGATGACCGGTTTTTGCAGTTTATATTTTATTTTGTATAACTGGGTTTAAAAATAAATTAGCATACTTTTCCCTTTTTGATGAAAATGCTCAAACTGGACGCATATCTTTGCATTTAAACACTCGTGTATGTATAAGTGTGTTTGTATTGGAATTGTCAACTTTACTTTTATTGACATTCGTTCTCATTACAACAACCAAACAATTGGGTTGCTTTTACTGACTCATTGTTGAATACTGGGAATAGTTGACGGTGAACAAACAAACGCACAACAGTTTATGTACAAGAATAATATTTAGAAATGAGCAATTATCACTTAGATGGTAATATATAATAAATGTTGAAGTAAAACGCATGTACGATATTTAAAAAATAGGGCATGTCGGACCGTATTTGGTACAAAAACGAATATGGTACATTTGTACCATATTCGGCCGAATATGGTACAAATGTACCATACTCGGACCGAAGATGGTACAATTTTCGACCGAATATGGTACAAACATTGTACCATATTCGGTTGGAATAAGTTTTTCTATGCTCGCCAAAACGTATTTGGTACATACCAAAAAAACTCATAAAAATGAAAATGGCCTACGTATATGGTACATAAATTATGTATTTCTTAATAAATGAAATAGTCTGCCGATGTGTAAACTTTTTTTCAAACTCAAATACATTGTATTAACCTAATATTGGAAGTGACAAAAGTATCATCATCATCATCATCATCATCATCATCATCATCATCATCATCGTCGTCGTCGTCGTCGTCGTCGTCGTAACTGTTTCGCCGGCTAGCTCAGTCGGTTGCGCGTCAGATTGGCACGCAGGCGGCCTGGGTTCGATTCCCGGGCGGGCCAGATACTTTCGTGGAGATCATTAATAGCAATTTTCAAATTTTTAAAACTTTTTTTTTCGAAAGTGTATTTTCACCAAAATCCGATTTAAGAGATTTTGAGCTCTTTTAAATGAATATATCTCTCCAAAAATAAGGATGTTTGACTGGCTGCTTTAGACAGGTGTGACTGTATTCCTAAACATTACTTTGTAAAGTTGATTTGTCGTTCCGACGTCATATTGCTGAGAAGCCGACAAAGCTTTGAAGTTTCCGATTTTTTCTTTGATAACGTGCCGCTTTAAAAAGGCGGGAATTTTGCACACGAGTCTTACTCAGAAGTCAGTAACCATATTTGACTTGGCGGTCGGCAAGAAAAGTTGTGATTTTCGACTAGAAAGAATTGAAATCCAAACTTTCTTCAAACTTCAAAAGAATTCTTGACAGTAAGTACTGTACATAATTTTAATTTTCAGTTGTCTTAATATGCATTGATGTTTTAACATGCATTGATTTTTATGTTTTATGCCCCCCCCCCCCTCAGAGTGCATTTGCAGTTGTCCGTCCGTCTATCCAATTGTCCGTGGCATTCCTTCCGGGTGCGTAACTCCTAAACTGCTAAAATATTTAAGCTACAGTCATTTTTTCGAAAGTGTATTTTCCACCAAAATCAGATCGAGCTCCTGTAATCTGTAGATTTGAACATTTTAAATTTTATGGAGTTTATAGGTCTTTGACCTTCGAACCCTGCCTAGTCGTGACTTCTGGTGAGCGACCTAGGCCCCCAGGGCCCCTTCTTTATATCCCTTCCATCCACGTAGCATTGGTTTCTACAGACCGTTTGTCCGTTGACCGCCATAAGTTTGCCCGCTATTTTTCCCCTGAATTTGAATTCGGTTGGATTTCAATGAAACTTTACATGAAGTACTTGCTACTTTCATTGCGCATATTGCCCGGAAGTTCGGATTGTAAATTTTAGCGGAGCTATCAGACGAGTGATTTTAGCTCAGCTCATGTCGTGAGACATTCGTTTTCGACACGCGGTGTTCAATACAAGCTCTATTAACTAATGAAGTATAAATGTATAATAACTTATTATATTATTTCAGATGAAGGAAGCAATTAGGAGAAAAAGGAAGCAATTAGGGTGCTTGCCCAGGTCGAAGTACGACATTATTGTCAGATGTTTAAACGGATCGTTCGATGTCCCTGTGAAGAAACGGACACCTGAAGAGAATAATTGTTTGGCCATGATTAGAAAACGTAAGGACTTCGAGCTTGGTGACCGGGGTTCTTTATTGTGTGGCGGAAAGCAAGTCCTTGTGAAAGAAGATCTTCCTAGATTTGTTGAGAAGATGTTCATGGAAAACAAAGGATGTGGAGCAAGGGTTATTTACAACAAACTGAAAGTAAATTACACGGGGTTCTCGGAACAAGCTATCCTTGAAATACTGTACAATAGCAAGTATTACCATGAGAAGTATCCGAGATTTACAAACAAGCCAAAGCCAAAGACAATTACAGAAGAGGAACCAGGCAAAAGATGGCAGATTGACATAATTAACATGAAAAATCAAAGTGTTAGCTACAAGGGGTCCACATACAGTTATATTCTACAAGTCGTGGACGTTTATTCTAGGTACGTTATGCCAAAACCCCTGAAAACGAAGAGTTCGCGTGAAGTTGCAAAGGCATTAGAGGACGTGTTGATGGTTAACCTTGCCCCTGACATCATCCAATGTGACAACGGACTGGAATTTAAAGGCCCTAGTATGAAACTTTTGTTGAACAAGTACAACATCAAAATGATCAATAGTAGGCCGTATCATCCTCAATCACAGGGCAAGTGTGAAAGGTCAAACAGTGTTATAAAGGCCAAGATTCTATTTGCAACAAAAAGTAAACGTGGATTTAACTGGGTCGAAGGGCTTCAAGATTTAGCCTATGCCATAAACACAAGTTTCAAACGAGTTCTTGGGGGTCTCACGCCCTTTGAAGCCTACTACGGAAGAAGTCATGTTTTTACCAAAGAACGTCATAGTTCTCGTGAAATAAAGAAAACCATACGGCGAGCAAATAAAAAGGCTTACAGGTCGCTGTTGAAAAACGCAACTTCCCCAAGCAAGTACAAAGTAGGAGAGACAGTATTAATTCGCTATCCCTTTCGAAAATCCAGGGTGCCAACCAAAAGATATGTTATCGAAGGCAAGGTAGAAAAAGTAAAACGAAATGGTGTTTATATCGTGTCATTTCAAGTACCGAACAAACCCGAACTTGGATTCGTAAGCAAATCGGTTGGGGTCGAAAACATGACTAGCCTAACTGTTGCGTTAGAGAAACAACGAAAAATTAAAAAACATTCATTAAAACAGAACCGCTCAGAGAAACAAAATCACAGAACTAAGTACTATCATGTTTAAACACACCATGAAAATCTGCAGTTGTTGGATGGGGTGAATATTGCCATGGACCCAAATCCGGATGGAAATTGTCAATTTGCTGCTATATCGCATCAACTTGGTAAAATTGGTATATACAAAGACGTAGATGCTTTACGTAAGGAAGCAGTCCATCACATTGTAGAAAACAGATATTTCTATGAAACTTTTGTCTATGATGAAACATTTGATGAATACGTTAAGAATATGTCTAAGAATGGGACATACGGCGACAACCTCACGCTCATTGCACTTATGAGAGAATATAATTTGCAGTGCCTGGTAGTTTCTACCCGAGGACTAGAACACTCATCAATTGTGTCAGCAGATGGAAAGTTCGATGGTGATGTTGGAACAATTGCATTGGGGTATTTCCCAGAAGGATTTGGCATGCATTACGTTAGTATCCGTATCAATCAACGCGTGTACAAGGACATAATATCACGCTTAGAACAGTCGTATGACAACGGTGACTCTGGCGACAGCGCTGCGTCTGGCGACAACGCTGCGTCAGGCGACAACGCTGCGTCTGGCGACAACGGTGACTCTGGCGACAACGGTGACTCCGGCGACACCGCTGCGTCTGGCGACAACACTGCATCTGGCGACAACGCTGCGTCTGGCGACAACGGTGACTCTTGCGACAACGGTGACTCCGGCGACAACGGTGACTCCAGCGACAACGGTGACTCCGGCGACAACGGTGACTCCGGCGACAACGCTGCGTCTGGCGACAACGGTGACTCCGGCGACAACGCTGCGTCTGGCGACAACACTGCATCTGGCGACAACGCTGCGTCTGGCGACAACGGTGACTCTTGCGACAACGGTGACTCCGGCGACAACGGTGACTCCAGCGACAACGGTGACTCCGGCGACAACGGTGACTCCGGCGACAACGCTGCGTCTGGCGACAACGGTGACTCCGGCGACAACGGTGACTCTGGCGACAACGGTGACGTCTCTGTGTGTTCAGCCCTGAAAGAGCTTCAAGATATGATAAACAATAGGAGGGCACAGAAGCGAACGACTTTTCCATTTCTGATGTTACCACTTCACATTCAAGTTGAAATTTTTAAGTTCTGCATACAATCAAACCCGTCAATCCAGTTTGTGTTGGCGAAGGTCGGCAAACCCTTTAGAGATTTAATAAGGTCAATGAGTTTGCAAACACCTAGAATTTACATTCGGCCGGATATTGGACTAGATACTAGTAACAGAAATCCTGTTAGCGTTCGTTTCCTATTAACAAGAGCGGGCAGAAACAGCGGTCTTATTTCGGCAATAAAAGAAATCATCAAGGGGCCAAAATGGGCAAACGCATGGCTGCGTTTGCGTGTTAGTGGAATCGGTTGGTATGATATCATAGATGTCATGTACAGACATAACAGGTGAAATATACATGTATATCGGTGTTTGGAAACCTGTTATGTTATTTTTGTGATTGATGATTATGTTCTTCTACCGGAAATTTGTTGTCATTTGCTCATTTACTGGTAACTTTTTACGAAGCACATTTGGGATATTTTGGCTGCTACTAAAATGAATGTATATATGTATATTATGTCTTGTCAAAATGCTACAGTTGGATTAAAATTTAAATGCTGTTCTATGTTCTTCAATATTACTTTGAAAAATCCTGTCAGTATACCAATAAATGAAAAAAGTACAAGTTTGTTGAATCTCTTGAATGAAACAAATTATAAAATGCAAAATGTAAAATGAATATGTGATGATGATGATGACAAAACATTTGTGATGATGATGATGGTAAAAAAATTGTGATGATGATGGTGGTGGTGATGATGATGACAGTGGTTGTGATGATTGGGGTTTGATGATTGTGGTGATGATGATGATGATGATGATGATAATGATGATGATGATGATAATAACAAACGTTTTGGGATGATGATGACAGCGATGTTTATCGGACGATGATGATGGTTATAATGATGATGATAAGTTTTTAGATGATGATGACGGCGATGTTTATCGGCCGACGATGATGATAATGATGATGATGATAACAAAATATTTGTGATGATGATGATGGCGATGTTTATTGGCCGATGATGCTGATGATATTCTCATCGTCGTCATCATCATCACAACATCCTCATTATCGACCGAAAACATCGCTGTCATTATCATCACAAAAAAAACTTTTATGATCACCATTACGATCATGATAATGGATATGATGATGTTGGTTTTGATGGTGATGATGATGGTGGTGTTGGTAAAGATAACAACGATGATGATCATTGGGGTGTTGATAATTGATGTGATGATGATGATGATGATGATGATGATGATGATGATGATGAGATAACGATGATGATGATGATGATGATGATGATGAGATAACGATGATGATGATGATGATGATTACGATGATGAGTGTGTATCATATTCGGAACGAATGTGGTACATTTTTCATCCGAATATGGTACAAGTTTGTACCATATTCGGTCAGGCATTTTACCCCAAAACTGCAGATACGTATATGGTACAATTAGACAGTTGTACCATATTCGGCCGAATATGGTACAAACTTGTACCATATTCGTTTTTGTACCAAATACGGTCCGACAGGGCATATTGCTATCGAACATACTAAACTGAATGGGTTTTTTGAAGAACATAAAGGTAGCTCTAATTACATATATACAAATAACATAAGGCGCAAGTTTTCGCAAGTAAGTAGAAATCCTACAAGTGCATAAAAGAAATCGGTATCGGTGTGATCTTTCCTGTTTGCCGATATTACAGATAATCATGTTCTGGCGTGATGAATTGTGGAAATAGGCTCTTAGTAGTAATTAAACTAATGAAAGTGTATGCAGTTGATGTCCTTATTATTTAGGTCATCATGTTAACTTTCGGAATTAGTGGCAATCGTTTTTTGAATATCAAATTCTTTAATTTTTATTTTAGCAGGCTATTCTAATTGTTGAAACAATAAGATATATGCGCAAAATGTACTTCATTTACCACCAAACGTGTAGCTCGCTCAACGATGACGTTTTTGAAGATATGTTTGGTAATTCAGCTCGATATTACTAAAGAATAGTCGGCTTGTTTGTCATATAAAGCGTTCTTCACAATGTCATCTCCCTTTCTTTGGATGTTTTATCAAGTTTGATTATTTGTCTTTCAGCATCTCGCTTGTCTATTCGATGTAAATCAACATCCACAAACATTTCCTTCGCAATCGGACCCGGTCCTCATGGTTTACCAGTACGAAATATCTTTTGTAGACAATATTTCGAATCAAGTTTGGTAGGAATAGTCGTATAAAGAAATTCACAACCAAGACTCACACACGTTACATCGCCAGACTGGATTCTAAACCATGAACATGTTTAATTAAAATAAACAAAAATGAACAAATAATAAAAGAGCAATCGAGGCGCTGTACCTGACCAATCTTAACCAAAAGAGAACAATTTATTATGCTCTTATAAGAGGAATAACGACAGTATTCGGCGTTTGGTTACGAGATTGAAAAATTTGCTCTCCCCTTCACTTACCGTGACACTGAAATATTACAGCACCGTACTCGATGCCTTTAAAAACAGTATCACCACAGTAGTCAATACTCAATATTACATAATTAAACTATGACCAAAATGCACTGTATAATAGCAATTTATAATATAATTTGCATTGCTATACGTTATTTAAGAAGGACATAAACATCATACGATACAATTAAATAAAAAAAGTTCCAAATATCTCGATGGTAAAGCATCACCACTCGTAGGAAGTTAGACTGTACAGATCTGAATTTCGTTAAACAAAAATTTGCATTCTTCAGAGTATCATTGAAAAATAATCGAAGCAAGTTTAACGAAGCGTATTCAAATCTTTGCTTTTAACAATATGGTGAACATCAAGTAAAAATGCGAATGTTTAGTTCATGTCATTGCTGAGAATGAATCTAGTTCTTATTTTCTCTTGAAATCATCCTCACGTGTACAACATAATCCACTTCAGAACGCTCGGCATCTCATGATAATTCTCCAGGCATTTGCCTCTTTCTTCTAGCTCATCTTTAAAATTCAATTCCCCATTTGCCAGCAATGCGTATTTCCAATGTCCAGATGCTGCATCCTTAAAACTCATGTTTGGGTCCTGGAGACAATTTTGAACCCGATGAATGCTTTCTGGAATGTCGTTCCAGATGAAGAGTAACATTGGAAAATTGCATTTCTGAACTTTTGCAAGTTACGTTTTTGCATCTGTGTTCGTATCATTTGACTGGTTCATATGTGCTGTTTCTCTCGAAATTTCACTAAGAATATTTAATCCTTCAAAGATTTCCGCGTAACAGTATATCTCTTTAGATCTCTCCAACGAAGAGAAGAAGAGAAAAACATACAGCAATAATTTCGACTTTTTCGAGAAAAGGTGACGACGAGTGCATCTTGTTTCGCTAATTGAATATTCACGTTCAAACTATTTATGTCTCAACTAACGAAAATTGCTCGCGGATTTCCGGCACATATTCTTTGTTGAAGAACAGATATGTGACCAGTCATCATCGATGCATTATCGTGGCATTGCGATCTACAATCAATCAGAGTTAAGTTTGTCCGATTGCAGTTTTGTAAAAATTACTCTTTCTAAAGAAGCTGAATCTTTTGTGTGAATCTCAATATATCGCAAGAATCGATCTTGTAACGTGACTTTCTTGCTCACAAAATCGACATCCTCAAACCTGATCACTTCAGAATTATCATAAGATTTGTTTTAGCTTATGTTGATGAATTCACTTTGGCTTTCTATTGATAGGAAGGAGAGTGATCTTGACTTTTGTGTGAATGTTTTAGGTACTATGAGAGATAAGCCCAGTACAATCACAATGAAGCCTATGCTGAAGCCCGCCATTGTACTCGAATAACATCTATCTATCTGTATATACTGTCTAACTCCCCTTTCGGGTATTATCGACAGGTGCGAAGTCAGTGTAGGTAAAAGTGTTAAAAGTGAAAAAGTGAGAATGTTAAACGTATGTTAGATTTATTAAAAGGTGAAGTGATTTAAGGTTAAAACTGTTAAAAACATGTCTCCCAGAGTTCAAGGGGCAGAGGGGGAAGGCAGGGACTGCTTAAACCCTTCAAGATCAGGATGTAAAACTGCAGTGGCGGGGAGGTTGTTCCACACCACAATAGCACTTGGAAAAAATGAAAACTTATAATAATTTGCAGTAATATGGATCTGTCTGTAGGAGAGGGGATGCATGTGACGAGTGAATCTGGTGGATCGCTCGATATATGATGGTAGGGGTACAGCCACTAAACCTTGAACAATTTTGAAAAACATTATTAATGTAGTGTTATTTCGTCTATCTTGTTGGGCCTGCCAACCAAGTTCCTGTTGCATGGGGGTAACACAGTCATATGGGGAATAGTTATGTTTGACCCAGCGGACAGCTCGGCGCTGTACATTTTCATTTTTTTGTATATTTTGTAATGTATGAGGGCTCTATACGGAAGAAGCATATTCAACCTGTGGTCTAACCATGGTATTGTATGCGAGCTGGCGAATGTTGGAATTTCTCGTCTGTATGTTCCTGTGGAGAAAACCAAGAGATTTATTAGCGTTATTTGTAATTCTATTTATATGGGTGTTCCAGGAAAGGTCTTTTGAAATGTCCACGCCTAAGTATTTTGTCAACAGTTTCTTATATTTGTCCATGGAGCCTGTAATTAAAAGAGAATTTCGATTTATTTCTGGTTATGTTTAAAACTTGACATTTACTTGGGTTGAACTCCATGTCCCAAAGATGTTCCCATTTCATTAGTTTATCTAGATATTCTTGTAGAGTGTGGCAGTCATGAATATTGTTGATTGTTAGGTATACGGCAATGTCATCTGCAAATCAGCGAACTTGAGAGGTAATAGACTTAGGTAAGTCGTTTATATAGAGAAGAAAAAGTAACGGACCAAGCACAGACCCTTGTTGTACCCCGGATGTCACTAGTACCTCTGATGATAGTTCTCCATCTAGAGCAACCCGTTGAGTGCGATCTATAAGGAATGATTTGATCCATGAGAAAGTATCTTTATCCACACCATGTTCCTGTAATTTGAAAAGCAGTTTAAGATGGTTAACTTTGTCGAACGCTTTGCTGAAATCAAGCAATATTAGATCAATTTGTTTTCCAGATGTCATATTTCGTGCAAGGTCATCAATGAGTTGTAGAAGTTGTATTTCGCAGGAACGCTTTTCTCTGAAACCATGCTGTAAGTCATAAAGTATGTTATATTTATTGAAATGAGCTGAAAGATTAGAAGCAACTATATGTTCTAAGGATTAACATAAAATACCGGTGAGCGAGAGATCTGTAATTTGCTGGGTCTTCTTTGCCCCCTTTCTTGAACAGCGGTATTACATTTGCAGATGTCCATACTTTCGGGAGAATTCCGGTGTCCAAGGATTTCTGAAAAAGGAGTGTTATTATTGGAGAAATTTCTGAACTTAATTCTTTTAGAACAAGAGGTTTGATGTTGTCTGGATCTGCTGCCTTGTCTGGTTTAAGATTGGATAGCAACTTCTGCACCCCATTGACACTGACTGTGATCTTTGGCATTGTTGGAAATTTTCTGACATTGATTTGTTTAAAAGTGGAAAAACTCATTCCTCAGCACATGTGTCTGTCTTATTCTAACAATTAAGATACTTTAATGCTTGTGTATTTATGTATCTTGTCTCATTTTTGTTTAACACTATAAACTGTAAATTTTACGAGTTATACAATTATGTTCTGATCTGTTCTGTTTTAAAGTAAATTAATTAAAGATCAATGTATCATAGTCTCGAACGTGTTTATCATATGAATTGTCTGCATTCTATTAAAAATATGAGACATCGCGCAGCTGATTTCTGCGTTTTTTAGTATCGTCAACTTGTTAACGGATTTTGAGCACGTAATGAACATCTAGTCTTGATTTAATCTATTGTTTGCTATTTATGTTAACAACCTGGTTGATAATTATAATTCGAAACCTATTATTCTAACCACGAGTAGGAAATAGTAGCAACATTTTATCTCAAGATTAAAGGCATGTTTGTTTTGTTGTACAAAACTAATACCATGATAGTGTCATATAACTAAATGATTTCTTCAAAATGCTATCTAAAGATGATTAAATAAAACATTATTTTAAACACATACACATATTTATTTTTTAACATTGCTATTATGAGGTTTTTGAATGCGAGCTTAAACGCAGGAGCTTGCTGTGTGAAGAATGTTGTGTTTAAGGGTCATATCGTTACTTTTTTTCACATACCAACGCTTCACAAGATATTATATAAATACGTTGTCGTAAGCAATTCAATGTTTAGACGATGTATTGTCATGTCATGGTGACTGATCATTAAAATCTCTTTAAGACATAACTTCACCTACTAAAACGGAAGCAAAATCAAGAACATTATATACAAAAAAAATCACAACATAGAAATAAAATAAATCGCCTGTATGTGTCAATAACCAGGGTTGTAAAAAATGTTATAAAAACTTATTATTACTATCATGTGTCAATGTTTTAACTTTTTTACGATTCTCGTTATAAGCACACACCACATATTGCTAATAACTAATTAAAAACGGTATGTGTTTTATCAAAAAAGAAATGTTCTTTCTTGAAAATAATTGTGTCTCAAATAATTCGATCGCAATATATATCATCCTCGCTTTGACATTTGAAGCTTTTTATTAGAACTGTTATTATGTGAGCTAAACAGTTAATAATACGAGAGATCGTATAGAAAATCATTGCACTTCGTTAATAAGTCGTTAGGTCTGTACACGTATCTTTTTAGTATTTATTGATATGTTTGTGTTGACGATCAATGCGTGTTGAAAATACATACACTAAATTTGTCACAACTATAGCAACATTTTAATACACCTTAAAAAAAATAAATATCTACAATTTAGCACATTATTACAATCATGTAACGATTACAATAGAAGAAATGTAAACCATAATAAGTATACCAATGCTCATTTTGCCTGGCAAGACGGTATTTAATGTGTGTTTATAATTAAATATCTTTAAAATGGTGCTATGTTTCTGTTGACTTTGAAATGTTTGGCTAACCGTCTGCAACTTACTTTCACATGTTCTACAAGTGCGTGCGCCATGTGGTGTTGCCTGATGCACTTTACTCGACTGTAGTTATAAAACTGTAACTGAGTTTAATTGCAAACAAACCATAAGATAACTGTGCCTTTTAAACTAACTTGTTACACATTCTTCTCTTTTTTACGTGATCAAATTCAAAGCGAGGCAACTGTTAATCCATACGGCTTTTGTATTCACGGCAGTTAATTCTCTTTGTGCGCGTATTGTCTTATAAGACAATAAGAACAACAAATTAAATTTGTATAATGTTTGTTTTATATAATTGGTCTTAAAGACTCTATAGGGAAGCCAATTTTTAGCAACTAGGTACATCAGGGATCGATGCACTGAGTACAAAGTTGTTTAATCAAGTGCAATATAAGAAATTCATTCATTTAGCTAACAGGCGAAAGTCACTCAGAATTCTGCTATTCTTATTCAATGACTTGCTATTCTTACAACGGATTTACTTAGATGAAAAGAAAACATAAAATATTGTCCATTTGTGAATTTAAAAAACACACACACACACACACACACACACACACAAATGATGCATTCTATCAAGGTTTACTGCAGTATAAAACACTATATAAATAACAACACAAAAAAGTAATAATCACGGATTGTTATATTTTCCCGACGCAGTTACTACAGTTAGGAATCTAAGCATGGTAAAAAGCTTTTACATTATCAGCATTCATTCTGTGGAACTAAAACTAGACAGGCTTTTTCCGCTCCATTTAGGGAATACGCCACACTGGAATTTTGGGAATTTCGCGTCGTGAAAACCTCCATTTTGGGAAAAAAATTATTCGCAAAATTGGCTCAATTGGGAAAAATTATCGCATGTAAATAGTGTTTCTTATATTTCAAAGAAGCCGTTAACTGGTAAATAACGACTATTTTGATAACTTATTATTAAAATAAAATAAAATTATGAACATGTGAGATAAGTGCAGGTTTTTTAATCTGAATTTGGGGAAAAGGCCTGGCCTTTTTTAAGGTGAAAAAAATCGTGCGAAGCGCCGGATTTTGAGGAAAATAAGGAAAGTCTTAAATAATCATTAACATATTTTACAGTTTTTAAAACAAATTCAAGGCAACAGATAATTTAATTATGCAACACTTTCTATTTTCTACACCGGATCAGGTTAACTTATATATTTTAAGGGGAAAAAAAATAAGAATGGTTTTTTTGTGTTTTTTTTGGAATTGGGAATATTTTTTTTCGATTGGGAAAAAAACAACCAGATTTGCATTGGGAATGGGGCCGAATTTCGGACCCGTGGCATAGGGCGGAAAAAGCCTGCTAGAGTACCTAATTGCTGCCGCACTCAACATATCACATGTAACGGTAGCTTCATAGATAAACGGAAGCTCGGTTTCACCAAGATACTTACTAAAGAATAGTCGGCTTGCTTGTCATATAAAGCGTACTTCACAATGTCATTTCCCTTTCTTTGGATGTTTTATCAAGTTTGATTATTTGTCTTTCAGCATCTCGCTTGTCTATTCGATGTTAATCAACATCCACAAACATTTCCTTCGCAATCGGACCCGGTCCTCATGGTTTACCAGTAAGAAATATCTTTTGTAGACAATATTTCGAATCAAGTTTGGTAGGAATAGTCGTATAAAGAAATTCACAACCAAGACTCACACACGTTACATCGCCAGACTGGATTCTAAACCATGAACATGTTTAATTAAAATAAACAAAAATGAACAAATAATAAAAGAGCAATCGAGGCGCTGTACCTGACCAATCTTAACCAAAAGAGAACAATTTATTATGCTCTTATAAGAGGAATAACGACAGTATTCGGCGTTTGGTTACGAGGTTGAAAAATTTGCTCTCCCCTTCACTTACCGTGACACTGAAATATTACAGCACCGTACTCGATGCCTTTAAAAACAGTATCACCACAGTAGTCAATACTCAATATTACATAATTAAACTATGACCAAAATGCACTGTATAATAGCAATTTATAATATAATTTGCATTGCTATACGTTATTTAAGAAGGACATAAACATCATACGATACAATTAAATAAAAAAAGTTCCAAATATCTCGATGGTAAAGCATCACCACTCGTAGGAAGTTAGACTGTACAGATCTGAATTTCGTTAAACAAAAATTTGCATTCTTCAGAGTATCATTTAAAAATAATCAAAGCAAGTTTAACGAAGCGTATTCAAATCTTTGCTTTTAACAATATGGTGAACATCAAGTAAAAATGCGAATGTTTAGTTCATGTCATTGCTGAGAATGAATCTAGTTCTTATTTTCTCTTGAAATCATCCTCACGTGTACAACATAATCCACTTCAGAACGCTCGGCATCTCATGATAATTCTCCAGGCATTTGCCTCTTTCTTCTAGCTCATCTTTAAAATTCAATTCCCCATTTGCCAGCAATGCGTATTTCCAATGTCCAGATGCTGCATCCTTAAAACTCATGTTTGGGTCCTGGAGACAATTTTGAACCCGATGAATGCTTTCTGGAATGTCGTTCCAGATGAAGAGTAACATTGGAAAATTGCATTTCTGAACTTTTGCAAGTTACGTTTTTGCATCTGTGTTCGTATCATTTGACTGGTTCATATGTGCTGTTTCTCTCGAAATTTCACTAAGAATATTTAATCCTTCAAAGATTTCCGCGTAACAGTATATCTCTTTAGATCTCTCCAACGAAGAGAAGAAGAGAAAAACATACAGCAATAATTTCGACTTTTTCGAGAAAAGGTGACGACGAGTGCATCTTGTTTCGCTAATTGAATATTCACGTTCAAACTATTTATGTCTCAACTAACGAAAATTGCTCGCGGATTTCCGGCACATATTCTTTGTTGAAGAACAGATATGTGACCAGTCATCATCGATGCATTATCGTGGCATTGCGATCTACAATCAATCAGAGTTAAGTTTGTCCGATTGCAGTTTTGTAAAAATTACTCTTTCTAAAGAAGCTGAATCTTTTGTGTGAATCTCAATATATCGCAAGAATCGATCTTGTAACGTGACTTTCTTGCTCACAAAATCGACATCCTCAAACCTGATCACTTCAGAATTATCATAAGATTTGTTTTAGCTTATGTTGATGAATTCACTTTGGCTTTCTATTGATAGGAAGGAGAGTGATCTTGACTTTTGTGTGAATGTTTTAGGTACTATGAGAGATAAGCCCAGTACAATCACAATGAAGCCTATGCTGAAGCCCGCCATTGTACTCGAATAACATCTATCTATCTGTATATACTGTCTAACTCCCCTTTCGGGTATTATCGACAGGTGCGAAGTCAGTGTAGGTAAAAGTGTTAAAAGTGAAAAAGTGAGAATGTTAAACGTATGTTAGATTTATTAAAAGGTGAAGTGATTTAAGGTTAAAACTGTTAAAAACATGTCTCCCAGAGTTCAAGGGGCAGAGAGGGAAGGCAGGGACTGCTTAAACCCTTCAAGATCAGGATGTAAAACTGCAGTGGCGGGGAGGTTGTTCCACACCACAATAGCACTTGGAAAAATGAAAACTTATAATAATTTGCAGTAATATGGATCTGTCTGTAGGAGAGGGGATGCATGTGACAAGTGAATCTGGTGGATCGCTCGATATATGATGGTAGGGGTACAGCCACTAAACCTTGAACAATTTTGAAAAACATTATTAATGTAGTGTTATTTCGTCTATCTTGTTGGGCCTGCCAACCAAGTTCCTGTTGCATGGAGGTAACACAGTCATATGGGGAATAGTTATGTTTGACCCAGCGGACAGCTCGGCGCTGTACATTTTCATTTTTTTGTATATTTTGTAATGTATGAGGGCTCTATACGGAAGAAGCATATTCAACCTGTGGTCTAACCATGGTACTGTATGCGAGCTGGCGAATGTTGGAATGTCTCGTCTGTATGTTCCTGTGGAGAAAACCAAGAGATTTATTAGCGTTATTTGTAATTCTATTTATATGGGTGTTCCAGGAAAGGTCTTTTGAAATGTCCACGCCTAAGTATTTTGTCAACAGTTTCTTATATTTGTCCATGGAGCCTGTAATTAAAAGAGAATTTCGATTTATTTCTGGTTATGTTTAAAACTTGACATTTACTTGGGTTGAACTCCATGTCCCAAAGATGTTCCCATTTCATTAGTTTATCTAGATATTCTTGTAGAGTGTGGCAGTCATGAATATTGTTGATTGTTAGGTATACGGCAATTTCATCTGCAAATCAGCGAACTTGAGAGGTAATAGACTTAGGTAAGTCGTTTATATAGAGAAGAAAAAGTAACGGACCAAGCACAGACCCTTGTTGTACCCCGGATGTCACTAGTACCTCTGATGATAGTTCTCCATCTAGAGCAACCCGTTGAGTGCGATCTATAAGGAATGATTTGATCCATGAGAAAGTATCTTTATCCACACCATGTTTCTGTAATTTGAAAAGCAGTTTAAGATGGTTAACTTTGTCGAACGCTTTGCTGAAATCAAGCAATATTAGATCAATTTGTTTTCCAGATGTCATATTTCGTGCAAGGTCATCAATGAGTTGTAGAAGTTGTATTTCGCAGGAACGCTTTTCTCTGAAACCATGCTGTAAGTCATAAAGTATGTTATATTTATTGAAATGAGCTGAAAGATTAGAAGCAACTATATGTTCTAAGGATTAACATAAAATACCGGTGAGCGAGAGATCTGTAATTTGCTGGGTCTTCTTTGCTCCCTTTCTTGAACAGCGGTATTACATTTGCAGATGTCCATACTTTCGGGAGAATTCCGGTGTCCAAGGATTTCTGAAAAAGGAGTGTTATTATTGGAGAAATTTCTGAACTTAATTCTTTTAGAACAAGAGGTTTGATGTTGTCTGGATCTGCTGCCTTGTCTGGTTTAAGATTGGATAGCAACTTCTGCACCCCATTGACACTGACTGTGATCTTTGGCATTGTTGGAAATTTTCTGACATTGATTTGTTTAAAAGTGGAAAAACTCATTCCTCAGCACATGTGTCTGTCTTATTCTAACAATTAAGATACTTTAATGCTTGTGTATTTATGTATCTTGTCTCATTTTTGTTTAACACTATAAAATGTAAATTTTACGAGTTATACAATTATGTTCTGATCTGTTCTGTTTTAAAGTAAATTAATTAAAGATCAATGTATCATAGTCTCGAACGTGTTTATCATATGAATTGTCTGCATTCTATTAAAAATATGAGACATCGCGCAGCTGATTTCTGCGTTTTTTAGTATCGTCAACTTGTTAACGGATTTTGAGCACGTAATGAACATCTAGTCTTGATTTAATCTATTGTTTGCTATTTATGTTAACAACCTGGTTGATAATTATAATTCGAAACCTATTATTCTAACCACGAGTAGGAAATAGTAGCAACATTTTATCTCAAGATTAAAGGCATGTTTGTTTTGTTGTACAAAACTAATACCATGATAGTGTCATATAACTAAATGATTTCTTCAAAATGCTATCTAAAGATGATTAAATAAAACATTATTTTAAACACATACACATATTTATTTTTTAACATTGCTAATATGAGGTTTTTGAATGCGAGCTTAAACGCAGGAGCTTGCTGTGTGAAGAATGTTGTGTTTAAGGGTCATATCGTTACTTTTTTTCACATACCAACGCTTCACAAGATATTATATAAATACGTTGTCGTAAGCAATTCAATGTTTAGACGATGTATTGTCATGTCATGGTGACTGATCATTAAAATCTCTTTAAGACAAAACTTCACCTACTAAAACGGAAGCAAAATCAAGAACATTATATACAAAAAAAATCACAACATAGGAATAAAATAAATCGCCTGTATGTGTCAATAACCAGGGTTGTAAAAAATGTTATAAAAAAACTTATTATTACTATCATGTGTCAATGTTTTAACTTTTTAACGATTCTCGTTATAAGCACACACCACATATTGCTAATAACTAATTAAAAACGGAATGTGTTTTATCAAAAAAGAAATATTCTTTTTTGAAAATAATTGTGTCTCAAATAATTTGATCGCAATATAAATCATCCTCGCTTTGACATTTGAAGCTTTTTATTAGAACTGTTATTATGTGAGCTAAACAGTTAATAATACGAGAGATCGTATAGAAAATCATTGCACTTCGTTAATAAGTCGTTAGGTCTGTACACGTATCTATTTAGTATTTATTGATATGTTTGTGTTGACGATCAATGCGTGTTGAAAATACATACAGTAAATTTGTCACAACTATAGCAACATTTTAATACACCTTAAAAATAAATATCTACAATTTAGCACATTATTACAATCATGTAACGATTACAATAGAAGAAATGTAAACCATAATAAGTATATCAATGCTCATTTTGCCTGGCAAGACGGTATTTAATGTGTGTTTATAATTAAATATCTTTAAAATGGTGCTATGTTTCTGTTGACTTTGAAATGTTTGCCTGTCCCTCTGCAACTTACTTTCACATGTTCTACAAGTGCGTGCGCCATGTGGTGTTGCCTGGTGCACTTTACTCGACTGTAGTTATAAAACTGACTTTAATTGCAAACCATAAGATAACTGTGCCTTTTAAATTAACTTGTTACACATTCTTCTCTTTTTTACCTGATCAAATTCAAAGCGAGGCAACTGTTAATCCATACGGCATTTGTATTCACGGCAGTTAATTCTCTTTGTGCGCGTATTGTCTTATAAGACAATAAGAACAACAAATTAAATTTGTATAATTTTTGTTTTATATAATTGGTCTTTAAGACTCTATAGGGAAGCCAATTTTTAGCAACTAGGTACATCAGGGATGGATGCACTGAGTACAAAGTTGTTTAATAAAGTGCAATATCAGAAATTCATTCATTTAGCTAACAGGCGAAAGTCACTCAGAATTCTGCTATTCTTATTCAATGACTTGCTATTCTTACAACGGATTTACTTAGATGAAAAGAAAACATAAAATATTGTCCATTTGTAAATTTAAAACACACACACACACACACACACACACACACACACACACACACACACACACACACACACACACACACACACACACACACACACACACACACACACACACACACACACACACACACACACACACACACACACACACACACACACACACACACACACACACACACACAAATGATGCATTCTATCAAGGTTTACTGCAGTATAAAACACTACATAAATAACAACACAAAAAAGTAATAATCACGGATTGTAATATTTTCCCGACGCAGTTACTACAGTTAGGAATCTAAGCATGGTAAAAAGCTTTTACATTATCAGCATTCATTCTGTGGAACTAAAACTAGAGTACCTAATTGCTGCCGCACTCAACATATCACATGTACCGGTAGCCTCATATATAAACGGAAGCTCGGTTTCACCAAGACTGTGAATCTTGTTCAGAACGCGGATCCTTAGGGACCATGTCGTGGGCACGCCATGATAGCGTTAATTACAAAGCAAATTTAAAGATAACACGTTCAGTTTGATAAATAATGTGCACGTTATTCCCTCTTTCCTTCTCTCTTTACCTACCTCCGAGCCTCTCTCTAGTTACAGAACTGACACAAGTCAGTCGAAAATAACGTTGTGCGAAAGGTACATGTTATAGAAAAAAATAATTATAAAAATTATATATAAGATCCTCTTTTACATCGTTTAACACTAAAAAAAACTGCAGACATTTGGGCAAACGGTAATGACTGAAACACTCAAGTACTACATTACATAAACCGTACACATGTAGTATTAAAATAACTAATGAGTTCCACACATACTTATATTAATACATTAATACATAATTGTTACTAAATATATCATTCTAGAATTATTTTCTTGCGATTTCAGACAACATGTTTGAATATATCAACAATACACATGTAATGCAACAATCAATATTCTAAATATTGGTCTAAACAAGTTTTCAGTGAATACAAATCACAAAAATAAATAAATATATAATTATAGCAGATATACATTCATATACATATCAGTTCAAACATCAAGATGATTGTGCGAGCATGATAAAAACTCAACAGCTGCCTTAAAAATAATAATTTAACACATTTGCTAATAAGAGAGAGTGAAACAATTTTATTTTAAGTGATGTCCTTTGAATAATTTGTAACAGAATGGCCTATCAAGGTCTGAAATTTGGAATAGTTTCGTGTAATAAACTTTCAGATTTAAGGCAAAATGTATCCACTCGTTGTTTAACACAAGTATGTAGATATCAAAACAATTCATTACAATTGATATCGTTTTTCAGTAATGATAAGTTATGATGTCAGAAATGATCGCGTACAGAAACTTAATCATACTTTGGAAATGTGATAGGCACTTGATGACACTCCCGTCGGTGGAGAGGTCAAAAGTTGAAGACTTTCAAACCAGCTCCCACACCACGACAAGTGCAGTACTTGTCATACTTAAAGGGGCCTTTTCACAGGTTTTGGCATGTATTGAAGTTTGGCATTAAATGTTTTATATTGATAAATATGCAAGCATAAAGTTTAAAAACAGGGCTCGAACCACTGAACCCTGGAGTCCTGAAGTAAGAGTCTACCACTTAGACCACTCGGCCATCAATACTCAATGAAGGATGTATTTTATACTTTACATAGGCAATCCTCGTAGTTTCACACACGACAACAACAGAACTATCCAAATTACTCAATCGTTTCGCGTTAAAATGTTTTTTAATTTTCAGGTTTTTAAATCGTCAAAAGATGCATATAATGGCTATTTAACAGCATGGTAAATGTTCAGTATAACTGTTTCCTCACACATTTCATAACTGCAACGAACTTTTTTTAATTATGTCAATTTACCAAAATGTGAACAGGCCCCTTTAAACAGTGTTTGGCCATTGCAACACGTGTATACGCCCTTTGTGTGCACATGAAGTCCTTAATAACAACTTGAGAATGGCATTTGAGACGTCGAATGAATCATAGTTAAAGTCGACACTTCTAAAAATGTTCTTCCTCCTCAACTGTTTTTTGCATCCAAGCGATCACAGAGTCACTTGAATACACTTGCGGGTTCAATTACTTTTATCGTATAACATAAACACATTCTAGATACTGTAACTTTCACATTTGTCAATTTCTGATTGCAAATTGTGTTTGCAAATTAACTCCTTTTATTCGCTGAAAACTTATTAAAATGTAGACAATACCAGCATATTTAGCACGATTTAAGCTCTTCGAGCCGTATATAACTTATTTGACATACATGTATGTTTATTTGTTAATAACGCACGTCGATTTAAATGGGTTATATGTCCATTATTTTTAATTATAGATGGTTAGTGGATACTTTTATACCAATTTGACTTTGAAAACAGAAGCAGCAGCATACGTACAGGTAGTAATATAATATGTATTTAATATATCATTATATTCTAATAGTATAGGCTGTCTCAGCTACGTTTAAGTTATAATAAGTCGAAAACAACGTCGAGTTTTCAAATAAAAATACACATACCAAGTTTTATTGAAACATGAACTAAATCATACAATATAGCAGAAAATGCGTCAGTTATTGTACCAGCAATATCATCATCATAAGGGAAACATTTGTTCATAATTTGTTTTACGGGAAAACCTATAATAAAGTTCTCCAAATAAAAATACAATTAACAAATGTGACTTTAATTTAGAATGTCAAAAGTGGGTTGAGTTTTGCAATTGAATCAGCGACACGTGTTAATTGAAATTATAACGATACATGTTTAAATTCTTTTTTTCAGAGTTTCAAAATAATTATCTTGTAAACTAGTTTGTCGTAAATGAACTGTTCAGAAAAAGGTCTTAAGTTGAAGCAAGAAACGTGTCAAAAAAAAGTCAAAATGTTAGCCTAAACATAAAGCATTGTAGGAAACAAAACAGTTAACGATTTATTATAAACTTCGCCTTCAAGTTTGTTTCATCTGTACTTATATACATGAATACAAGAGCTCTCTTTGATGACCGTTTGAACTTCCCTATTTAGTAATGACGCTCCTCTTTGTCGACGAGTTTTAGTGATTAGTTTCCGGAGTTCTTGAAGCCGCCCTTTTGAACTTAGCCATATTTTGAACTTATCAATACTGTGAACAGGACGCGTGAAAGTAAATAAGTTTATATAAGATTTTATGATAAAGTTGAATAAAGTATGTAAAGTGCATTAACTGAAATAAATAAATGGACACGTTGAGAAAAAATTAAATATCGACTTCTATTATACAAGTTCATTAAGTTGAATGGAATTGAGGTATGTTTACGAAATATCTAAATTTATATATTTGTATCATTTCGTCATAGTTATGTTTCAACCCATACCTAACTCATGTTTTTGCTCTCTAAATATTTAATTTAGAACAGTACGGCATGTTAGGACGCTACTCAACATATCGTGTTTAGTTTAAGTGTTTCAGTAAGGCACGCTGCTTTTGAGCGTTATGACGGAATACGTTCTAAAGAACGAACGACAAGCACAGCATTTATATGCAGATGAACATTAACATTTAAATGTCGAGCCGAGAGTTCCTGTCGTCGACGTAGCTTTTTTATATGCGTGCTGTCTGCTGCATATGAATTTTAGGCTCGGCTCTTTCTGAATATTTCGGGATTATAAATGCATATAAATGATATTAATGTAAAGAGTTTGCGATTTCACGAACATTTTGACATTCATACACATGTAACTAGTTTTTCATTTGCTGCGCATTGATAGCATTGCATTATACATTTGTATAAAAACATTGTATGATTATCAAATACTTGACTTCTATTCGTCGTGAATCACGCTTCTTAACTGCATAGCTGACACACTACCGATGCAAGAAAGTCGATTGACTTTTAAACAGGTTTTTAATGTTACTATTTATAATTCAGTGTTTGTCTTCACTTACAATTAATTTAATTAAATCGAGTGTGTTTATGTGTTTATTGAAATTCCTTGATGTTAGTCACTTTAATAGAAACGGAATCGCCGCAAGTAGTACCATTCATCAAGGTGTCAAAATAATTTGGCATACTAGAAATGAAATAAATTAGAAAAGGTATCATTTCAAACGAAATAATGTTCCTAAATTAGGCTCTTACATTTTGAATTTACCTAAGAATCGTTTACTAGACCTGACGAAAGATCGTGATCTTGTTTATGTCTTTCAGCAGGCTTCCTTGCCGTCGAATAACGTTATTCTTGCTCTCAAGGAGGGAAACAATCTCTGTTTCAGATAAATTTGAAACGTGCATCCCAGTAGAAGTTCTAAGGAAAGTTCTTTAATCCCAAGCGTCTACAAGAAACAGATGTCGCTGAGACATTTCTTTGGGACGCTTGCTGCGCGGAACTTCTAATCGGAACAAAGATGTGAAGTTTAATTGAAATACAAATAGAATCATTTCTTTGCAGAGATAAGAAATTCGTGGGAAGTAATAGTTTCAAACACTTTAAGCTGGTGAAAATAAATAATAAAAAAGACACATTCACACTATTGAACGCTTTGTGTTTTTATTTTGGATCGTTTACGTTAATCTTTAATTTTCGAGCGCAATTTTTTTTTACTTTTGACGAATAAGAAAATGGAAAATATGTGGAAATTTGGAATTCTTGGACTTTTGATGGCAATTAATATGGATTTAATAAATGCAGCACGTAAGTGATAAACGCATGGTATATTTGTATACATTTATAATTTCCTTTGATTTGTAAGAAAACAAAAAGTGAACTGTTTAGCTGTATTACCGGTTAATTTGCGTTCTGTAGTTATGTTCGTTAGTAGGAGCGCTAGGATAAGAAGCTTTAAATGTTATCATTATTATTACTATTTCAAATGTAATGATAGTATTTATTAGTATTGTCCTTATTAGCATTAGAACAGCAATAGTTGTTGTTGTTGTAGAAATTGTAGTAGTTGTTGTTCGTCGTGGTGGTTGTGGCGGTGATAGTTATTGTTATTGTTGTTGTCGTCGTGGCCAAACAGGACAAGTAGCCCATACTTGTTGCCCGTTCAGGAAAGTATCACTTGATGTAGACCAGCTTGTTACAGCGCAAATATGTTATTTACTCCTTAACGGTGAGCAAAAGGCAAATGAGTACCTCAGTGTTAATCTTGCTTTCCCATGCACATCATTCAGTCGAATCCCGAAATGATTGCCTTTTAATACTAGTTCCTCACCTTTCACAGCTGGTTCATGGCATTGCACCAATGACGGTTTATATCCCGATGGAATTAAACATGTCATACCGTCAGCCTAAATTCAACCTTCGCGCGCAGTGATCGACAGTTGTTTCAAGTATCCACAAACTAATGAGCGCTCGAACCCAACATTCATCAGGATCTAATTGCAGTTTGACACGCTTAATCCTTCAAAACTAATACAGGAATGTTAGCTTGAAATTTAAAAAATGCACGGCTTTAGTCAAAGTCGAAAATGAATCATTAAAACAGACATTACAAGTAATTTCATTGCAGATCGAACACTTAATCTACAGAAATACACTGAAGTAAAGCAGTTATTTTAATACGATCGATTCGAAAGTTTGGAGCTTGCAGAGACGCATTTTGATGGTAGCACATCGGGAACATTGCATTAGGAGCCTATAACAAAATGCATAGCATTAACGAGAGAACATTGCGTAAAAATAAATCGTCAAGAAGAGTTTACCGAAACGTAATAAATAAAGTTTTAAGCACGGTATATTTACAGACAGAGGTAACGTGTATGGAATAGAGCGAAATTAATTCGCTATCAGGCATATTGTATAATAAGTATACATTATGTACACTGCCTCCTTAATAGGATTTGTGAACAATTTTGCACCACGTATATACCACGTATGATTAAAGGCACACTTTATACCAGGTATGGTGTAAGGCAAATTGTAATCTGCGTATTATATTAGGCACATTGTACACTGAAGATTATACTATTTCGAAAACGCCTTCTACTGCTGTTATTGAGCTCAAGATTTTTAGCAGTTAAAATAATTAAATACATGCATATAAAATTTATGAGCGCATTCAATACGTTAAAACAAACAGAACGAAAGGACAAGCACACAATGTGTGTGTTTTAAAAATAAAATAGAGGTCGCAGTGGTGTCGTGGATATGGTGTCCGCCTAGCGATCGGGAGGTCATGGGTTCGATCCCCACTGTGGGAGCGTTCTTTAGATTTCCCCCAATAGAGTACTAGATCTAGTCCCAGGAAACGGACTCGATAGCGTGTCAAAAAATCCTTAGTCTTTCTATGAAATCTAAAATAAATAGGTTTAAACTATAAATAAAATATCGGCCCTGGTCCTATTGATTCCTGCAATTGGTTCGAAGTCTTGGTTGTTGTTGTCTCTCGATTAAAATCAATTAAGTAAAGTCTAATATGAATATAAATATAATATCAATACGAATAACAATTTAACCGGTAAAAACAGAACACACAATGCAACAAATAAAATGGTCTCGGAAATGTATAAAAAAAGTGAAAGATAAGCAATTTCACACACGAAGTTTTAGCAAACATTTTAAAACGATGTTACTACGTACGTAGGACGATCACTTACATCAGGTTTAGATCCACGAAGACCCATTAACACAGCATCTTCATATGACAAATGAAAAAGGAAAATACGACGTTGTTGTGGGGTTTTTGAAACAGAGGGAGATATCCTGGCCAATATACGATTTTACTAACCCTTCGTTATACATAACGATTTAAAATTAATAAATACATGTACATATATTTTAATGTTAATAGGATCCCCATTAAAATTGCCTTGTATACGTTACCATAACCTAAATTATACTATATGTTGATTGTATCAGCAAGTGTCGAGATTTCGGCCCTCTGTCGGACCGATATCATTCATGATCCACTCTGTCTTCCTCTTATGCAAAACATCGGACCACTATTCAAATATACAAAGCGCATCTGTTCATTTGGAATAATTTCTTAGGCTTTCTTGATTCGAATGATCGCCAAAATAACAGTTCAAAGATAACTTCAACACCGGGTCGATAAGTTGCGCTTTTTTAGTTCTAAACATCGTTACTATCTATTATTCAAACTGAGACATTCCCATTATCCTTAAAAATATAACGAAGATCTACTCACGCGGCGAAATATCATTAATGTCAAGCATGAATTCACGGACTGTATTTGTATTTGATGAATATCGAAATTTCGATAATTTTAATTTTTCTGCTGTTTCATGTTTGATTGGTGATTATTATGTGTAATAATTTGTTGAGTTTACATAACTGCACATTGTCTTTGATGCACAGTAGCTTGGATAAGTTTTTGAAGATAATATGTTTTTGTGTCTGTAATGTAGCCGTTGTGGGGTTAGTATAACGTGTTACTATTTAGACTAGGCTCATTGCAGAAGGAAAGTATGGCGTGCAGCACTTTGCATAAGGGGAGAGTCATTGTACGGCACATTGCATAAGGAATGTAGGATATACGACACCTTTCATAGAGAAAGTAGCATATACGACACACGTGAAAGTATAAAGTGTGGCACATTGTATGAGAACATTAGGGTGAAGACAAAATGCATATTAAATAGGGCGTACGGTACATGGTGAAAGTATCAATAGATGAAATAGACAATATCAGAGAATTATAGGAATATGTAGTGACGTAAAGCATATCGCATTAAGAGGACGATATGTGGTATCAAGAGAATACTCTGTTAGTTGTCATTCTTTTTGCATATTGAGAATCGTGCATGCTGTATAGATCTTGAAGACCAGCCAACTAATGGAATAGTATGGAAATATGCAAGATGCTGACAATTAACGTGTGTGTAAACCATAATAACCACCTTTGACAATCCCGCAAACAATCTCTTGTATATGCTTATTCAAACACAGCAGTTGTGAATACTGTAAAAAAAAATAATCGGTTAGTCATAACTACTGACTTACGCCGGCCTTTGTCTAAATTGATTCAACATTAATCTATTATAAGTCTATTTTCGAATTTTAATGCTGTTAAACTCCCCGCTCCACGCGGGAGTCGTGTGATAGTTCCTGACGAGCGGGAAAATACTTGTGATCACTACGAGATTTATGGGCTAGAGGAGGCGTGAGAAGTGCTTACGGGTATAATGACAGTAGCAGATCCCATCGGGATTTCCTAGAATTCTCGCCTTATATTCAGGTTTTATAAGAACGCGTTTTCGAAAGACATTTGCGACGCGCAAAAGGCGTTATATTAAAAACTAATTGATACCTTAACATATTATGCATAATTAAGATCACCTAAGGTGAAGGCAATGTCATTTTAACGTAACAGTATTTGAGATACAATTCCGACATCTAATATGGTGAGTTTGCATTTCCAATCGACTCTTGCAAGTACATTGTTCTGGTGTTTGTCTTAGGCAAGAGAACATGGTTACATATAGCTTAATTTCTTCGTGGAAAATAATCTACAATTCATCGGTAATACATTACTGAACGACATGCACATACCTGCAGGTGCACCGTCTAAGTTATTGGTTTGATTTAAAGATTGCTTTTGTTGGCAACGTTCCAAAATGTGAATATGAAAACAATGTAATATATTAAAAGGGTAAATGACATTCTGCGTATGATGCCAGAAGCGAAAAAATGAATTTGTATACCACCATCCAATCATTGCTATTAACAGTGTTGTATTTAACATGATATGCATTGGAATATAATTATGACCCATCATATTGGGATCAATAAACTATGGGTCTATTTTTCGATTTTTTCAAACTCGTTAGTGTGTATGGGGAGGGGGTAGCATGCGTGCGCTTGTGTCCAAATGCAATCATGTTTAATAGTTTGTGCACTGTTCGTATATGTTTATTTCTCGCCGATATTAACAATCACGAAAACATAACTATTAGGTGATACCATCAAACATGCTTGTAAAAGAAAACCTTTCTTCTGAACGCTCTATCTTGACCTCAGCGTTCAAGTTCGAGCAGACGAGAGCTCGATGGGAGGACGCCAACGATGTGTGTCAGAGTTCCGGTAGCCTTCTGTTTCCCGGCCGCAGCTTCCAAAAAAAAGTCTTGCAGAAGATGCTCATCGACGGCGAGAGCGTCTGGTTGTACGGATGGCGTGCGGTCACGGACCCAAGTGAAGGTAAATTTTACGATCACGTTGCTGAACCTTCCCCAGATAATGTTGTATTGTACGATCACCTTGCTTAACCTACCCAAGAAAATGTTGTCGTTTTTTACGACCACCTTGCGTAACCTACTCATGATAATGTTGTTTTGAAGATCGCCTTGCTAAATCTATCAAAGAAAGTGTTGTTTATTACGATCTCATTGCTTAACCTACCCATGATAGTGTTGTTGTTTACGATAACATTGCTTTATCTACTCAAGACAATGTTGATTTTACCATCACATTGCTTTACCTACCCAAGATAATGTGGTTTTTACGATCATCTTGCTTTATCTACCCAAGATAATGTTGATTTTTACGATCACCTTTCTTAACCTACCCAAGCTAATGTTTTGTTTTTTTTTACGATCACCATGCGTAACCTACCCAAGATAATTTTGTTTTTACGATCACCTTACTTTGCCTACCCAAGACATTGTTGGTTTTGTATGATCACCTTGCTTAACCTACCCAAGATAATGCTTTTTACGATCACATTGCTTAACCTATGCAAGATAATGCTGTTTTTGTGATCACGTGGTTTAAATGCGTTGATTGTAATTTTTGTGATCGTCGTTAGCATGCCGTCTTCTGTAAACATTTAAGTTGCGAACGTTTGTTGCACAATTTCAATTAAACTAGATGTGTTCATGTGTCCTAATAATATTGAATACGTGTTCAATACTAGGCAATTTGCAATAATTCGTAAAGTGCATGTCAAGTTTTGCAAAACAAACGGTTATACATAAAAGTTCGTTTTTATTTTCCCTGGCTGAGCAACTGAATATTAAATGTACGTGCGATAATGGCTAATTAAGCAGACGATAGTGTCTGTGAACGAAACTGTTCACATTGTTATGCATGAAACACATGACAATTACGTTTTTTTCTCGGAGATTAAATGCGCGATAAGATGATGTTGGCAAGAAACGATAATTGTTTGCATGCTTCTCTGTACCATCTTCATTGTAGTATCCGTGACAACACTAGAGGCAATAAACGCCAATGTAATACATCACAAAGTATATACTCTCAGCAATTTTACATAATGCGCCAAATTATTGTATATTATCTAACAATATAACATCAAGAACATGTTGTTGTTTACGTTATGTTATAATAATAATTGAGTTGTATAGCTCAATAAATATCTTGATTTTATATTTGGCTACCATTTTCAGATGGGACCGGAAGAGTGAAGACCCTCAAAGTAGACTTCGCTAAATCGGACAAAAAGGAGTATTCCATAGTATGCCAGCGTACGTACATTCAATTCTCTAACGTTTATACTCCCAAAAATGTTTTAATTTAAATCTGGCTCCGATAATAAAATTCGATGAATACATTTTTCAACTTTGAACGAGGGTTTTCGATATCCATCTCCTATTATTGACCTTCCTCTTAACGCATGTAACTGTTTTAGAAGTATGTCTCAAACACTTTTTTGTTTGAACAGCTGTATCTCTTCCCAATGCCCTACTTAATTAATTGTGTTTTCCCTCTTCCCCCCCCCCCCCCCCCCCCCCCCGCTTTCTCTAAAACGTTTAGTCACACTTGGCACTTACCATCTCTATCTTCACTTATCGTCACGTAGAACATTTTCTTGGTGAAATAATTATCAGTTGTAACTTATTCACCCGATTGACGTTTATTATGTTTGTTTTACATCTATTTTTTATTCTGAAGTCGCAGACTGGATTGGTGAATGCGGGTGAAGGCTTTCATTTTCCGTATAGCTCTATCTGATAATGCCTCAGCAACTGTAATTGTCTTCTCAATATATCTGTTATTTTCTTAATTTAATTCGCCTGCTAATTTACAAAATTGTTTTTTCTGTCTTAAAGGCTTAGCAGACAATTCTTTCTTTGTACCGGATCAGACCGCCCTGACAGAGAACGCGGCGACGTTGTGCGCCTCGCAAGGTGGCGCTCTGGCGAATGTGTCGAACGGCGCGGGGATGAGAGACGTCATAGATATGATAGCTGTAGACTTTCCGCACAGGATGGGCCAGATTACGTCTGATGGTGAGGACACAGTACAACCTGCATAATATTTTGACTGGTTAATGCGTTTTAGCATTTAAAAAAATCCTTTTTTTGTTACGGGCACTTTTCCAAAACACTACATTAGACAATCACAGGAAAGTCGTTGCAAAAGAATATCTATTTAACAAATACAAGCTTTGGTATGACATTAAATTTAAAAAAGCATTACTATTTAATATTTCGGGCGTCCTCAGACAACAAAACAAGCTATGACACCCTCAACAAATTATTGTACGAAATGCTATGTCAAAGTCGCGTCGTACATTTCACAAATCATTTCGATAACACAATTTCTAAATGTATTACGAATAATTTAATGATATAATTGATTTAAACATTCAGACATACTTAAATTTTAAATCTATCTTTTACATATACATGATACAATAATGCATTGACTCTTTTTTCGTAAATGATGCTGCTTTAAGCATTTTTAATTCTAAATTGTTCACTACCTTTCAAACAAGCGACCAACTGACAACTGTTGTGCCTTCAGTGCATTACTATTTGTTGTTTTGGCTCGTGTTTTTAAACAATATTTTAACTATTAAGCAATGCAATAATTTCATTTAGTTAAATTAGAACATTTAACGTAAGAAATCATAGAAAAGGTTCATACAATTTAGAAGATTTGCATGCGGGAGTAATATTTCAACAATAAACTTGAAAGGTCTGCATAAAACGCGCCATAATATCAAATGATGCCATAACATAATAAATTAATGTATTAATAACATATTTTTAAAGTGTTTATACTATGAACAATGTATGTATACTGTCTGGTCATTCGCTAATAAACGTTGGTTAAAATCCCACCTAAACGGTTTGATTGGGTGCATGTGTGCCAAAAATCGTGTCAGCCATTTTGAACTTTGTTTGATATTCTTAAAAACGAGTATGAATTCACGTTGACATATGTCAGCCATAGGCTTGTCATTCTTGATGAAGTATATTCTAAAGTTTATAGCGATTTTCCGCTGAATAAAAGTTGACTGCATGAACAAGCTTCTTCTGTATTATAGTCAGTCGGATTTGCAACGTTCAGTTAGCTCTTTAATTGGTACCCATTGAAAGCGAGCTATCATGTGAATACCATTAATGTAATGCTCAGTAATGAAATATAGAACAAACATCAGGGTAATATTTCTTTATGACTTTCTCACTGCTTTGAAAAGAGACAATTTGTTTACAAGCTTGATCTTTATTAATTGTGAATGTCATGTCACACACGCCATAGTAAAATAATCAAGACGAAGTGAAAATAAATGGTAGTAAATGTTAATTTTTATTATGTAATAAATGCGTTATCCTTTTTAGCCACACGATTTTGGCCTGCTCAGTCATATTAAGCGAAGGTGACTTTCAGGAAAAACCTGAAATTTTAGTATTTTAAATTCGATACCTTCATATCAAAGTCCGCCAGAGTGAGTTCAATGCCATACTTCTAATAGTTGTTTTTTTACATATTTGATAAAATCTGCTTAGAAAAGAGAACTAACAACGATATAAAAATTAGATTAAACTATTATCACAAATTTAGGCATTGATAAAACCGACCTATCAAGCTGTTTCAATGCAACGTATACGTTAAACCCAATTCAGTTTGATATGCAAGGGTTTAATTGCAATGTACGCTGGCCTTCAGGTTTGATATGCAAGGGTCTATTTGCAAGGTACGCAAGGTACGCTGTCATTCAGGTTTGATGTATACAGGGTCTTATTGCAAGGTTCGCTGTCCTTCAGGTTTTGCGAAGCATTGCCTCAGAGCCAAGCGGGTCAACGACGACATAGACTATGATTACGACGACTGCAACAAGGAGTTTAGGTTCACTTGTCTAAGGGGTAATATTTGTGAATTAATTAAACCCCCACTAAACGAAGTTTAGGGGGTATATAGGAGTGAGCTTGTCTGTCGGTCGGTCTGTCGGTCTGTCGGTCGGTTGGTCCGTGTCCGATCTCTAATTCAAGTAGTTTTCATCCGATCTTCACCAAACTTGGTCATAAGTTGTATCTAGATGATGTTTAGGCCAAGTTCGAACATTGGCCTTGCCGGGTCAAAAACTAGCTCACGGGGTCACTAAGTGCGTTTTAAACATTCAGTATGTTATCCGCTCTCTAATTCAAGTAGTTTTCATCCGATCTTCACCAAACTTGGTCAGAAGTCGTATCTAGACGATGTGTAGGCCAAGTTCGAACATGGGTCATGTCAGGTCAAAAACTAGGTCACGGTGTTACTTAGTGCGTTTTAAACATTGAGCATCATGTCCGCTCCCTTATTCAAGTAGTTTTCATCCGATCTTCACCAAACTTGGTCAGAAGTTGTATCTAGATGATGTCTAGGTCAAGTTCGAATATGGGTCATGGATGGTCAAAAAATAGGTCATTGGGTCACTTAGTACGTTTTACACATTCAGCATGGTGTCTGCTCTCTAATTCAAGTAGTTTTCATTTGATCTTCACCACACTTGGTCAGAAGTTGAATCTAGATGATGTGAAGGTCAAGTTCGAACATGGGCCATGCAGGGTTAAAAACCAGGTCACATATCACTTAGTGTGTTTTAAATATTGAGCATGGTGTCCGCTAATTTTTGTGAAGACAACATGCAAAATATTCTGTGTCAATGCGGCATGTGGGGGTATGCGTCACGTCTCTGACAAAGCTCTAGTTAGATTTGTTCTTTAGTATGCTTTCTACAAAATAAACACTTTTACATACATGTAGTAAATTGAAAGTTGTCTTATGAATTGATTTTTAACTTAAAACTATAACATTTATCATACGACCCATTAAAAACAAGTTTTCTTGAAATTCAGATGAAGACGCTGTAAAATCCTTTCCTGCACTCATTGTGATAAAGATGACAGCCAAAAGCGAAGTTGCTGCCGTTATTAAAGACTTACAACAAAGTCAGGCCACAACACAGAAACAAGAGCAGACAACCATCCCCTCAACACCCTCAACCACAACCACAACTCCAACCACCATTACTACACCCGTTACTACAACCACAACTGTAACCATCACCACTTCCGCATCCACCGCTACTTCACCATCCACAGCAACCACCACCACCTCCGCATCCACCACTACTTCACCCTCCACCACAACCACCACCACCTCCGCATCCACCACTACTTCACCATCCACCACAACCACCACCACTTCCGCATCCACCACTTCTTCACCATCCACAACAACTACCACCACATCACCCTCCACCACAACAACAATAGCAACCACTAGTACAGTGACAACGACAACAGCTTCAATGGCATCAGCACTGGAATCAGCTACAGACCAAGCAACACCTGAAATAACGAAAGAAGAATTTCCGGAGTCAACTTCAACACAAATAACTCATGAATCAACTACAGAAAAAGAAGTAAAGAAACCAACTACAGACAATATTCCATCTGAATTAGCTACAGAAATAGTATCAACTGAACAACCTACAGAAATTTCAACACCTGACGTAGTCAACGAAAAAGAAACAGCTGCAAACTCTGTTATTGTTACAGATGAGTTTCCGATTGCAATTTACGACGACCCGAAAAAATCAGTCACTGAATCGACAGCAGAAGCTACAGTGTCCGAATCCGTTGACAGCAATACGTCAATTTACATTGTAGATGTACAATCTTCTTCGTCGTCAACCTTTTCAGATGATAAAACTGCTACACAGGCTTTAACGATTCCATTAGATTCTTCACCAGCTTCTTCGTCTACTGATTCGATTATCGCTGCTTCACATATGGTGCATACTAAAAGTGAAACAGAAAAAGTTTCGATAACAGTTGATCCAGACCTTGTTGACGATACAACTACTGGTGTTAATGTATACCCATCTACCATAATTTATGATGCTGTTGATATTGACTCGGAACCTGATGTAGTTACTAAAAAAAGTAACGTTGTTGCTGCCACTCCGCGTCCGGTCGAAATGTCTACAATTAGTAATACTCACGTAGACAAGTCCTCAAAAGCAGCAACGTCTCCTGAAGCCGATATCGAGAGAGAAGATGTTGTCGTGACATTAGATACGACCACACCAGGAAGGGGCATGTACTCTTCAACAGCAATATATGACGATGGTCCCGATGTTAAACTCGACGATGATGGTGAAGAGGAAGGTGAAGATAAGGAGACCAATGAAACCAATGAAGCGGTGTTAGCTGACTCGTCATCATCGTCAAATAAATTTGGTGAGCATTGACTTATCGTTGCTTGAGATGTATGCATGGCTTTATAAATGGCGTGTGTTTTTATTATGGATATGATGAGATCGATTTATAACGAAAGAAGTATACCTTAAATCTTGAAAAGTAATTCTTACTTTGACCTTGTAAAAGTCTTAACAGACTGTCTTCATTGCCGGTTTATACGTCATTGTAACATGTTATAATTTCAAAACTTACTTGAATAACTATCCTGCACAGAATAAAAAGTAAAGGTTCATATTTTCTTGTCACTTCAGGTTTGGAGTCGTCCCTGTGGGTGGCGTTCAGTATTCTCGTTGTAGCAGTTATTATTTCCATTATAGTGGCAATTTATCTATATAGAAGGTAGGCACATATGAAGTTTCTAAATTTATAGCATGTTGTGTGTTTAGAAGTTTGGATAAATGTCAGAATATGCATTTTGTTTTGACATGCTCAATTTTAAAAAATATTGCTTTTACTGTATCGAATATCAATTTGTGTTTTAATGATTTGTGATTGAGTATTACATTTTAAACCACACCCTGTATTGTATTCGATTAAATAATCGAAGTACTCTTTGAGTATAAGCCAAATGAAGCATTTAAACGGGAAACATAATTGCGTGAGCCGTTGAACAAATAGTTTACGCTATGCGTCATTAAAAAGACCATAACTGCCAAGGCATATTTCTACATCGTGTTGACAACAGTGCACACTTCTGGACGTGGAAGACATACAATGCATGTTCCGTGTGATGTATGTAAGATATGAAATACCTTCGCACGCGGTAGTGTCTTATCAACGTCCCTTATCTCCCAAATCGGCTCTTTTTCCAAAAGTGTGAAATTCCTCGGAAATATAAATGTTAATAAAATATGAATTCAGAAAAGTTTACGTTGATTCATTACGCATGAGATAATTATATATTAGGAATTTGCATGTTTATATATCGTCCTGGTATATATTGCGTTCACGTTCTGTTATTTTGATGATACACATCGTAAAATTTGTTGAGAGCTATTCTTTTTGAGTTGTTTTTTTGATTATCTGTGCATCAGGATGTCGGAACCTATATTTAAATTGTAAATTGATATCGGGATTAAACTAAGTATTTAAAAGTCGGACTGATACGAACATACCAGCGATTTTCTAGATCTATACGCGTTTTCGACGTTATTTTTCTCCATAATTGAATTAGGTTTTACTCGCTGTGAATTTAAATGCGTGCGTTAGAATAAATCAAGTTGGTAAAGCGTGTGTCTAGAAATTACAACATGAATAATAAAGATGACAAGTCTTCCAAAGCTGCTGACTAGCTTGATACTGACTGGTCACACAAAGCTGCTGACTAGCTTGATACTGACTGGTCACACAACGCTGCTGACTAGCTTGATACTGACTGGTCACACAAAGCTGCTGACTAGCTTGATACTGACTGGTCACACAACGCTGCTGACTAGCTTGATACTGACTGGTCACACAAAGCTGCTGACTAGCTTGATACTGACTGGTCACACAACGCTGCTGACTAGCTTGATACTGACTGGTCACACAAAGCTGCTGACTAGCTTGATACTGACTGGTCACACAACGCTGCTGACTAGCTTGATACTGACTGGTCACACAAAGCTGCTGACTAGCTTGATACTGACTGGTCACACAACGCTGCTGACTAGCTTGATACTGACTGGTCACACAAAGCTGCTGACTAGCTTGATACTGACTGGTCACACAACGCTGCTGACTAGCTTGATACTGACTGGTCACACAAAGCTGCTGACTAGCTTGATACTGACTGGTCACACAACGCTGCTGACTAGCTTGATACTGACTGGTCACACAACGCTGCTGACTAGCTTGATACTGACTGGTCACACAACGCTGCTGACTAGCTTGATACTGACTGGTCACACAAAGCTGCTGACTAGCTTGATACTGACTGGTCACACAAAGCTGCTGACTAGCTTGATACTGACTGGTCACACAACGCTGCTGACTAGCTTGATACTGACTGGTCACACAACGCTGCTGACTAGCTTGATACTGACTGGTCACACAACGCTGCTGACTAGCTTGATACTGACTGGTCACACAACGCTGCTGACTAGCTTGATACTGACTTGTCACACAAAGCTGCTGACTAGCTTGATACTGACTGGTCACACAAAGCTGCTGACTAGCTTGATACTGACTGGTCACACAACGCTGCTGACTAGCTTGATACTGACTGGTCACACAACGCTGCTGACTAGCTTGATACTGACTGGTCACACAACGCCGCTGACTAGCTTGATACTGACTGGTCACACAACGCTGCTGACTAGCTTGATACTGACTGGTCACACAATGCTGCTGACTAGCTTGATACTGACTGGTCACACAAAGCTGCTGACTAGCTTGATACTGACTGGTCACACAAAGCTGCTGACTAGCTTGATACTGACTGGTCACACAAAGCTGCTGACTAGCTTGATACTGACTGGTCACACAAAGCTGCTGACTAGCTTGATACTGACTGGTCACACAACGCTGCTGACTAGCTTGATACTGACTGGTCACACAACGCTGCTGACTAGCTTGATACTGACTGGTCACACAAAGCTGCTGACTAGCTTGATACTGACTGGTCACACAACGCTACTGACAAGCTTGATACTGACTGGTCACACAACGCTGCAGCTTGAGTCGCGCTCCTGGAAATCCGGGCTTAATGCATGAGCGTAAAGTATCGTCACGGATAAGCCTATGCAGTCCACAAAGGACAATCTGAAACAACTCTTTCAATAGTATGATATTGTTTCTTGGAAAAAAGTTTTCTTTAAACAGAACTCTAATCTAGGAGGAAAATGGCCGTGCAGATTTGCCTTTGCGGACTGCTCAGGATAGTCTGGGGCGATACTTTATACACATGCATTAAGCCCGATTTTCCCACAAACATCACACAATATAATAACCCGAGTTATTTCACATTAAGATAACTATATTTGTCTCATCAAATTGCTGAACTATGTAAATTATGTACAGCGAAAAAAAATTGTTTACCTTGGATTTCATCCGAAACCTTACTTAACATCATTAAAATAGATGTAATATTTTCGTTATAACCTTATTAACAAATTAATTTACGAAATTATCGTTTGAATACAGATGGATAGTGTCACTCATTTCATCTCTAATGCATCCTATCGCAATTGTGAATAAGCGGCGGCCATATCAGATTTCTGTGGGACCCCTGGATCAGTTGCTTAGTGTCTTGCTAGGAAAATTCCCACAATAATTACAATTTTTCAGCATCAAACTTGGCACAATTTAAAAATGAATTGTGAAATTATATGAAATATGCTTAAATAAGACCAATGCTAAACCATGAAAAAAGCGAACAAATTGAAACAAGCAAATTTCATAACTGGTTGAAAAAGATTGTCATTATTATTTATGTGTGTAAACATTTACCTTCTGTTTTCCTAGCATCGTTTAATAATGATATGCGTATTATCATTAAGATGCACATATATATTTAAATTTTGTGAATTCAATGTATATGTGGAATATTGTATAGTATATACAATTCTTTAGTATGTTGATGCTCTAAACCATGGTTAATGTTAGAACATACAGCATTCCACCTTTAGCTACATTTAAGAGTATAATGATTTCGCACATTAATATAATGTTTCCATTAATACAAGGATTTTTTTCTTCTTACCAGTTAACGTCATAGCCATTAACCTGTGTGTTTTTGTTGGATTACGCGCTTTCGGGTAAATAAGAATTAATAATCAGCAAAGAAGAATCAGTTACGTGTAGCCCTGACATTTATATTTCTGTGGATCATTAACATTCTCTCACACTCCATCCCTGCCGGTGTTATGTTTATTTCAACCCAGATTGATGGCTCTGATATATTGCTACCTTACAACATAATTATATACACATAACTACTGTCTTCAGTTTGAGTTTCACCGAGATTTCTATAAACATTGGGCGTGTGTATACCAGTTGCCTCAAAGAATAAAGAACGGAATACAAACAATTTTGTACAGAGAAAACAATTGTCTTTGTATAGCATTCCCCTGTATAACTACATTGCCTTAATGTGGTGTGCATTCTTTGCATCGTGACTTTAAACAATCAGATTATTTGCGTGTTCGTGTGGTCTGTTAGTTACACAACATTTTCGTAGCAGTCTGTGAAAGATATATTGTTTAAATACCGTACGAATATGGCTACATTGCTTACAATCGTAGAATGCTTGCTAGGTATGAATTTCAAAAGAACCGAACATAATATTTACGTTACCGTGTTGATTGTAGCTATATAACGTCAATGGTAGCAAAGAACTTCTCTATTATATTGTAGCCCCCGTAACCTGTTCCAGCGTAAGAGCATATTTTGGCCGTTCCGACTTTGCATGGCATATTTGCCCCTGCCAGATTAGTCTATTGTACAAGGGTTTGAAATCAATGTGCTGTCATGGAATTAAGATCAGCTTCGCAAGCATATGGGCCCTGCTCTGTGAAAAGGGGGTTTAATGAATGTGCGCAAGTATCGTCCCAGATTCGCCTACGTAGTTTGCACAGGCTAATCATGGACAACACTTTCCGCTTTTATGATATTTTTCGTGTGAAGAAATTCTCTTCTTAGCAAAAATCCAGCAAAAAAATCCCCATTAAAGCAAAATAAAAGCTATGAGTGTGTTCCATGTGGGGAGGTATCCCGTCTCGCTCTGGGTTTAATTAATTGTAAAATCTGCATTAAGTGTAGTAAATATTGTGCAACCTTTTGTTCTTTTTAATTAATTGAAATAAATGTAACAATACTTCAAAACGTTAAGTCATTTCCTTTTTGTATTTTTCAAATAAGCTTATTTATTTATCGTGAGAACATATGTAAACCCCGTGTTTTTATTTGAGAGAGTTCACTTCAGATATCAGCTTAAACTCTCACAAACTACTCTGAGGGCCAGAGATTTATAAGCATTTCCTTATTATTAATACACATCACTGATGTTAGTTAGTTTCTTACTGAGTGCCGTGGCGACATAGATTTTGCATAGTCCCGAACAAAATAATATTGAAGATTGACAAAACATTCTTTTTTTACCTAACGCAGATTCAAACTGCATGTACGTTACTTTACAGAAATGAACGAAGAATAAGTGAAGTATATTTAACTGCCCTTGCGGGGGGGGGGGGTAGTGTATCGAAAATCAAGGATTAATCATTGATTCAAATGTACACATACTTTGTTTATTCTTGCACAAACTGTGATAAAGTGCAACATGCGAGAAATTAAGATTTCTTTGTATTTTTGGAGATTTATAATATGCATATTATGTTTTGCCTCTGACGCTTAAAAATGATGTGAACCAAAGTTTACGTTATTAAAAATACACTCGCATTAAACATGCACTCGAACGGAATTAAAAACGTTTATAACATTTCTTCATGACATAGTTTCGATAGATGTTGATGTTTCTTCCACTTATAGCGGCGTCGTTTTAATTGTAGGCGAAAAACACAGAAATCTAAGGACCTTCCGGCAGTTGCAGAAAACGGAAGTGCAGCGCCTGCGGCGGCACCAGAAGGAGCGGTTGAGCTGCGTGAAAGTCCGATTCGCAACTCCCCGCCGAGGGATTCCGCCACATTTAAAGATGCCGCGTACGATATTTAGCAAAGCACAAGTATACTATTATGAATAATGTAGTCAACGATTGGTAGAAAACGTGCCTTAACTTCTGATACTAGTGAAAGTAAGTGGAAAATTTGCTTAAATTTAGATACTGGCGCCAACGCCAAATCCGTTACTACTTTAAGTTATGTAACGGGTTAAATAATGGACTTAAATAACAAAGGAACGTGCAATAGAAGCGTGAAATTTCTCAGCCGTTGGTCATAAATATATGTATTCAAACTTGTAAGATACCATTAAGCAAGTGCTATTCACTTAGCAACACCAAGATGTTTCCCTAATGTATGGATGATAATGTGGGTTCTGTATATCTCGTATATATGCCACGTGAGATTGGACAGTCTTCTAGTGGGTCAAATGCTACCGTTTAATGCAACTGGTGAGCCAACATAGTGATGTGCACCTTAACATCACTAGATAAGGGAAAGCACTTTATAGTTTCTCATCCTGACGGTAGTGAGCAAACACTTGTGCTATATTGAAGCCACTTTTAATTTACAATTTGTAAAGAGTGGGTGTCATTTCTGGGCTATTTACGTATTAAAACTCAAAAGTGAATATAAATTGGAAAAACCCACATGGTGTGGAAAAAAATAAGTGAAGGTTCTTTAAGAATTCGTGAAACTGTGCAGAAATTCGCAAAACTACTGTTAATATGTGTTTTCTTTCCTATACCGGTGACCTTATGGACACAGTCGTTTCATAAATATATAGGATCTTCCATGAGTGGTCGTTTCGTATTTAATACAAGATGACCACGAATCTAAGATACTGTTTATAACATGACCAACAAATTTTCTTTTTATTTTATGCTCTTTTCACCGTTTATTCAAATTGTAAAGGAGTTTAACGGAAGAAATTCGCTTGAATAATGACGTCATTTCGTCTAAAAAATGACGTCATTTCACAATTATATAACTAGTGTTATGACACCCGTTTAATAAACACAATTGAGCATTACGTTATTTCACTCCTGGAGCGTAGGTCATGTTAAAAATTATGATACAGCACAGTATACAATGTCTTTGTTATGTACGTGTATCCATTTTTGTAGTTTAATTGTGTGTGTAATTTTCTAGTTTCAATACATGAAAATATTTTTTCGTTTCTAAATAATTGATCGATCTTAAAAAAATGAATTATCCACATTATTAACCCCAGACGTGTTTCTAGGAGTAGCACAAGTTTTGTTATGTTTGCTTTGAGATTCTATTAAAAAACATATAAAGTAAGTTATCTATATCCAAATTTGCTCCATTTTTTGTTTCGGGCAACATCGTATCACTACTGTAAATGTATGGTTATAATAATGAAGTATACTTTATAAACATGCAAACGATACCATTGTTTTGAATTATGTGTAGTGATGAACAGCACTTTTTGAACCTTGATATCCATTTTCAAATGAAAACCCACTGTGAAATATTTGTTTCATCGCATGATCATTTTTGTGTTTAAAACATTGTATGACTTATTTTCTACTTTGATAAGGATGTCAAATCAAATAAATCTTCCATTCTCTTTGCAACAATTCTTTCTTTACATGCTAACGTTCACTTAGTGAGTATAAGAGAATGTAACAACTTGATCGAAAACTCGATATTGTCTACCAAACATAAAAGCTTTGGAGTCGACACGAAAAAAAGGTGTCAGCCGGATAAGAGGGAACAAAAAAAAACTTTGTTAATCCATTTATGCCTGGCGTCTAGAAAAAGGCCTTGGCAAACAGTGTAGAACCAAATGAGACGCCACATGATGCGGCGTCTCATCTGGGTCTACGCTGGTTGCTTAAAGGAATTTCTGTAACGTGGGTTAAGCCTAATGCTAGTCGCCTCCAATCACAAACATCAACCAGATAACTAGATTCAATCACGTGACTTAAGTTTCGAGTATATTTAAAGCGCGTTTGTTCTTTTTCAACTTCCAAAGTAATTTATTTAATTGTGGTTGAATGTTTTTTTTAAAGTTGTACAAGTCGAGGTTTACCGCCGTGGTCACGGGGATTGATAGTCGCTTTTTTACAAGTAACAATACTTGTTTACTGTTTCGTCTGTTGGTTCGAATGGAATTGGTTCGAATACCGGTTCCGATTAGTGTATTGTTGTTTTTTATTTAAAACATTGTTGTTGTTTTTAATTTATTAAGTATTATAAACGAACGTGTATTCTACCACATGATTAATTTTGTGGAAAGCTGCTATACTGCAACAGATACAAGAGACGTTAATTAATGAAAAGAAATGGTGCATTTGTTTAAATAAATTCTTTGTTAGATATTTGTGAAAATTGTCAAATATAAGAATAGAGAAAAGCAGAAGAAAACAACGACACAACATGTATTTAAATGTAAAAGATATTAAACTTTCACGAAAATAAAACAAAGTAATACATTAAAGTTTAAATAAAATAGTTAAAATGTTGTGAATCGAACCTCGGAAATTTCGCTGTGTAAGAATGTATAACACTAAACTATTCGCCTCCCAATCGAATGCATACCAAAAGTATTCCTTTATTGAAATTTTCTTCCCGAAAACCAAAGTATCACTGAAGCATGTCGAGGCTATAAATAACGCATTTAACCACCATGACATTTTCATGATTTGACTGTTTAGAAAAAACGGTATATCAATTGCCCGTTGTATTTCTTATTCCATGTTTGCGTGCTTTTTCATATTTTCATTGACATGTGCTGTAGTTTGAATTTGTTTTTGCTTGTGGTTGAATGCAAAGTTGCATGGCAAGATGTTCGTGTCCATTACCAGCGCTAAGCAAATATTGAACATTCGATGCGTGTATAACTGCGTTTGCTCTGTAAAGTTTACATCATATTCGTGTATAACTGCGTTTGCTCTGTAAAATTTACATCATATAAGTGTATAACTGCGCTTGCTCTGTAATGTTGTTTACTGTATAACACTGTATGAAAAATAAATAAATGTAAAATGTATACAATGCTTACAGATAACACTTCTGTAAAACACATGTCAATGGCTTGATATTTTTCCAACAATAGTAATTATACAATAAAACTTATTACATGTATCGAATCATGATCTGTTTAAAAGTTGCGCAAGTTGTTAAATAGTTGTACGTCTAATGTAAAACAAGAATAAGGAGTATCAGTGTAATTTTGAGATTGCGGATTGGTCTGAATTACAAATTTGTTGAAGTGTTTTACATATTTAACACAAATAAAACATGCAGTCATTTCATCGCAGAATCAACAAACTTCAGCATTCAATAAAATTACACAGGAAATAAATCAAAACTCACACTTGTCATGTATCGTCTCACACGGTATATATACTAAAAATATCACGTAACAAAATAATTTTATCACAATGCAACATTTACACTCACGTATTTAAATTAAACTGAATATATGTATCAAAGAAGAAATGTTCAAACAATGCAAAACTCCGTTTATACTTTCACTTCCACTTCTTTGGGAGGCGAAGGTTGGTGAACAGTGGCCAAAGCGCTGGCGCCTATCTTCGTACTGGTCGAGGGCACGTGACTTATTTGGCTCTGCCCCACGGACCGAGTACTACGCACGCGCGATAGGCGACTTTCGTTACCTCGGTTGCCGTGAGAGCTGGGGATCGCGGACAACCCCCTAAAACTCATTGTCGCGAGATCAGGTTCATTTTTCTGATCGATTTTGTCCCACAGAAAAATGGCGCCGGCCGCACATGCGCCCAGAAAGGCGCAGACAGTGAGTCCAAACGCACTACTGAGGCGGCTGGAGTCCGCCTCACATGCACCATACACGATCATCCCCGTCAGCGAACATATGGCTGAAATGAACAATTAATGATGTAAGAATGGACAAACAAAGAGAAATGTATATGACCCCCATGTGATACCACAACAGGTGATAAGCATGCATGAAATGACGACAGCGTGCAACTTCGGGTGACCTAGGGAACAGATCGTTTTCCAGCGTGTATGTTCAGCCCAGATGATTAGTTAACGCACACGTATCATCAAATCTGCAAACACTGGAATATGTTTACGAACAAAAAACATTATAGTGAGTGATTGTGCTCTAAGTCGTATATATTATCGATTTAATTGTGTATTTATTGAAAAATTAAAAAAAATATATTTAATAAAACTCATTGAAGCCCATTGTTGCCATTGTTCAATTAGAGATTGTGTGAAGGCAACATGTATACGATATACGTATATAAGTTTAGAAACAGGAGTCTGGCAGAAAGATGCATCCCTAGAAGAGATGCGTCAGTGAAACTCGCTTAGGGCTGTGGGATCACGCATTCCGGTACAATATGTTTCTTGTCAAGGCCGAGCATTAAAGGGATCTTTTCACGCTTTGGTAAATTGACAAAATTGAAAAAAGTTGTTTCAGATTCGCAAATTTTCGTTTTAGTTATGATATTTGTGAGGAAACAGTAATACTGAACATTTACCATGGTCTAATAGAGCCATTATATGCATCTTTTGACGATTTTAAAACCTAAAAATTATAAAGCGTTGCAACGCGAAACGATTGAATAATTTGGAGAGTTCTGTTTTTGTCGTTAAATTTTGTGAAACTACGAAGATTGCTTATATAACGTATAAAATACGTTCAGTATGCGTACTCGGCGGAATAGCTCAGTAGGCTAAAGCGTTTTTACTTCAGGACTCTGGCAGGACTCCAGGTGTCACTGGTTCAAAACCTGGTCCGGGCAATGTTCTTTTCCTTTTTTTAATTTTATTCTTGATTTTTTACTGGAGCTTTTACGATCCAATGTTTACATTTATCGATAAAAAGCATTTAATGAATAAGTTAAAAAAATGCCAAAATCTGTGAAAAGGCCCCTTTAAATGATAACAACTTTAGCAGATGTAATTTGTTTTCTTGTCGAAAGCTGACACGTTCTGTCATGGAAGCTGTGAAAGATGTTACTGGCTCATCCTTTGGAATCTAGTTTACTCCATCCACCGGTGTATGCAATAAGAGACAGGTGCGACTTTTCAAAATGTCAAGACTAAGGAAACATTGATATTGAGTCGATCGAACTTCCGCTTACAATTCCTTCGTGTGACTGTCAGCATCCTTTCGAGTAGTAACTTAAATAGTTTAACAGTTCGTACGTACACGTTGAAATATACGATTATGTTTTAACATCTATACTGTTCTCCGGTTGCATTCACGTTTGCATTCACAACTACATTTGGGAAAATGGGGCATACGCTTTGGGAAACGGGGCTTAAAAACATGTGCGTAAAATGTCATCCCAGATTAGCCTGTAAAGTCCGAACATGACAATCAGGGACAACACGTTCCGCTTTTATATTTCGTTGAAAGGAAGTCTCTTATTTGCGAAATTCAAGGTGAGGCAGGAAGTGACTTCCCTGATAGCTTGTGGACTGCACAGGCTAATCACAGAGCGCTTCTCATTTGGTATACCCATGGCAGGAGGAAGGTAAACATTGCCTTACCGATTCCGAAGCAGAGCCCGACGATAATCCACTGAATGAAGGCGTACTTGACCTCTCTGAGGAAGAACATGAATGCCACCACGAGGGCGACCAGCCCCAGGGACCCAAGGAACGCAAGCAGCTCGAGGCCCCTCGCCGCCCGGAACCAGTCTGAAATTAAAGGACATAAGGGGTGATACATTAGTCTGAAATCGAAGGATATGTTGAGAAGGAACCAGTCTGAAATTGGGTAAAATTATGGATAAGAAGCCGCTCTGAGATGGAATACAACATGGATATAAAGAACGGATAAATGTGTGAGACGATACCAGTCTGAAATGAAGAGAAGTGGAAGATAATAAACCAGTCGTAAAGAAATTGGAAACAAACGAAAATCCTTGAAAACAGTCAAACGAATAAATTGTAACAATTGTGGTCAATTACAATGAACCAGAAAGTAATGCAATAAAATTACATGAAAGGACACGTCTAAGTATGATTCAAAGGCGGTGACGCAAAGAAGCACGTCAAATTAAGTGTTTATTACATGCAAGATTCGCGTCCCTGGCTGCATCAAAACCATTTTGCAACAAAACATAGGACGTGACTGTGAGTATTATGGTGTCACTTTCATTATAATAACGAAATTTACATATAATTATATAGTTATTTTATTATTTCAGAGCCAGTCTCTGTGAAAACCGGGTTAAATCATGTGCGTAAGTATCGTTATAGATGAGTATGTGCAGTTCGGTACAGGCTCATCTAGGACACCAATTTCCGCCTAGACTGGATTTTAATTAAAAAACTCAAAAGAGACTTTCTTCAAACAAAAAAAGTCCATTAAGTCTCGAAAAGTGTACGTCGTTTCTGTGCAGCCTGCACGGGCTCTTCTGTGACGATACCTTAAGCACATGCATTAATCCCGATTTTCCCGTTACTTTTCAATGAGCTCAATTCAGCAAGAGATAACAATGTGCCTCCCCAAGACACTCTTAAAAGAATGGATCGTTGTTATGACAATTATGCATGTTTTCTACGTAAAGCATTCGGTGACTCCCGCTTAAATGCATAGAATTATATAGTAACTATCGGGGCTTTCCAAAGCATTCAACCCGCTCAGACATGTGAAATGTAAGAACCAGCAGCAGGCTGTTAATAGATGACATTTTAGCAGACACTTGATTGGATTGCTGATTGTTGTGTGAAACACTGTGTTTCAGCACCATGCATAAATTGACGTGTATTGTTACATCTTTCATCCGAAAAGATATTGTAGTTTGGGAAGCGGACCCCTAACCCTAACCCTCTAACCCCCCACCCCCACCCCATGCGCATTACAATACCATGCCTCGCTCGTTGTCGTTGTCCGCTTCCCAGTTTAAAACGGTTAATTGTTAGTTTCATGATCAGAAAGCATGGGGCGTTTAAAGACACTGCATGAATTATTTTAGTATGCCTACACCAATGGTTTAACATGGTGTCGAACAAGATTGCATTTATTGCTGCGCAAAGAAAAGTAACAAACACTATTAATAAGTGGCAAATTAGTGCATACATGCATGAACAACAATAAAGGATTGCATGTTTTACTACCGCCGTGCACATGTCCTTGAGTGGAATGCAGCAAACAATTACGGAGATATTAACCAGCACACTTCACTGCATGTGCTTTGAATTACACAATCTGTGTACATTGACGCAGGACTTCATATAAACATGGCACCAATGAGTGAGTGTATGCACGTGGAAATTCTTGTCTCAAAGAAACAATTAAGCGAGAATTTTATTAGGCGTCGGAAAGGTATAGACGCTAGCACGTATATATTACTTTGCGTATGCAGTACCATGGCACGGTTGAGATTTAAATAATTTAGTAAATTTATTTGAGTATAATTGATCAGGAATTTAAAAGAAAATAAGTTCAAAACAGTTAATTCCAACAATGATAGGGTAGAATGCATTTCATTGCGTAGCATACACCAGACGGTCGTGCTTTCTATTCATTCACTGGCACGGAAGAGATTTCTCCATCATATGTTAATTAATTCTGCAAGCAAGACGAATCATAAACGCATTACATCGGATTGGGTTTTGAGCATATCAATCTGCAACTCTATTACAGCGCATGGTCTTCATTGCATAACATGCATTACCTTTGGGCCGTCCTCCGCGAACATCGGACTGCATGTGCGTAAAGTATCGTCCAAGATGAGTGTATTAAGTGACGTCACTTTACGCTCATTTTGGATTTTTTTTCGTTGAAAGGATGTCTCTTTTAAACGAAATTTACAGTCTTTGCGGAAAGTGGTGTACTAGTGAAGCCTGTGCGGACAGCACATGTTAATTTGGGACGATACTTTACGCAATGCATTAAGGCCTGTTTTCCCCAAGCGGGAATCTTAGGAATGATATTCACATAGCATTTTCAGCTAGTTCATTATATGTACTTTGTGAAATCTTGATAAACTGTAACGTTAAACACGTTGGGGAAACTCAAGACTGATACAAAAAATAACATTTATTTAAATAACATCATGTTTTGTATTTTACATAAGCAAAAATAAGCATGTGTTTCTTTACTCAGCAAAGACTTTTATGTTTCTATTTGATGAAAATACAAATTCTATGTGCGATTAATACACAATAAATGGAATGGTATTTCATAGATTATGTACGCCAGTTCCAGAAGAAATATATTTACATGCAGTGTATATTGTATAATTAATGAATCTAATCTAAAGAAGAAAATGAATTACAATACATATGGCTCCATGTATAATTATGCGTTATCCAGTTCCTTATTTTCGCAACTGAGGAAATTATAACGCGACATTTTCTAACGACTTCCTTTATATCAGCCAATTATTAATAACGTAACTAACATCTGGTGCAGCTGGTGCAGTAATAAGTAGGATACTGCGGCGATTGGCCAATTATAAGAGCCCTTTTATAGGCGGAGTCTTATTTTATTCAATCGTAGATTCATTTGCAGAAACGTTTTAAGATTTTGAGCATTCGAGCATAAACACTTGGAAGGAAAGAGTATTTGAAATTACCAAGATTTTAACTGCAAGTTGTATCACATCAGACTTTTAAATGATTATGATAATACATGTACTCATTAAGTATATGTTTCTCGAAGACTGATAATTCTATATTCAAAAACATTATTCTTCGGGGAAAGAAAAAAACGGTAACAAACTCATTACGAAGGAAAGAGATTTTTCATAACTCTTCCTTCGCAACGACGGTAAGGGCTCTTGATCCAGCAGTAAATGCTTAAGGGGCGATTGAGCTTCTATTTAGATTTGAATGCATGCGCGTAAAGTGTTGTCCAGGATAGGCCTGTCCTGACCACATTCCGCATCATTGTTCAAAACAGACCCTTTCTAATCACAAAACACTTGAGGTATAGAATTCAGCCTTTGGCCAGCGTGCTTGGACTGCAATTGCAAATCCTGAAAGAACATTTAACGCACGTGCATCAAATCATGGCGTAATGGACTTACGCGCCAGGTCAGCCTCGGCGAAGGTTGTGCAGCGGGTGCCGATGGTAGAGGAGCGCTCGCAGTAGTTCCAGAGGCCGCCATAGTAGCCAGTGGAGACGCCAACAGATGTGTACGTGTAGACGCTCCAAAACGGAAGGAACACGCCGAACAGGAAGAGCAGCCACGTGGCGGCGCTCAGACCGGAAGCGATGATGCGCTTAATTGTGGCTTCCCTGTAACACAAGATCGAATACATAGAGATTTATTTGCATCTAATTCATATAACATGGTTATTAAAATGGGACTTGCATTGAACTCATCATATATAAACTAATATTTGTCTACCAATACCTTTTTATACGATAATGGACAAATGTTCAGTGAATTTATAATGAATGCAATTTTATGTCGTGGAAAATATCTACGCATTGTTTTACGACTAAACTGTATAAGAAAATACTTGCCAAGAGATTGGTTTAGCGTTTCAGAAACGTTTGCGAAATATGGTAAATGAATTAAAAACGTTTCTACGCCCACTTTTGACAAGGTTATTCATTAACAATCTAAAAAGTATGAGTGTTTTATCACTAAATGTTCTTATCTTACGTAACATTCCGAGTTAAAGGAACATTTGGTGGATGCACATGACCATTCTGTTGTTTTCTATTATAAGACTTTTCATTTTGCTTCAGTAGTGAAAATCAACATTTATAAAAAAAATGTTTTATAAAGTATACATATTATTTTTTATTCAACTCTAATAATATTTTAATCATATAAATTATTGGTCAAATTGATAATCGTTTAATTATGTAAGAATCTAACCCAATACCCGATTTATTAAACTTCGCCATTCTCAAAATATAATTACCGAGCTATAACATTAAAAAGGCTCGGAAATAAAGTACTTTGCAACCTACCAGGAGATAGGGATGTCTGCACGAGCAGATAAGGTTCCGTGCAGTCAGTTTTGATAACGCTGATAAAACAGGGCGTTCCACAGACCTTGGAAAATATACGACTGTGTGTAGCTGAGTAGTGTAATTGATGACTCAAGCATAAAGGATTGAAATAGATGCAAAGTTGAAAGTGAGCCCGTAATCATAATAAGGCGACGGCTTTTCGACGAGTGGTGGAATGCAGGGCCTTTAATGGCAGGCGTCTACATTGGCATCTGAGAAATAACATATGGGCTATGCTCTGTGAAAGGGGGTTTAATGCATGTGCGTAAAGTGTCGTCCCAGATTAGCCCTTGCATTCCGCACAGGCTAATCAGTGACGACACTTTCCGCTTTTATGATATTTTTCGTTTCAAGAAAAAATCCAGATTAGGCGGAAAGTGTCGTCCCTGATTAGCCTGTGCGGACTGCACAGGCTCATCTCGGACGAAACTCTACGCACATTCATTTAACCCCTTTTTCACAGAGCACTGTCCATTTAATGGTAGTTCGTAAATAAATAGTGTATACCGCGTCCGCACATTTTTCATGACACCACCGCAATGTATATAACTATAATAGTATTATACTTTTTAGCCATAAGTTGTAATAGCCTCCCGGAATACTATCGATAGGATTGACAATAACATTAAACTGCATATTATCCGCGTCATGCAAACATTGGTTTTATGCCATGTACGGTCAGCGTTATACCAGCATACTCTTTCGCTTCTTTGGCCACTTATGAGACCATGAAACCTTGCGTGATTTAAAAGCGGACAACGTACCTCTTGATTGAGTTTCATATAAGTATTTCCAATATTAATGGAATAATATGGTGCAGAAGAAAAAATAACAAAAGGCAATAACTCTTAATTTTGAAGAAAACGTTATGGAACTCTTTCCCAGCACTTCTAAAAAAGCCCGTAATCATAATACGAAGTTTTATTTATATTTATACAACACTTATGTTCTGTACTTGAAGAGAAAAGAACGATAACCCCAAAATCCTTTAGAAAGAGTCATGGTTCTTGTACACTGTTCTCGTCTCAATCACCTGAATCAATACATGAAGTTTTATTTTAATCTCTTCCATACTAGTATTTTATCCTTGGCTAATAAAAAATTATCAAAGTGTAATAAATCTGTTATACTGAAGAGAGATTTGTGCTGTGGGGCAAAATATGTACAAAATGCTCAGATTGTGGAAATATTGTCAACAATCAAGTTACATGTAGCAGATGATACTTTTATGTTTGTTTTGTGCTTTATTTTATTACGGTAAATTATTTTTAAGTTCTATCTGAAGGCAATTTACATAAAATTCATTGTCAATGTGTGTTTTTTATTGATGTTTACTTACGCTTTTGCAGAAAAGTTTAAGTTGCAAGTAAATCAAATGTTAAACATATGCATGGTTTTGTTTAGAAAGATTTAGCTGTTTTGAGTTTTATTTTTATCGATGCTGAGTGTTGATTTATGAAGTTTCATCGGAATATAATTAATTCAAATAGAACAATCAAATTCGTTGAATTGATATCCCCCGCCATTATACTTCTGGACACAAAAGTTTTCTGGATGGCTGGACAACACCAACGTGCATCATCATCTTATTCATTTATATACTCATACCAAGTTTCAATGAAATCCATCAAAGCACTTTCAAGATATGGCTCCGGACTAACAAAAAAGCATTTTTGTCAAGATACAACGGGCCATAACTCTGTTATTAACCGATGATGTGCAATGCCATTTGGCGTGCATCATCCTCTTATCCATATATATACTCATATCAAGTTTCAAGAAAATCCCCCAAAGCACTTCCAAGATATGACTCCGGACACAAAAGTGCCGGACGGACGGACGGAGAGACGGATGGACGGACAACGCCAAAACAATATCAATCCGCCTATGGCGGGGGATAATTATATAGTATTAACGAAAATAAACAAAGGTTCGTATCAATAATCTCAGAATTTGCAGAATGTTCCATTCAAGAAACGGACTGATGAAAAATAATAAAAGAACAATTACTCCAAAATACTTATAAGAGAGTTGAGTGTTTTTACTCAGAACTTCATCGAAATGATATTAATATATTTATACAGTTTTAATTTAAATTTGCTAAATGGCCATGTATTTGGCCACATCATGAATAAACAGTTATGGTTTTTGTACTACTCTTTTAAGGGGCCTTTTCACAGATTTTGACATGTATTGAAGTTTGTCATTAAATGCTTTATATTGATAAATGTAAACATTGGATCTAAAAAGCTCCAAAAAATAAAGAATAAAATAAAAAAAATAAAAAGTAACCCTCAACAGGGCTCGAACATCTTGCCATTGGAGTCCTGGAGCCAAAGTCTTCCACGTAGACCACTCTGCCATCCGTGCTCACATAATGGATGATGTATTTTATACTTAAGATAAGCAATTGTCGTAGTTTCAAAAAATAACGACAACAGCAGAACTTTTCGAATTATGCAATCGTTTCGTATTGCTACGCTTTATAATGTTTAGGTTTTAAAATCGTCAAAAGATGCATATGATGGATATTTTAGAGCATGGTAAAGGTTCAGTACTACTGTTTCCTCACAAATATCATAACTATAACGAAAATTTGCGAATCTGAAACATTTTTTTTTAATTTTGTCAATTTACCAAAACGTGAAAATGCACGCCCCTTTAAAGCGCTCTAATATTATTTGAAATTTCAATTTTAAACCCTTCTATACTGCCTGAGGAATGCTCCGCACATGATACAATGACTGAGAAAAAGAGGTACGGACGGAAGGATGCAAGGAAGTATGGCCGATGCAATTACTATATGCATCCCTTCAGGGGCATAAACATTTTTCATCACGATATTTTCCAATAATGATTCTTCTTTATGTTTAACTGGCAGTTCACGAATATCAACTGACAGATAACTCGTGTATCATGACCGGGTTTTTCGTTCAGTTGATGCTTTTTTGTGGTTATACATTCGGCTTCGGTTACAATCGCTTTATCCGGTGTGCAATATCTACTATACAAGTTTCCTATAATAGTTGTAAATCATCAATCATATTTCGGGAATCTTTACGTATGCCATTTAAGAAACTTGGTAGTAACGAGAAGCATTGAAGGTCTTGGGTTTATTTTAATCAAAGCGCTGAAGGCACTCAAGTTGTTCGCTATTGCATAATCTTAGACGCAACTCAGTTTTCAAAATTATGTTATAGCTTTTTTATATCGCAAGTTTGAAATGAACCCAACCCATTCAAATTTATAAAGAGTGTGTCTTAAAGCACAGGTCGAGATGTGTGTGCACTGTTTATCCTCATATTTATGTGATTGAGATAACGTAGACAAAATAACAACAATATGTCTCTTTTTTCACAAGTTGTTGCTGCACTGGCAACCATCTTTAGAATTTTGGGTGCGTTACTATAAAAGAATAATAAGCCTATAATCAGCATGTTCATGTTGTGTTATGTGAATCTAATACTTTATCTTTTTTTCTTAAATTATTGGCCAACAATTTTGCCCACATGACGGACTTTTAATGCAGCATTAAGCCTAGTTTTCCCTGAAAGCAGCCAATATGTACAGATTTCAATGATAAACTGGCCAATGTCGTCGCACAAGCTGTTATAAACACTAGAATGTCCAATATCGTCGCACAAGCTCCTAAACCTATTGTTTACATACAGGCTGTCTGCTGCAATGTACGAGTGGTGAAGTCGGCAGTGGTTATCGTTCCTAGCGTAGCTAACAGACGACTGACTTGCAGTTAACGTTCCTAGCAAAACTGCCTCTCTACATTAGTTGTGAGCTTACGATGACAACTAAAAACAACAACATGCAATTGTATAAAAGTGCGCGAAAAAGAATGTTGATAGCATGTGATTTTCGTGAGGCGGACATGTATCGAAACTTTTGTAACTTTTTTACTCTAGAGAATTTATATAAACTGTCTAAAAATATCAAGGCTTTTCCACAAAAGATGTGAAAGAATTAGTTTAAAATTTTAGGAAAAGCTGTTTGGTCGAGACTAATCAACGGAAACACAAGCACACTACCAGAGCGCGTGATTTAATACATTCCTCGCCACTGAGAGAAAGGCTCGTTGTATGAAGTATTATCAAGCATTTAACAGATGTTACATGTAGAATAACAGCACGCACATTATGGGCGTCACCTTGTAATAACATACGCTATCCAGTCATGAAAGCGTTCTATGACTCAGATTTACTCAATTGAAACAGACGCTTTGTTAGGGGCGATGCTTGTATAATGTCATATTTGAAGGCTGCGATTGCAGCATGTGATAATAATTATTTTAAGAGACACTCAAATTCGATTTAAATTACAGGCATGCATATAAATTTTAAAAGCAAGTGCACATGCTTCCTGTCTTTTAGCGTCTATGAATTTCTAATATAAAGTGTGTACTTCGTCTTGCATGTAATACACTTAAAATTTGTCCCAAGATGTGAGTCATTTATGGAATAAATTTTACTATATAATTACCATGTACTAACAATGTTGTCGAGTGGAGTATTATTTAAACGTTTAGCAGAGATTTTATTGCGAAGTTAATAATCGGTTACAACCGGTTAACATTTACACAGCTGACATTTTTTTTAATTATTACACATGTATTAGCTGTCAATAGGTAAGTGACATTTGACACGTACATCGTGTAAGTATACTGATAGTCCTCAAGATTAAATTTAACGATAACAAATAGTTATCTCCGAATCAATCGGACGAATTCAAAATGAACATTGTTTGAATTCTAATTCTAAGGACAGTGTCTACAATACCTGAATCCGCTTTTAAATTTAGCCAGTAGTGACTGGCAGCAGGAAGCGGGCGGCTCTTCCGACACTTCTGGTACCCGAGGCGTAAGGCTAGACTGCGTCGTCTGCACAGTACGTGACGTTCGGTTTGATTTCAGCGATATCACGGTGATCTTCGACTTCCGCTCGTCCTCAACGAAGAACGGTTTATCCGTTGTAGAATGGTTACCATTGCGGGAAGTTTCGCCGGTCGGTGGTTTCGACACTGTCGGTACAGCGGCACCAGACATGGCTTTGTTTCCTGTTTTTACTTTGTCCTTGCTTCCTTTACTCGTTTTGCTTGCCTTGCTGGGTTTACTGATATCCGAGCTCCAACCGGAAACGCCTCCCGGACGATCGAGCTTCGGCAGGCGGCGCTCCTTTCGCGGCGTCACCTGGGTGCTAGGCGGGCGATGGTCGGTAGGGAACCACATGGGGATCGCATAAAATCACACAGTCGGCAATAATCATTAAACATTCGATAGCGTTTCAAACAGAATTGCAAATTAAATTAACATTAACTTTTTTGTTCGTTGTTTTACTGAAATGTTTTAGTCACTACAACATTAATTTTATTTCTAAAGCGGGATTCATGTTAAGCAACTGTGATTATGTTTCAATTCGCGGATTAACCTATAGTTACGACCGACCAACAGGATTAATCGCTAATCACCGCTATACATGGCCGTCTAAGTGTTAGTATAATTATGCATACTTTGCATCAATAAATTTTACTCTTATGCACTAATACTTAAACGCCAAATTAATACTTTACCGGTTGTGTCCAATTTTGGTGTTGTCATTTAGGGAGAGCGTTATTTTTAATGATATTAATTGACGCGTAATGCAACGTGTATGACACAACTTAAGTCTTGGAATAAAATTGCCCTGCTACTCAAGTTAACACTAGAGCTTGTCAAAGTAGTGACGAATATCTCCCGATGCCGTATGTAGTTCAATGTAGCAAGTTGTAGCTATAAAAAATACTCTTAGGCGTGGCCAGTGAGTAAATATTGTTTGAAAAAAAGCTTTAAGTGAGAGAACTACAATAAAATGTTACGCACCAAAAATAAAACCTTAGGCCTTGTGGTTTCATATTAAATGTTCATAATTCATTATCCTATGTAAGTCTATATAAACTATTTGACCTAAGGGCCATGACTTGATGAAGCTAAGAAGATAGCGAAATAATAATGCCATATACCGCAGAAGTGCAGGCGCCCGATGCCATGTACACGGTGCGCCATCGTCAGCGGTACCGTACATAAATGAAGAAATGAACAGTATCAATAAGGGACATAAGCAAACCCGTTTTACATATTTGGACGTTGTAGTTTCAGATATGAGTACTTAATTTTATGCTTTCCGGTGGTTTATAGAGAAATATCAGTGAATTAAAACTTATAATTTAACTGTTTCAAACAGTGAAAATTATGAGAGAAAATTATCGATAATTTTCACTGTTTACTGTGAAATTACATCATTTTTTTTACGAAATGATGTCATTATGCCAGCGAAATTATTTTTTTAAACTCTTTAACAATGTATATAATCTGTGAAGAAAAAAGCATTTAAAAAATAATTGTTGGATTCGGTGGAATATCGATTTTAATTCACTCGTGATCGTAGAAAATATATATTTTCTATGATCACTCGTGCATTAAAATCGAAAATCCACCAAACCCAACAAATATCCTCTAATTAATTTGCTAATAAGGTCGAAAGTGAAACTCACAAATGGTTAGCGTGCGGCTATGATATTAATTATTAAAAAAATCATTTTGAATGAAAAATAATCAAAATATAACGAAAAAATCAACTTCTCTGAAAAAAATAATCAAATATATATACATATATATCTAACAAGAGCACCGCATAACAGGTGCCAACGCTCGGCTGCGAATGCAGTTTCGAATAAATGAAAGCTTGTCATAAATTTTTTTAGAGGTCACAGTGACCTTGACCTTTGACCTAGTGACCCAAAATGGGTGTGGCGTGTAGAACTCATCAAGGTGCATCTACATATGAAGTTTCAAAGTTGTAGGTGGAAGCATTTTGATTTTAGATCCAATGTTAAGGTTTTAGCACGGCGGACGAGCTGGCTATGACAATACCTCGGGGTTACAAGCATGGGTTTAGCAATTGGTGAATTGGTTACATGTGCTCAACCTAAAAAATCAATATTGAAAATACATTTTCTATGGAATTTCAAAACAATCAAGACTGCCGCAAGGCTTTCTAACATTTAAAGAAATAAATACACATATTCTCAGATTTTTAGTAAGATATTTTATTACAAATCAACAATAAAAAATCTTAAATTTATAGAAAATGATGCAATTATCATAGGCAATTTATACATAAGACTTTAAAATGCCTTATGAAGTTGTAAGTAGGAACTTGCATATACATATACATTAATTACATCCAATGTCTTTAAAAAAAATAATTTGGGACAGAAAAATGCCTTATGAAGTTGTCACAACTTTAATATCTATTAATTGCATTCAACGTCTTTAAAGAATAAATGTTTATTATTAATGGAGAGAAAGCATGTTTCCTATTGTTCTTTTTAATCAAAGAATTCTGACATTGATACTCATAGCTCCGATTTAAGTGAATATATTCTTTTATAGGACCTCTTTTGACATAAATCTACATGAATGTGTTTTGTTAATGATCAACATCTTAATTACTTGGCAGGTGTTTATTTCATATATCATGGCACTCCTCACACTCTGAAACACATTTTCAATCATAGATGCAATTTCGCTGTTTAATTTGAGTTCATTTTGAACTGCTATCATTAGCACTATTGGTACAGAGGGTGAGGTGGGGTGGTGGGGGGGAGGGGGAGGGGCTGTCTGACCATCAACCAAACTGGCATGCATTGAGAGGAAAGATATCCCACTTTTCTTTAGCTGGACACAAGAACAAAAACTCCTTGAAATATTTCCACATATTTATTCACAGAAATGTCCACAAAACAATACATCGCTAGAGAATGTGAAGCTTAAAGCTATGAAAACGAAACAACTCCTGGGTAAATGAAATCTGCAAAACGAACCCCGTGTCAGAACCTGCTCTTCATGAAACACAATCATGAGGTAAATAGAAAGAAAGGAAAATAATATGTGGGTATTACCGATAAAACTTCACTTAGTTTGATGTCAAGTTTACACCGTAGGTTATTTAACATGGCATTCCAAGATTTATATAATGTAAAAATCTTCATTATTAATGCACATGAAAATCCTTCCCTTCACAATCTGAATGATAGAAACCAATGCGGATGACAGAAGCTAAACATGACATGTTGTTATCTCAGACTCTCAGTATGTAAACGTTTTGGCAAAATTATCGAGTTTAAAAGATGTATTGGAACATCTCACACTGACAATGTTTCCAAAATTACCAACTTTCTGTTGCTCTCCTGTTCTTCATAAACCTTACAGATTTTCATCCTCAAATACACTGATTTTCATCCTCAAATTGATTTCCATCCTCAAATACACTGATTTTCATCCTCAAATACACCGATTTTCATCCTCAAATACACTGATTTTCATAATCAAATACACTGATTTTCATACTCAAATACACTGAATTCTAACTTAAAATACACTGAATATTACTCAAACACCAAACGTCTAAGTAACAGAAAAGTACATTTTTTATAACACAATTATTAACTTATTGAAGAAACAAACATAGAACAGATATCTTGCTGTATTTTCACTTTCAAGAAAATTGATCCCTCATGCATGTACATGTACTTTTTTTACACCTGATTTAAAATCTCACATAAGTGCCAAGAAAATTAAAATTAGGTGCACAAAGTCATACAAAAACAAGAGCTGTGTTTGTGAAACACACTGCCCCCTACTGCGCTTTGAAGCCATATATTTGACCTTGATGGATGACCTTGACCTTTCACCACTCAAAATGTGCAGCTCCATGAGAAACACATGCATGCCAAATATCAAGTTGCTATCTTCAATATTCCAAAAGTTATGACCTAGGTTAAAATTTTGGGACAGACAGACATACACATATCATAGCAATTTCATATAAACACACGATTTATTTCATCACATCTGAATACAATTGATATTAAAAATACTACTTATGTTCATTACTTATCATTTTTTTATGTGCTATATAAATTTGTAAAAATTTGTAAAGACTAAAGATTAAATGTCAATAAACTTGTAAGTTATTGGTCACAACAAGTACCATATATTTCTCATGTCTTACATTTAAAACTTCCATTATGCATGTACAATTTGAAATGTAAGTCACAATTGTAAACAGTAAATTGCTATTCTTCAACTAAATGTACAAGTTAAAAGACATCTATAAGATGAAAAGTGTTTAAATAACTGCTAATGTGTGTAAATTGTTTGCAGGATAGTGAAAACAATTAATTATGATGTAAACAATATAGATATACACATGTATGCTCACAATTAATTATGATATAAACAATATAGATCTATGCTCATTCTGTGACAAAGATGGAGGAACTGTCAAAATAACTGCTTAATTAATAATCTTTGTTACACATCTTTCAATTATAATGTTCAAATTCTCATAATGAATTATTCCTACATCAAAGCTCAATAAATGCTATACAGATTAAAAAAACACTTATTAGCAACAAACACAATAAAGAAGAAGCAAGGCTCCTTATACACTGTACAGGAGTCCATGTATGGTTTGTACATAAGATAAACACTAACACAGAACTCAGCTATCAAGTCCCATCTCATTCATAATCTGACTAACTAACAGGCACACAGATGATGCTAAAACCCATTGCCCTAGTGTACAATATGTCAATTACCCACAACTAGCCCAGTAATGGGTAAAACCCCCATACCACTCAATAAGTCAAAACTTGGTTTAATCTATGTGCGTAAAGTGTTGTCCCGAATGAGCTTGTGCAATCTGCACAGGCTACTCAGGGAATACACATTAACCTTTCCAGAGCGGGGCTAATATGTATTCCTTTGACATCCCCTCTAGGGGGCGCATGTAATTGACTAATGACTGCTGCTACTGGAGCTCCTTTGGCGGTCCTGCCGGCGCCGACGGGGACTGGATGCACTGCTGGAGCTTGACTTCCTGCGACGCACACGGACTGGGGATCTTGAACTGCTGGACGATGAACTGCTGCTGTGCCTGCAACACATAGAGACAATTGAGCCATGCTGAGACAAAAACCGATTTTGCTGCATGTGTTAAATGTCACCCCAGATTAGCCTTTACAGTCTGCAGAGGCTTATAAAGGACAACACTTTCTGCTGTAATAATGTTTTAGGTTAAAGTCTTTCCTAAAAGAAAATCCAGTTTAGGCTGAAATTGTCCCCCTTGATTAGCAAGAGCAGACTACACAGGCTAATCTGGGACGACACTTTACACACATGCATTAAGTCCCATTTTCCAAGATTGAGGCTCAATTGTTTTATTTCTTACTTAATTTTCCAGTTGTAAAATTCCATATACCTATCTGTGCATAATTTTCTATACCCCAATCAGGCTACAATTTTTTTATATACCCTGTGCATGGACCTAAAAATAGCCATACCGTCAATGTCATTGAACGATTTTAATATGTTTCAATAATTTCCGCATGTAAAAAAGGTTTGTTTTCATTACACAGAGCTCCAGATAAGAGCCGTACAGCCGTAAATACGGCTTTTTAATGAAGTTTTACGCATTTATTTTTATAAAATGGACGTACAATTACAACTTTAATATCCTTTTAACGCATTTACGAAATAAATCTGTCCGTACGGATATGTTTGCGTCAGCGCGGCGTGATGTGCTGGTCTCTAACTTAACGGCTCTTTTCGTGAATTTAAATTACCGAAAAATTGTTTACTGGGTTCCGGTATTATGGTCTATTTTGTCGAGTGATTTCCGTTTACTCGTAAACCCGTAAAAAAAAATGTCTGCGCACAATGTAAGGCCGTCAAAAAACACTTTGTTGTTATATAATGGCTAGGCATCGTCGTCCAACCATCCTGACATTCAATCTGTAAACCCAGAAAAAGACATTGTCGCCCCGATATGAAACGATTTGATTGCATCGGTGGCTAAAAACGTTAGAAAACACGATTGGAAACAGATCCAAAAAAAAGGGTGGAAGATTGGAAAACCGAATATGAGACAGTGCCATTAGTGTTTATTTACTTAGCTTACTAGTTGGCTTATGTTTTCTTGTCAAGTAAATGAAAAAAATAGTATTTAGTCTAAGTTTTAATGTGTAAATATATGTGCGTCATACATTGTAATTCAGAATGGAAAACCTAATAAAGTAACTGTTTAAGAAGCTAAATATTTGCATTAATATTGCTGCAAATGTTTCTGTAAAGTTAGTTATAAACCCTTCAATTTATCCAAGAACACGGGTAGGACAATACTACCTGTATTTTTGAATATTGTAGTACAGGTACTAATTGATTTTCAGCGTTACTCTTTTTCTTTCTGTCAGTGGCAGTACCGTTACTAATTTCACAAATCCTTATCTGGAGCTCCGATTACAGAATTACAGAATGTTAGTTCATACATAGTTTTTTTACATTTGTTGAAATCACATTTCTCTGGGTGCACTATCTACACTACCCCTCAACTGCTTCTGTTATTTATATAATAATTTACATGAATTCGTAAAACTACATATCACAGGAACAGTATTGCATTTATCTATGGGGTATGGAAATGTCTGACTGACTTGTGTTTGTATTTTATTATTTTGAAGTATATAAGCACTGACTAGATGTTAACATGGAGTCTGGAAATGTCTGACTGACTTGTTTTTGTATTATTATTTTGAAGCATGTTAGCACTGACTAGATAATAACATGCACTGACATGAACCTCGTCATACGAAAAATGTGAAGCTCCAGACTAGCCTGCACATCCACACAGTCTGGTCAGAAGCTTTGCTGTAATACTCATGAGATCACAACTTTGCCTCATTTTATAGCTAACATGGTAGCTCCAGACAGGACTGTATTGACGAGCAGGCTGGTCTGGAACTCCAGACAGGACTGTATTGATGAGCAGGCTGGTCTGGAACTCCAGACAGGACTGTATTGATGAGCAGGCTGGTCTGGAACTACACTAGCGTAGATAGGCTAGAACTTGAAACATATAACAATGAAAATGTCTTAGAGTAGACTCTCATTTTTAGAGTGTGTTTTGGATAACCTTAGAGTCTTAGATGACATACATTTGTGAATGGATAACCTTAGAGTCTTAGATGACATACAATGTCAATGGATAACCTTAGAGTCTTAGATGACATATATGTCAATGGATTACCTTATAGTCTTAGATGACATACAATGTGAATGGATAACCTTAGTCTTAGATGACATACAATGTCAATGGATAACCTTAGAGTCTTAGATTACATACGATGTGAAAGGATAACCTTAGAGTCTTAAATGACATACAATGTCAATGGATAACCGTAGAGTCTTTGATGACATTCAATGTGAATGGATAAACTTAGAGTCTTAGATGACATACAATGTGAATGGATAACCTTCGAGTCTTTGATGACATACAATGTGAATGGATAACCTTAGAGTCTTAGATGACATACAATGTAAATGGATAACCGTAGAGTCTTTGATGACATACAATGTGAATGGATAACCTTAGAGTCTTAGATGACATACAATGTGAATCGATAACCGTAGAGTCTTTGATGACATACAATGTGAATGGATAACCTAACCGTAGAGTCTTAGATGACATACAATATGAGACTAACCTTCTCTTTCTGCGTACAGGAGATGGACTCTTTCTATTAGGCCTTCGATTACGGCTTCTGAAAAAAAGAATGACACCGTATAAAGGATTAATAAGGTCAACTTAAAGATGTTATGGTATGGTCAAATGAATCTGATTGACCCACTTGAAATTATTTGAATAGATTAGTACATATTCTTTTTGAACATATGTTTTTTTATGGCTACAAAGGTCAGCAATGATATTTTACAAGAGCTGTCTACATAAGATGACATATGCCCTCGAAAAACGCTTTGATAGAAGTTATGAGCATTTTTCGAAACCTAACCGCAGATTTCCAAACCTAAACGCCGACCCTAAGTTCAAGGTCAAGGTCAAAGGGATCAAAATTTGTGTGCGTATGAAAAGGTCTCTTCCATATACACATGCATACCAAATATCGAGGTTACATCTGAAGCGACATAGAAGTTATGAGCAATTTTCGGAACCTAAACCCAAAGTGTGATTGACAGACAAGGACGGACAGTGCCATCACTATATGCCCTCCTATGGGGGCATAAAAATGACATGTGTCTAATGGGCATGGATGCCTTCACATTTCACTCTGAAAAACTGAGGGTCATGAGATGGATGACACACAACACTCAGGCTCCTAGTGTTGTCATTTGTGGCCCAAGTTATTTTTAAATTGCATGATGCATGACAAAGTTTCAGCAATGACAAGCTGTTCTATGACCTATATTGACTTTTGGCCTCTTAATAAGACTTTGACCTTTTAAGTAGGAAGTCAGACATTACACTGGACATGCCCACTTAAAATGGTTTACATTTTCATGAAGTTTGCTGAGATTCAGAAAATAACAGGCTGAATCAGAGAGTGGGGTCCTTCAAAAAGTCGTATTTTGAGAAAAATTTAAGGCCAAGACTCCAAAGAGCCTGGTGGGCTTTGGTTTGCTATTCAATTTGGCATCCATTTTATGATAATAAACATTTTCAGAAACTTTGCTGACAATTGGATAAGAACTGGTTGGGTTAGAGGAAAAATACAAATTTGTGTTGCAGATGGTTCAAAGGGTAGTATCAAAACAATATAAAGCTGTAGTATGATTGTAAAGCCCGATTTAAAAAAATATAGTTAAACCAATAAAAACAATAAATAACCAAACAAGCAACACTTGTTAACTAAATTTCACCAACCCTGACCGTCGTGGTGATCTTCTGGGAGATCTTCTGGGAGATCTTCTTGGAGATCTCCTTGGAGATCGCCTTGAAATAGACCTCCTGGGTGACCTAGATTTTCTAGGGGACCTTGACCTCCTTGGTGATCTAGATTTTCTAGGTGACCTTGACCTCCTTGGTGACCTAGATTTTCTAGGCGATCTTGACCTCCTTGGGGATCTAGATTTTCTAGGTGATTTTGACCTCCTTGGTGATCTAGATTTTCGAGGTGACCTTGACCTACGCCTCCTAAGCGACCTTGACCGCCTCCTTGGTGGTACAGGGGACTTTCTGCGTGGTGACCTTGACCCAGATGAGGACCTCTTGCGGGGTCGTTTTGGTGACCTGTAGATTAAAGGGTCAATGAATTGTCATGCATTTTACATGTTGTTTCCTGGATGTTATTATTTTTCAAACTATCTCAATATGCCTTCCTTTAAACTGGGACATGCAAACAGAAAAGGACATTTTAATTTAATATTTGTTTTGATCAAAATGATTATTTATAAAAGTTAAATGACCTAAACTAGACCCACTCTTAAAGTAGCAAAATCTTAACTGTCTTTGCTGTACTAAATTAAATAAATTATTTTTATGATTTGTGTTAAATTAAAGAATGGGAATGGGAACTATTGTTACCTCTTTTCAAATAGTTGTGATAAGGGACTTCTTAAGTATTGTATTTTTTTTTTCAATTATTTCTTTAACAAGTATTGTTTGTATTGTAATCTGTTAAATATGTATTTATAACCATCACCCTAACACACCAATTTATGAGGAAAATAAAATATATTGAATGGAAAAAAAGAATGATAAATGTTTATTATATCAGCCCATTTTGACATGGCACATTTACGGGAACATGTAAGGAACAATTCTAAGAAACAAAGCATACATAAGCATAATATGCACATCACTGAAATATTAAATGGCACGACATGTATTTATTCATTTTCTTGTTTTTTTTTCAATATAAAATTGATGTAATGAATAGATACAAAGTTTTCTATACCATTAATTTGACATGTTCATATTATGATGCAACCGTTCAAGCCATAATAATACAGCATCTACAAAAACGCCAACTTGTATACAACATGTAATATTTTACTCCAATCAATTAACAATTGAGTTGATGTGATTTAAAATTATAGCAAGCCTTTAATCAAGAGTTCATAATTGATTAATAGCTTTATGCAACCCGAAGTGAGTTTGATCCAAATAAACAAAAGAACGTGTGAAAATTGTGACCAGAAGTGTAGAAACAGTTCAAGCCATCCGATAATTTGACCTACGTGAATTCCAGCCATCCGACAGAAATTTAAATGAATATAAAACAATAGAAAATCGGTTCTTCCAGGAGAGTTCAAGCTCACCAGAAATTCAGCCAAGCTTGTTCAAGCCATAGGGTTTCGTCTGTACATCCACAGCTTTATAAAACATCTTAAACAAGAGATTGCCAAGCAATATTGTCCCCTACCGGTGAACTCCACCATTGTCATTAATTATTTTTTTTAAATATTTGTTGCCATAGCAACCAGAATTCTTGACGTAGGAACGAAATGAAATGACGTGCATACTCTCCATATTGCCATCTATCCATGTTTCAAGTTTCATGAAAAAAAAGAAAAACTTTTGAAGTTATCGCAGGATCCAGAAAAGTGTGACGGACAGACTGACGGACTGACAGACGGAGTGCAAACCATAAGTCCCCTCCGGTTTCATTGGTAGGGGACAATAATAATATTCACATCACAAGTAGATAAGAAACAGCGACATACCGCCTGGGTGACCTAGATGCTGACCTCCGTCTCCTAGGTGACCTTGATCTCTGTGGTCTCCGTGGTGACCTGGAATCTGACCTCCTTCCTCTGCGTGGAGATGGGGATTTCTTCCTCCTGGATCTCGCCTCTGGAGACTTTTTCCTTGCAGAAGAACTTCTTTCTCTTTTCGCTTCCGGAGACTTTTTCCTTGTAGAAGAACTCCTATCTCTCGACTTTCCTGGAGATTTTGCCTTGGATGTCGAAGCCTTTTCCTTGTCCTTTTCAGATCCAACAGCTGCCAATGGTGCAGGTTTATCAGGAGAGCTGGGCTTTGGAGCTGGCTCATCTGGCTCAGCAGGCTTGCTTTCAGGCAATGGAATATCTGCACTGATGACCTTGGGCAGGATTGACATAGGCTTCACTACTCCAATCTGGCTTTTGGAGGGCAAGGTCACTGGACTGGCCTCAAACACTGCAGAAACTTTCTTATCCACAGAGACTGGGGACTTTTTGACCAGTCTGAGATCCGACTCCTGGCTCTTAATAATGGCCCCAGATTCCTCTGGAGGGGGCGGTTGAGGTTTCTCATCAGGCAAGGGTGGGAGGCTTGGCGGCAGAGGGGGTGCCATAGAGGTCTTCTGGGGCTGATTTTGGTCATCATCATCATCACTGCTAGAGGGCTCGTCATCGTCGCTATGGGGTGGAGCAGGTTCCCTTGTGGGTGAGTCGTATGGCTTGGTGGGAGAGTCTGGGTTATATGCATCAGCTGATGCTGTGGAAATACTCTCTTTCTTGGCTGCTGGCTCTGCACTGTCCCAGCGCCTATTCTTTCTGATAAAAAAAAATATATCTTAAATAAATAATTTCATTTATTTTCTTTTTTTTCACCTTAAACATTACTTTACTTTCTTACATAAATTGTAAGAAAAAATTTATTTGAAGACCTGGACCAGTATTCACAAAGCAAGTTTATATGTTGGCTCAGCAACTCAGCAACTTAAATGATACACTTACCTGGCAAGTTCTGACGTTGCCTCTGCAACTTCAGCTATCTTTGGTAGTGGAGGAGTCTTCAGGGATGAACGATTGGCTTCATCAGTTTCTGCAGAGGGCTGAAACAGTTAGAAAATTGTCAGTTATAAATACAAAATAATTCATGATGACGTGGTTAAGTGGAAACCTTATGCATTCCTTATAAGCTTTTTTAATGTACTCAAGTTGATTATATTGGAATAATCATTAATATAAGCCAATGTCTGATCTAATGACATACTTGTTGCCAAACACAGAAAGACAAACTCAAATTTAATGTTAAAAAACAGCATATAGGATTTTAACATGAAATCAATAAAATCATTGAAAACAGATATATACTTTTAATATCAATATTGAAGACAAGTTAATTGAAGATTAATGGTGGCTGAGATGTAGGCAGACTTTTCTTTTAAAGGCAAGTAAAGCAAGAAATATATACTGGCGCCATATTCTCCAACAATTTCTTAGATTTTAAATGAAAAAAAATAAGTTGACGATGTGATGTGTATTCAGCATATTTCTGGTTCACAACTATACATTATGTCCTTAGCCTTCTTTTGTCCATGTATGACTTGTGTAATATAGGCTGAAATTGAATTTTGACTTGTACTTTTTTAAATGTAAAACACCATTTTTTTCAATGTACATAAGAAGAAAATACTTATAGGCCAGTCAATCTACCCCAAAATGGTGGTCAATCTAGAACTAATTGCAAAAGTTTTGAAAGTTGGTTTTTCTGTTACTGTTATGTGTCTAGAAAAACCCATAAAATGTCCTGAACTTTTGCAGTTGCAGATTTTGAAATATTGATGTCACAAAACAAGAGGTACAAGGGGTTTCTTAAATATAAACAAAAGCCGTTGATTTGCCTGAACATCCATATTTATCTAAAATATTTAGTTTGCATTCATTGTATCACAACACATTTTGTACAAAATAATGTAAAGCATGTTTTTCAATCAATTTAACTGTTTTTATCACACGATAGTACTTACGACGACTTAATTTTGAGGTAATATTACCCCACCCACTAATGTCATACACATTTCATACAAGTACTTGTAAACAAATCAAATCATCAAAATCGAACTAATTGAAACCGTTTTGAATGTTTGATTTTCTGTAAGTAGGATGTGCCTGCAAGTAATCATTGAAATTCATCGACTTTAACAGGTGCATATTTTGAAGTATTAGCACTATAATACAAGAGATATAGCTGTGATTTCTCTTTATATGCAAAATCCTGTGACGAGACAGTACACACATATGCATTAAAGAAAATGAAGTTTGCTTTGCATGCTTCACAACAAATAATAATACAGTGGTTGAAAACATGCTGTTCAATCAATCTGAACAGTTTATTGCACTGGAAACTACTTACAAGGGCAAAAATTAGAGGTAATTTAACCCCAGCCACTAATGCTAATCCATACAAGTACTATAGGGGCAAAAATGTGCAACACTCAACATATTGCTATGACAAAAGCATTTATGTTTAGACAAAACAGAAATGAGCATTAACAAAAATGTTGCACTTAAAAATAACTTTTAAATAGACAGTGTCTTTCACCAGTTGATTGTGATAAAGAATTTATGATAGACCGACAACAGTATAACGACAGCGCTTCATGAAAACAATGATATTTATGCCGTACAAATCAAATTCTTCAATTATTCACACTTTAATATTAAAAATAGTGGAAAATAGTGGAAAACTCTAGATCTCATAATTTTCATGTTCTAGAATGTCAGAAAATCCAAGTGAATTTGAACAACAAAGCCCTTTACACTCTTTTCACGCACTGGAGCATTCAAGGCCATGTTTACGACAAAAACACCTTTTAGAATCACAGTTTATTTTACACCTGCATCTCACTACTTGAAGTGGTTTTTCAGGTGCTGGCTGCCATGTCATTTTCACAGGAAGAAGAACTTTATTCACAACATGCCAGCCATAATCAAGAGGGTTGAGGTTTGTGATGCCCATCCAGACTTTGGCTTGGTAAAACACCCTCAGGCTGTGAAATGTTGCTGCATCTGGCGTCGGTGGTAATGATTGGACTTGAACTACACTGCAGCTGGTAATTACCTTGGCCGTGAACCATTTGTAACACAATTCATTCAAGTTCGTACAATCTGACCCCTCATATATTGTTGCAATCAAGGATTCTCCGTTTCCACGTACAGATTCATGGATAGATGATGCCAGAAAGTCCTCACATGTTTTACGAAAGGAGGGTGTTTTTTGGAAAAGCTTAATAACAGCAGGTTTTCCAATTCCAAACATCCTTGATGTCGTATCACAGCCCGTTAACGCATGGAGCAAAGGTAGATAGTGGCACAGTTCATCTCCTATACATAATTGTGTTTTCTGAATATCCCACAGCTTAGCAGTTTTCCCTGCTGAGTTTGAATCTGACCTAAAATGAATTGGATGTAAATCAGATACTGTAAAATCATTAAATTTCGTGTGGTACAAATTTTCGTGGATTTCGTTGGTCCGCCGAACCACGAATTCAAGTGCCAACGATTATTTATACATTTTTAATCTGAAATCGGTCATTTGCGAATGCCGTTTCCGACATGTTCTTTTGTTGTCGGTTGTATGAGATATTTTTTTTGTAATACCAGGTAGTAACTTCACTTCAGTAGGTCAATTTACACTTTATCTTGACTTATTAAAATATTTCCAAATTGAAAATGTTGTTGTCATTTTCCACTAATTTGACGTAAATTCTATATGTTATAACTAAGATGTTTATGATTACTTAGTATGATAAGAACTACGCTTTCGTTTACGTCCATTGACCATTTCTTCTACTGCATCGTTAGCGGCCTGTGTTAATAAAGTCTCAGTCGTTGACTGAGCCTTTGCAGGGTCGGTCAATCCTGCTATAGTAGGAGAACGTGTCTGTATTGTTCCCATTTTCAACCATTTTGAAAGAGACATTGTTTGATTGAGATACGCTAGTTAATACAATATGTTGTTTCATTGAAAAGTGTTTGGTTAATAATACTTTTATGATCAAGCACGGTATATAAACTGTACATCAACGACTGTCCTCTTTTACGGGACGTCATCAAATTAACAGTTTGTAGATTTATCACATATGTCAATTAGTGCCAATTAAATTTAAAAGAGACATCACGGTTTTCACATGTGTATTTTGGGGACCTTATTACTCAATTGTTACTACTAGGGGACCATTTGCGCTGAGATTTACAAATATTGTTAAAACAACATTGGTGGCAATTAGCGAGTGGGGACCCACAAGTGCGCTGCTTTTTCGCTCTTATTGACAATTATCGGCAACACTTTCATGCTTCAGTGCACATTAACCTCGAGTTTTGCTGTCAACACAGATAAGCAGATTATGCTTCGTTATTACTCTGGTCGTTTTAATAGAATTTTAATAATTATGACGGTAATTCTTCCCCAAAAATTTGAAATCCACGAAATTAAGTTTCAACAAAAAGTTGTTTTTTATTTGAAATCCACGAAATTACGTGTCAAGGAATTAGTTGTTTTTTATTAAACCACGAAATTTCATATGGACGAATTTCTATACGTTTACAGTATACGATAGCGGTGTAACAGGAGAAGCAGTAGGTTGGTGTCTTCGCCTATCATGGTGACAGGGCTTTGTTCTGCAAGCTGGACGGCTGTCTGCACTATCATGATATCTGCATCCCCTTGCGCATGAATTACGTCAATGCATTCACTGTCAAAGCATTCACCTAACATTTCAATGAACTTCTGTTTGTTCTCTTTGTTGTTTAAAAACACATCTTTCTTCGAGTAGGTTCTGACAAAAACTTGACATGTGTGGCTACTTTTCCCTTTGTTCAACGAAAATGAGTTAAGTCTTTGGTATCTGGTCCATTAGAGTATCCATCAAAAACAACTGTGATGTGGTTTTCATACTTCTGTTTAAGATAAGAATAGTAACTGCGGCAGGTATCGTTGAATGTCTGTCCAGCCTTCCAAGGAATACGGTGAATGAGAGAACCCCCATCTGACAATGACAATCATGTGTGAAGAGTCAATTTTCACAGGCAAGGATGCTTCAAACTTGCATTGTTTCCATAACGCATCGGCTAATGAACTTTTGAGCTTCTCTAGGCATGCCATTATTGTCGAAAAGAGAGGATGGAATAATTGCTAGCTCAAACTGAAATATTGAAGATGTATCATCAATGTACCTATCAGCAGCAGTTGTAAGGCACTAAAACAAAAGTTGTGTAATAATTTGCAGACCTTCATCATCTAATTTTACAAAGGACTTTTCCTTCATTGGAATTGCTTGCAGCAAACGTTTGAAGGTAAATTTGTTTTGCGGTATTCCACACATTCCTTGCAATATACTTTTTCCAATTGCCAAGGCACATTCTGGATTCTCCGACTCATCAGAAGCTACACCACTTTCAATGTTTCTAAGTTTAGTTTCTGTTGAGTCAAAGGGGTTTCTATCTCGAAAAAATGACAATATAGTCTCCATATCTTTGGAATCCCTGCAAATCCTTGCTTTGGTTGTTTCCTTGTGCTGCTCACTTGTTTTATACATACTGTTACTAAACTCCTGCATTGCTGAGTTCATTTGCAGACAAATGGGCATGGACAGTAACCATTTAGTTCTCTGTGTGTCTGACAAACCTCTCCCTCTTGTCAGGCCTCCTGATGACTTCAATGACCTCATTAATACTTGTTCTTTAACAAGGTCTGTTAAGAGACTGGCCCAATTATGTTCGCTCCGTTGTATCACATGTGCTCCCGCTTTGAAAGCTTCGTGCACATCAGGATGCGTTTCATGCAAAGACAGCATATTTTGCAAGTAGATATAGGCACTTTTCAGGTACAGATTATGACCAGATGAAGCAAAGAATGGAAGCATCTTTTGCAAACTATCTAAATGCAAGGACCAGTCACCAGTTCTTTCGGCTCTTATGTATTGTTGTAACAACGAAACCATATCCATGTACTTGAGCCATAGACATGCTGTCCAATTAAAAGACATCTTTGACCTTTCATCTTCGCACAGACGAACAATGTTTTGCAGATTTCTGTTTGTGCTTACGTCATTGGCTGATAGAAGTCCATTATCCAGATCGTCATACAACAATGCCAAGTTTTTTATATCAGCATTTTTCTGCAGATAAATTCCTGGTACTGGTTCATCATCGGATGAATGATCAAGACCTGAACTATCTATGGCGCATGAAGGGATATTTTGATAGTCTGTAATATCATTCATGCAAAGGAACGCGCTTTCTATAAGTAGGACTGTAAGGGCGTTGTCGATAAGCATATGACCTCGTATTGCACGTTGTACAGCTTTCCCAGACAACATATGTACCACTGAATTCGCAGCATAAACTGTTTGCATAACTTCATTAAGTCCTGACCCAGACATGAGTCTAGTGAGATGACCAATACACCCTAGAAAGCTCATCTCTGTGTGAGTGATGACCAATACACCCTAGAAAGCTCATCTCTGTGTGAGTGATGACCAATACACCCTAGAAAGCTCATCTCTGTGTGAGTGATGACCAATACACCCTAGAAAGCTCATCTCTGTGTGAGTGATGACCAATACACCCTAGAAAGCTCATCTCTGTGTGAGTGATGACCAATACACCCTAGAAAGCTCATCTCTGTGTGAGTGATGACCAATACACCCTAGAAAGCTCATCTCTGTGTGAAACGCCTCAAGACAAAGAACTGTTTTCCTTAGTAAGCTGTGTGGGCTTTGTGATGCAATAATATCTGTGACCTTTTGGAACAGGGGCTGATCAATAGTCAGAATCGGCGTTTTGGAATATTTCCTAGCTTCGCCACATACACAGTCGAGTGTTGTATAGATACAGTTGACATCACTTGGGTTAAGATCAATCATGGGTAAGAAAGTTGATTTTTTCTGAATTGTTCCACAATGTTGGTCAAATGTTTGCATAAAACCAGACCAACTAGGTCTATTTGAACGTAGTGGCCATATCACTTTGTAGAAAATATCCAATGGTCTCTGCAATTGTCGCAGAACGCTTATTTCATGGAGTTCACTGAACACAGAATCATTAGAGAACTCAGAGGAAGGCACATAGTACTTCACTGGTATCTTGCTTGTTTCTACAAGATGATCAATAGAAACTTCGCGTCTTGGTACACATAATGTAACCTCAGATCCTGGTGTAGACAAAGCTATTATGCCCATCCAATGAAATGTGCCATGACTATCTATGGTTTCAGTGTTGTGATCTACATTGTCCGTTACAAATTGTAGAAATGGTTGATTGTCTGTTTCTTGACAGGGTATACGTGTAGATAAAGCTGCCGCATCATTTGATTCATAAAGTTGGACTTTGCTATATGAGCAACAGAATCTGAGGCTATTAAGATGATCAATAAAAAATCTTGAGCCAAAGTGATGGTGAAGTTGGACACATAGTCCAAGCTGAAGTGGAGCAATGATATTTCTGGGGCGACATGCTTGCAAAATGCTCTGACCTATTGAGGCAACCTTAATGTTGTTTGACTGACCTATAACAGCTTTCAGAAACATTTGAAGACTGTCTGGCAAAAAGGCAACATTGTTTTGCTTAGAAGATGTATGATTAAAATCTGGGTAATGATCTTTTGCCATATTAATTGAATTAATATCAAATTTTAGCTATTTTGCAGCAGTTTCTAATATTTTAGTTTTCTTTTCCTCCTCAGTTTTCCCCTGTGAGTCTTCATAGAACGAATGAATTATGGAAGCTGCATTTGTTTTTAAAGTAATAATGTCACGTCTTCCGTCAATGCTGCTTATAACAACACCATTACCAAAATGCTCAATAACTTTTTGCTTCATATGTTTTGTGGTATACGCTTTTTCACCACACACTCTTTGCATTTCAAACACTAAATCATTTACTGTTAAAGTTTCACACAATGTATTTTCAAGAAATGTAATGACATTCTTAAATGCCTGTTTCTGTTCACTATCTTCTGGACGACCAGGACTTTTCAATGAGCATGTGACACTATCGCCTGTTTGATATGCCTTCGGAATACCTTTTACTGTTCTAAAATTCACATTACATTGCTGATGGTAAATCACATCAGCAGCTGGTAGATGGATCACATGGCTCAAACGCCTTTCTACATCCTGTGCCCATTGATCACCCCTCTGCTTACAATGTTTTACTAGAGTGCTTTGAAATTCTAAGCCTCTTACAGGGTATGTGTCAAACAACCTTTTTCTGTTTGATACTCCACATTTAGTCAATGTATCACAATATAAACACCTAGATTTAAAGTCAACAGAAGTTGCTAAATATCGCAATTGTTTCTCAGATTTATCTTTCAAACTCTTATAAGGGCCAGGTCTTGTAAAGTCTTTTCGGCATGAAATATGGACCATGTCACCTGGAGATACTGTCACATTGGTTGCATGGTGTTTACTCGCAAGGCGAATTCCTTGGCAACCTTTATCACTTAGTTTAGAAAACGGCCTCTCATTCCCAATTGGCTCGTGGCACAATGGACAGTTCAACGTCGTATCCATCTGGAAAATAAAATGCATGTATTTACTGTTCAGATTCATGTTTTTCATAGTATTAATATATACAATTATGCATTTTTTGTAAATTTCAGGTACACAGAAATGAGTAATTAATGACTACATTACATATTCCTTTTACAAAACATCAAACATAGATGGCAAATGTGAATATGAGAGTATGTTAATTTCACCATGCAAAACGTTTTATTTATGATATTATGACCCAAATAGGCTTCCGTAGAATCAATTAAAAAAAACAACACTTTATTTACCTATTAAATTCAGTAGTAGTTAATAACAAATAGGAGTATTCTGCGCATATTATTTGCATTTCATGACAAAAGATTGATGTTTCAACAATAGTTTGTGTGTTTTCTAAAAATAAACTTGAATAAATTTACAATGACGTAAGAGTAAATATGTTGCTGCACTGTTGTCATTTACACATAATTATTGAAATACCTGGACCATATTTGTGATAAATACTATACTTAAGTTTGTTTTCAATGTTGTTAAAATCAATCAATGGCAAATACTTACGTTTTATGGTCCCTAAAGCCTTCTCTGTAACATGTTGACAGATCTATACGAGTTCCCGCATGGATGCCGCCATTACATATTTTGTGACGTCACATTTTAAAGCCAGTGACATCACATTTCTGGTGGTATGGTAGCAAAGATGGTCCATACATTCAGTTTGAAAAAATCCCAACTTTAACCATTAATATCTCTTTTATTACAAAAGCAAAATTTCAGGACTTTGTAGTACAAACATATGTTAGGTAGTACATTTGCATGGTATACTTACAAATTCTTTTGCAATTAGTTCTAGGTCAAACGCTTCGTTGACAGGCCTATTATCGCTTAGCAATATTTACTAGCTTTTAAACATTTAAACAATTAAAGAATTTCCATAATTTTTCACTAAGGACCTTTACGACAATGGGTCCTAGAGGAGGGTTATGGGTTCTTACGCGAGGGATCCTAGGAGACTCTGGACTTGGAACATCAGGGTCGGGCGGTGGCTGCCATGTGATACGTTCCTGTGGGGTACACAAATCAATATAATTCAGCAAAAAAGCAACAACCAATGTTGGATCCAATGCATTCTTTGAGTGTGAAAAAATACAAGTGTTTAAATAACTTCACAGTCATAACATGTGATACGATCCTAGCTGGTACCAAAATATGTATGGTTAATAAATGTATTTATTAGTATTATACATCAACAAATTGTCGCATAGGATGCATTTTTTTATTGTTAAGAAATAGACATGATTCAATAACTGCACAGTCATAATACGCAAAAAAATTCTAGCTGAAAAAGAAATAAATAAATACTAATATTGAAAAGGATTAAAATAATTATGTACCACCTTTTGAAAAAAAAAAAAAAATTACAATAATAAAATATCACATACATGAAAAGCCCAAAAGAATAATTTCAATTCCAAAATAAGATTTAAAACAGTCTTAATCCAAACCAGCATTACCTCAACTTTTTTCTTTTCTTTTTCCTTCTTTTCTTCTTCCTCCTCACTTCTGCCCCTGGAACGCGACCTTGACCTTGAACTCTCGCTGTGAGACGACCTTGAACTCTCGCTACTTGGTGAGCGTCTAGACTTCTTTTTTTCTACGACCTTGATTGGACGGGCAATGACGTTAGGATCATCTAGATGATACTGTATCTTTGCAGGAAGTACGTCAGACTTCAGCTCAGACTGCTGGGCCAAGCTGGACATCATATCTGTGTATATAACAGGATTTTGTTATAAAATGTATATCTAACAAGAATTTCCAAGTGTAAACTTTACACAAATGAGCATTTGTAAAATAAGTACTTACATAAAATTTTGTAAGTTCATGTTACTGATAACCAATGATTCGGAAATTAAACTTTTCTATGCAATGTTTGCAATCATGTGAGACTTTCAGGTAAATCAAATAGAGAAAACATTTACTCTAAAAGACACTACCATGTTTAATAACTTGCCATTTTGTTAAATGGCTAAAGGAGAAAAAACTTACACTGTAAACAGTATAGATTTGAATAATTGAAATATCATCATATATGCTCATTTAACCTTTTCCTGTTGACCTAACAATGAAGAAGCTTAAGAGTTCTACAGCATAGAGTTGTCCTTGTTGAGTTGACTGATGAACAACAACAAAGCATTCTCAAACAAGAGCCGTCTCCATCAGAAGACATATGCCCCCAATTCTAAAACAAGAGCTGTCTCCATCGGAAGACATATGCCCCGAATTCTAAAACAAGAGCTGTCTCCATCGGAAGACATATGCCCCGAATTCTAAAACAAGAGCCGTCTCCATCGTTAGACATATGCCCCGAATTCTAAAACAAGAGCTGTCTCCATCGGAAGACATATGCCCCGAATTCTAAAACAAGAGCCGTCTCTATCGTTAGACATATGCCCCGAATTCTAAAACAAGAGCTGTCTCCATTGGAAGACATATGCCCCGAATTCTAAACAAGAGCTGTCTCCATTGGAAGACATATGCCCCGAATTCTAAACAAGAGCTGTCTCCATTGGAAGACATATGCCCCGAATTCTAAACAAGAGCTGTCTCCATCGGAAGACATATGCCCCGAATTCTAAACAAGAGCCGTCTCCATTGGAAGACATATGCCCCGAATTCTAAAACAAGAGCTGTCTCCATTGGAAGACATATGCCCCGAATTCTAAAACAAGAGCCGTCTCCATTGGAAGACATATGCCCCGAATTCTAAAACAAGAGCCGTCTCCATTGGAAGACATATGCCCCGAATTCTAAAACAAGAGCTGTCTCCATTGGAAGACATATGCCCCGAATTCTAAAACAAGAGCTGTCTCCATTGGAAGACATATGCCCCGAATTCTAAAACAAGAGCTGTCTCCATTGGAAGACATATGCCCCGAATTCTAAAACAAGAGCTGTCTCCATTGGAAGACATATGCCCCGAATTCTAAAACAAGAGCTGTCTCCATTGGAAGACATATGCCCCGAATTCTAAAACAAGAGCTGTCTCCATTGGAAGACATATGCCCCGAATTCTAAAACAAGAGCTGTCTCCATCGGAAGACATATGCCCAAAAAACGCTTTTTTCGAAACCTTAACGCAGATTTTGAAACCTAAACGTGGAACCTAAGTTCAAGGTCAAGGTAAAAGAGGTCAAAATTTGTGTGCGTATTGAAAGGCCTTGTCCATATACACATGCATACCAAATATGAATGTTACATCTGAATCGACATAGAAGTTATGAGCAATTTTGGAAATCTAAACGCAAAGTGTGACTGACTGGCTGACAGACAGATGGAAAGTGCGATCACTATATGCCCTGATTCTAAGGCATACAAATTACATAGTATTGTAAAGAAAAGACTTGGCGTTACAGACTCATTTATTGCTCATGTTCCTGTCAAATGTTGTCAGATTATGTTAGTCAGTAGAGTAACCTTTTGTGCGGACTACACAGGCTAATCTGGAACGACACTATACCCACATGCATTATGCCCTGTTTTCTCAGAACACGACTTATATCAATATATATTTATGCCATTACATTAGATGATTGTATCAAACGTGACTAGTACCCCAGGGCAAATAATTTTAAGTTCAAATAACTAAAAAATGTGTGTAGTATTGGAATGGAAAACAGGTATGTTGTACATTAATTATAACATTTTTTAAGTTTCAATTCGATTGCTAGAGAAATGTTGAGGAAGTTCACATAGAAAACATGTAACATTTCACATAAGCAAGTTTGCTCCAAAAACGTATAACATTTAACACGAGAGCTGTCAGAAGACAGCGCGCCGGACTATTTGAGTGCTTGACAGTATAACGTAAGCAATCATGGGGACATTGTTCATATTCAATAAGGTCAAGGTAATATAGTCATATTTAAAGTGGAAGAGGACCATAATTGAAACATATTGATCGTTTATGTTATAAAGAAGTTATACTTAGTAGACAATTCTGAGTTCAGGTATATTTTCCACAATCTATTGAACATTTGTAAAGACATAAAACAAACTAATAAGATTTTATTTCAAGTTTGATAGCAATAACTTGGGTGGATGGTCCCTCAAAAATAAAATAAATAAATATTTGTGTTTTTTTTACCATGTTTTAAAAAAAAACTTTTTAGGTGGGGGTTGAGAGTTGGGGTGGGGGTGGAGAGGGGGGTATAATGTGAGGGTGTGGTCATTTATTAGATGATCTTTCAAAAATAAGAAAAAAATGGGAAAACAAATATTAATTTATTTGGGGGGATTCTGGGGTAGGGCGTGGGGGTGGTTTGGGTGGAGTTCATTGTGGTATGTCAGGTTAGAGTTGTTTTGTCAAAGTATGAATCCAATCTGATCATGAATAAAGAAGTTATGGCATTTTTAGCAAAATTTATTAATTTGACCATAAGAGTCAAGGTCAATTTCAAATTGAACTTGCCAGGTACAGTACCCTCATGATAGTAAGAAAGTATTTGAAGTTTGAAAGCAATAGCCTTGATACTTTAGAAGTAAAGTGGATCTAAACAAAAAAATTAACAAAATATTCAAAGTTACTACATGTAAGACAAAAAAGGACCATAATTCCTTTAAAATGCCAACCAGAGTTATGCAACTTGCCCTGTGCAGTCCTCTTACGATAGTTAGTGAGTTTTCCAAGTTTGAAAGCAATAGCTATTATACTTTAGGAGTAAAGTGGACCAAAACACAAAAATTAACAAAATGTTCAATTATCTAAGTATAAATGGGGACATAATTCTGTCAAAATGCCAGTCAGAGTTACATAACTTTGCCTGCATAGTCCCCTTATGATAGTAAGTGTTGCAAATATGAAAGCAATAGCTTTGATACTTTACTTTAGGAATAAAGTGAACCTAAACACAAAACTTAACCAAATTTTCAATTTTCTAAGTATAAAAAGGGAACATAATTTACACTGGGATCCATTGAGTTAGTTCAAGAAACAGTGTGATGTAATTAAGATATATTTACACATAATACTGGACACATAATCCGTTTGGGACTTTGCAATATTTTTTATAATTAAACAATAAAGGGAGTGAAAATGTTTAATACTTTTATTTTTAGAACTAGCTGTAAAATGAAAGTGACAATTGAAAACCTTTGTTCATTATACATTATATTGAAAGTTAACTTGCTTTAACATATCTGCATATGTTTTACAGGTACTACCATTACAAAAAAGAATATCCGAATTATAAAAAATATAAAAGCACACTGACAAGAAACCAATATAGAACAACAAATAACATGGAACACATACTCAACCTAAAATTGTTAACAAGATGAAACAAGAATAAGATGGTTAAAAAGTGCACCTTGGATAACTCATGATTATATCCCGTCTGTATGAAGTCTTAACCCATTTATGCCTAGTGGACTCTCCCATCCTTTTAAATTGGGTCAATTTATTTCCAAACATGTATATTTTTTCCATATTTAGAATATTTCTTACTAAAATTTCTTTAAGCAAACAGCTCAGACCCAGATGAGACGCAGCAACATGAGGCGTCTCATCTGGGTCTACGCTGTTTGCCAAGGCCTTTTTTCTAGAAGTTAAGCATAAATGGGTTAATTACTATTCTCCAATATGCAAACACTATTTTAATGAGGCCATTGCTGAATGAGATCTGTTATGCTTATTCAAGGGCAATAACTCAGGGGTTTGAAAAACAAAGATTTCCAACAAAATGACATGTATACACATTATGTATTCTCATGTGTATTTTCAAGTTATTACTCGTGTTATACTCATAAGCTCAAACCTAAAAGATTTATAGTCTCTAGTCTGCATGTATCCTACTAATGTGTCTCTTCAAGTTACCACTATTGCTACAAGCATAGCCACACATCTCACACTTGTATGGTTTCTCTCCTGTATGTATCCTCATGTGCTTCTTCAAGCTACCACTCTGGTTACATTCATAACCACACACTCCACACTTGTACAATCTCTCTTCTGCATGTATCCTCATGTGTTTCTTCAAGGAACAACTCCGTTTACATGTAAAACCGCACACCTGACACTTGTATGGCTTCTCTCCTGTATGTATCCTCATGTGAGTCTTTAAGTGACCACTCTGGTTGAATGTATTCCCACACACCTCACACTTGTACAGACTCTCTTCTGCATGTATCCTCATGTGTGTCTTCAAGCTATGGTTAGATTCATAACCGCACACCTCACACTTGTATGGTTTCTCTCCTGTATGTATCCTCATGTGTCTCTTCAAGTTACCACTAAAGCTACAAGCATAGCCACACACCTCACACTTGTATGGTTTGTCTCCTGTATGTATCCTCATGTGCGTCTTCAACTTACTACTCTGTTTACATGTTAAACCGCACACCTCACACTTGTATGGTTTCTCTCCTGTATGTATCATCATGTGTCTTTTCAAGTGACCACTCTGGTTACATTCATAACCACACACCCCACACTCGTACAGCCCCTCTTCTGCATGTATCCTCATGTGTGTCTTCAAGTTACTAATGTTCTTACTAGTATTATTCAACACCACACCATTGCACTCCTTTTCATCTGTGTTTTCTACATTCCTCTTCTTCTGTAATATTGCGTTTTCTAATTGCTGTTCCATGACAGTTTGTAAAATGTCACTTCCTTCTCCGTTGACATATTTAGGTTTGAAGAGCAAGTTCTTGTCTCCGCTGATGCCAAGTTCTCTGGTGTATTCATCTCCATAAGAGACAAGCAGTTCCTCTCCTGGTGAAACTGGCTTGAATGTGCAGTAATAGATGCCTCCTTTGTACTGGAATGCTACAAGGTTCTGATCTGCCTTTGTCATTGCACAGTTCACGTATCTCAACCAGTTAAAGGTGGCCTTGTTCTGGGCATCCACACAGTGGCTTGCTTTGCCTTCCTTATAGATCTGCCAACAATATCCTGATTTATGGTTGTCAGAGATGGTATCGCCCCTATACGGTCCAAACATGATCCTGGATTCCAGTCCAACTTTTGAAAATACTCCAAGACCAGCTCCAAATAGTTTTGAGGTTTTTATTTCAAGGTCATCTGGAAGAGTATGATCAGCTTTACCAGGGTCCCCTTCTGGCACCTCTTTGTCCTCTATGAAGTTGTATGGTCCATGCACAGGACAGTCACCTTCAAACTCTTTGTTGCATTCTCCACAGTACAGAAAGTGGTCATTATCTGAAGGTTCTAGGTTCATACAGCTTGCTAGGTTCCTCTCTGGAAGCAAGAATTCAGTCTTGTCCTTTTCAAGTGTCTTGGCTTTTTTCACTCTTAGCACTTACTAGGTCACCCGCTTTGTCCAATTTCCTCTTAGCTGGTTTATGAAAAAGGGGGACCATTGTTTTTGCAGCATACCTAGGCTTGACTGGGCCACTGGATGAACCTTGACCAAAAACCCTCTTTTGTGCCAAAAGAGTTAAATTAAAGCTCTTGCTTTTGTTTTGGTTCCTTTTAATTAATATCTCTTCAAAGTCATCAGAAGAACATTCACCAGACTCAGCTGCCAGATTTGAAGTCACTTCGGATCTCACAGAAACTTCTGCCAAATTAAAAATGGTATAACTCATTGACAACGGCATTTCATTGGTCTGACTTTCAGTAATGTCTTGTGACAGATCTTCCTTTGAATCACAGCTGATAAAAGGCATCGGAACATGTGGATCATCCACTGGTAATATTTCATTGTTTTGGTCCATACTGTATGTTACATCACTTGACAAACCAATGGACTGATTTGTAGGAAAGTCCATTTTAATTGATTTATCACCACAATCCCATTTACCCCTAGCATCAGTAGTTTCAGAACTGGCAGCTGTCACTGGACTGGGCAGGGCATACCAGCGTCCCAACAAAAGTTGGTCATTGGCTTCCTTTGAAACATCAGACGGACTCAGTTGGTGTGGTGGACTTGTCTCCACAATTGAATAGTCAGCATTGATATTTCCAGGCACAGATGGATGGCTTTCTATGAACGGACACTGCTCAGCAGGATTCATAGCCAACATATTCAGAAGTACAGAACCTGAACTACTGGTAGAAAGATAACTGTTTTGTTAGCCTGTCCAATGGAAACCTGTCCAAAAGTAGCACTCTCCCACTGTAGTTCATTTGGAGGACAGATTCATATTTTTCGCAGGTTGAATCCCTTGTGAGGTAAAGGTTTCAGTCATGGTCCATTTTTGCTCTCTTTACACCTACAGGATAGAGCCATTTTGAGCTGTATACATGTGTATGTATGCAAATTGTAAAATTACTGCACAAGTTATTTACCATAAATGGAATTAATCTAAAAATAAACTATTAATTACATACATAAGTTTTCATAAAAAATGTTAGATCAATGAACAGAAACAATGACATATTTTCAATAGTTTTTTTATTTAACATACTAATAAATATATAATATAATGTGCACAAATTACATTGTGTAAGTATAAAATTGCCAAATTGGAAATATATCATTAATGACTTTAAACAATATTTAAATGTTATTTTAACTTAACAGAAAATAATAGTAACATAAAATGTCCTACCTGAAGAGTATCAAAGACAGCAGATGCCACAATGTATTCAAGCAGATGTTTCTTTTGCTCCCAAATGCTTTAACACGTCCTTACATACTAAGTTTTCTCCCAGGTGTCAACATGACAATCTGAATGAGAAGCTCAATTAATTTTCAAGAACATATAATTAACATTAATTATTGCCAAAGGGAATTTTGACAGTAGAGATTGACAGGTCTTCATTTATGTAACATGTGAAAAATATATTGTTGAGAAATAAATGACAATTATAATGTCTAGGTCAGTTGAAGAGAGTTTTAACCCAAGGAAGTGTAGTCAATTACTATACTTAATGCAACTGTCAAAGTTTAATACAATGGTATTTAATTTACAAAGTACCCATATTTAATTGTCTGGGAATAGCAATTATGTAACAATATTAAATACCTAAACAATGATAAATAAGCTGTTACAATGTCATTATACCTTTTCTTATGCACTTGAAACTTAGAAAAGTGTTCTTATATCAGATTATAAATAAATGTTGATTCTTATTTATAATTCTTATAAAGCTTTTTGAATAACTTTACAATTTCACAGATTGATGTTGGATTCATGTACAAAGTCATTTTAAATAAGGATTTACCTGAACTTATAAAACTGTTATAATGCATCTCACTTGATATCCGATTATTGGTTGCTTTTAACAAGTGTGCCTGTTTTAGCTTTTGTCATTGTATTGGTACAACATTCTACGCCAATCAACAAACACCTTAATGAAGCAATATGTATCACTTCTTAATCAAAATTTCTTTATAATAGTGTTGTTTATTGTTGATTTGATTTGACAACAATTGTTTTGCTCTGACTCACAATTGTATTAGTTTTCTATAACCACCTGGTAACGCCACTTATCCAACGATTCCTAGGCAACTAATATAACAAGAGGGCCAAGATGGCCCTAGTTCGCTCACCTGAGAGGAGTTGGTTCATTCAATCTTTACCAAACATCAAACTTGACCTAACTATTGTCCAGACAAACATCCTGGTCAAGTTTCATCATTATTGAACCAAAACTCTGGCATATGGAGTGTTTTTGTTTTTGTAAGATTTGACCTGGTGACCTATATTTTGAGTTGACCCCCCTTACCAAACATCAAACTGTGCTTAAATATTATGACCAAAATAATAAAATCTGAAACAAAATTGTGACCTCTAGAGCGTTACAAGGATTTTGTATAATATAATGAAAATTTGGACAATCTAAGGGCAATAATTATGGCATTAACTATGTGATAAATATAAAACCAATCTTTTCACCAAGTTTCATGATGATTGGGCAAAAAATGTGACTTCTAGAGTGTTCACAAACTTTTTTTACTATGTATAAATATAAGAAAACTGCCCCCCCCCCCCAGCAGCCATGTTATTCAACTGACCGGAACCATTTTTGAACTTAACTCTCATATCAAGGAAACAAATGTTCTGACCAAATTTCATAAAAATTGGGCCAAAAATGTGACTTCTAGAGTGTTCACATGTTTTCACTAAGTCTGTCAACAGACTGATATTATTTTTTTCTAATTTCACAATTACTTAAATAATAATATTGAGATGTTTTGCAATACAATATCAAAGACCTATATATAGAGTATTACAGGTCTTTGACAATATCAAAGCTCCTTTTCTCTTCTGGCTGAATTATCATTTCTGGCTGCATTTTAAGCAGATATGAAAACGTAACTCTGTAACTACAGTACAAGAAGAAGGAGAGAGTTATCTCTATAAAATGATAATGCAGGGCTGTTAACAGTCTAGTTTTCACTATATACATTTTCTGACCAAATTTCATGAAAATTTGGCCAAAAATGTGACTTCTAGAGTGTTCACATGTTTTCACTATATACATATAGAGAAAAATACCCCCCCCCCCCCACTGGCGGCCATGTTTTTTCACTATCTGGACCATTTTCAAACTCATCAGATATATCAATAAAACCAATCATTTGACCAACTTTAATGATGATTGGGCAAAAATTGTGACTTCTAGAGTGTTTACAAGGTTTCTCTATAGCCAAATAAGGAAAACTGCCCCCCCCCCGGCAGCCATGTTATTCAATTGACCGGAACCATTTTCGAACTCAACTCTCATATCAATGAAACAAATGTTCTGACCAAATTTCATGAAAATTGGACCAAAAATGTGACTTCTAGAGTGTTCACATGTTTTCACTATATACATATAGAGAAAAATTGCTGGCTTCAATATTGCAGAAGTAACATTACATGCGCAATTTTGACCCATATACTTGACCTTGAAGGATGACCTTGACCTTTCACCATTCAAAATGTGCAGCTCCATGAGATACACATGCATACCAAATATCACGTTGCTATCTTCAATATTGCAAAAGTATTCATAAAATAAGCGATTTGGGCCACATATATTTGACCTCTGACCTTAAAGGATGACCTTGACCTTTCACCACTCAAAATGTGCAGCTCCATGAGATACACATGCATGCCAAATATCAAGTTGCTATCTTCAGTATTGCAAAAGTATTCATAAAATAAGCGATTTGGGCCACATACATTTGACCTCTGATCTTGAAGGATGACCTTGGCCTTGACCTTTCACCACTCAAAATTTGCAGCTCCATGAGATACACATGCATGCCAAATATCAAGTTGCTATCTTCAATATTGCAAAAGTATTCATAAAATGAGCGATTTTGGCCACCTATATTTGACCTCTGACCTTGAAGGATTACCTTGACCTTTCACCACTCAAAATGTGCAGCTTTATGAGATACACATGCATGCCAAATATGAAGTTGCTATCTTCAATATAGCAAAAGTTATTGCAAAATGTTAAAGTTGGCGCAAACAGGCAGACAGACCAACCAACCAACAGACAGAGCAAAAACCTATAGTGGGGGACATAAAAATGCCCCGCCCACTGGCGGCCATGTTTTTTCACCGATCTGGACCATATTCGAACTCCTCCGAGAAATCAATAAAACCAATGTTTTGACCAACTTTCATGATGATTGGGCAAAAATTTTGACTTCTAGAGTGTTTGCAAGGTTTCTCTATAGCCAAATTAGGAAAACTGCCCCGCCAACTGGCAGCCATGTTTTTCAATGGACCGGAACCACTTTTGAACTCAACCAACATATCATTTAGACAAACATTTTGACAAAGTTACATGAAGATTGGGCATGAAATGTGACTTATACAGTGTTCACAAGTTTTTTTCTATTTTTTGACCTAGTGATCTAGTTTTTGACCCGGCATGACCCAGTTTCGAACTCGACCGAGATTTCATTGGGACGAAGCTTCTGACCAAGTTTCATGAAGATCTGACAATAAATGTGGCCTCTAGAGTGTTTACGAACAAATGTGGAAGGTCAGACAGACAGACGACGGACAAAGACCGGTAACAAAAGCTCACCTGAGCAATCAGGTGAGCTAAAAAGGCAATGCAGACCTCCATCTGTACTGCATTCCTTCTTTATAAATAAATGGTGTTTCTCCATTTGGAATTGCAGGTAAGAAACATATTTAACTACATTATGTTCGATTTAATTTGTTAAACTTACGGTTTCAATTACTTTACTGTCTTATGGTCTTATGGTGCTACAACAATATCAGTGAAACTGATGGATGCTCCCTGATGATGCGCTTTGTCAATCTATGTGTTAACAAGAGATAGCTAAGCAATATGGTCCCCTACCAGTGAAACTCCACCATTGTCAAAATTTTTTGTTGTTGTTGCCATAGCAACCAGAATTCTTGACGTAGGAACAAAATGAAATGACATGCATAATCCCCATATTGCCATCTATCCATGTTTCAAGTTCCATGAAAAAAGAACTTTTTTCGTTATCGCAGGATCCAGAAAAGCGTGACGGACTGACGGGCAGAGCGCAAACCATAAGTCCCCTCTGGTTTCACCGGTAGGGGACAATAACCAGCTAAAAACAATCTATTATTAGCCTTGGTGACCTTGACCCCAGTCACTTCAAACCACAACAAAAGGTAGAGGTCCATGCAAGGAACCTACATGCAAAATATGTAAGAGATCGGTAAAATATTGAAGGCGCTATGATAAACTGTAACAAAAGTGTGACGGAAGGAAGGAAGTAAGGAAGTTCAAACTGGCAACTATGCTCCTCGAAACATATAACATTTTACACAAGCAAACGTATAACATTTAAAAAAAGCAAATTTGCCCTGCAAATGTATAACATATCTCACTAGCAAGTTGGCTTCAAAAACATATTACATTTCACAAAAGCAAGTTCGCTCTGCCGACATATAACATTTCACTATTGTCAAGCTGACCTACCAACAGACCAATCAGCCAACAGAGTGTAACCAATATACCCCCTTAACTCTTTCAGTGCTGGAACCGAATTTTGAAGGCCTTTGCAAACAGATTGGATCCAGATGACACGCCACGAAACGTGGCGTCTCATCAGGATCCAAACTGTTTGCTATTCTGAAAGTATTCTTTAAAAAACAAGAGCTGTCTCCATCGGAAGACATATGCCCCGAAAAAACGCTTTTCTGAAATCTAAACGCAAATTTCAAAACCTAAACGCGGACCCTATGTTCAAGTTTAAGGTCAAAGGGGTAAAAAAATTTGTGCGTATGGAAAGGCCTTGTCCATATACACATGCATACCAAATATCGTCGCTGTCGTTCTCAAACCTTGAAGCTCCAAAATTTTCAAAATATTTTTTCGTCTTTTCCGTCTGGCGCGAGTTTTGTGCTATATCTCATAGCTCTACGCCAATCAGAGCCATTGAAAAAGCCACGCGACGAAATGTTGTAGAATGATTGCTGGCTTTTTTCCCGGTGAAAAGTTGTAGCGACGCCTTTGCACCTATAGGTATGTCGTTTTGTTCGGACAAATTTGACAAAAACGTTTTTATAATTTTTTTTATTTGCAACTACGAGGTTTCCTATCAGGACGAATTGTCGTACCTCATAAAAATGACAAAACTGTGGTGACAAAATATCGTAGCTACCACGTCTGACTGTCAGTATGACTTATCAGTATGACTTGCGCGTCAACGTTTATACCGTATTTTGCAGCTTCATTTGTTTGGTATTTTTACAGAATTTCAATTTCTAAAACATCGTCTCCTGAAAAGTTGGCATTTTGTAGCTACGAGGTTTGAGAACTACAGCGACGATATGAAGGTAACATCTGAAGCGACATAAAAGTTATGAGCATTTTTCGAAACCTCAAGGCAAAAGTGCGATGGACAGACATACGGACAGACAGACGGATATTACAAGACAGACAGTGCGACTGCTATATGCCACGATACCTGGGGTATAAAAAAAGTAAAGTTTTGATATAGGACAATAAAAATCCAACTTTGAAACATGAGGAAAAAACTCTATTTTTTGATGATTCAAGGGCCGTAACTCAGGAGTGTCTTAGTCAATTTAGCTAATTATCGAACTTGAACTAGATCTTATGACCTAACACATTTTCATAAAGTGTGGCGGAGATACTATGAAATTTGCTCGAATAATTGAGCGGAAACGTGAAAAAACACAATTTTTCGATGATTCAAGGGTCGTAACTCAGGAGTGTCTGGGTCACTTTGGCCAATTATCAAACTTGACCTAGATGTTATTGCCTTTCACATTTTTATGAAGTGTGGCGAAGATCCTATGACAATTGCTCGAGTTATTGAGCGGAAACGAGAAAAAACGCAATTTTTCAATGATTCAAGGGCCGTAACTCAGGAGTGTCTGGGTCGATTTGGCCGATTATGGAACTTGGCCTAGATGTTATTGCCTTACACATTTTCACGAAGTGTGGCCAAGATCCTATGACATTTGCTAGAGTGATTGAGCGGAAACAAGAAAAGAAAAAAATTACGTTAATTCAATGGCCGTATCTCAGGAGTGTCTGGGTGAATTCAGCCGATTATCGAACTTGATCTAGATGTTATTGCCTTACACATTGTCATAAAGTTTGGTGAAGATCTGATGACAATTGCTCGTGTTATTGAGCGGAAACAAGAAAAAAAAAATTTTACGATGATTCAAGGGCCGTAACTCAAGAATGTCTAGGACAATTTGGCTGATTATCGAACTTGACCTAGATGTTATTGCCTTACACATTTTCATGAAGTTTGGTGAAGATCTGATCACAATTGCTTGACTTATTGAGCGGAAACTAATCTGGGCGGACTAACTGACTAACGGACAGTGCGATTTTAATATGCCCCCAGAACCTGGGGGCATAAAAAATTGTGCTCAAATGAATTTTTTGATACAAAACCCAGTTACCTTGGCCTCAAATTTTATTGGTATTTTCCCTTTCTCAGAAGTAACCAGTGGAAACCAACGTTCCAAAGACGGACAGACCTACTAACAGGCATGCCAACAGACCAACCAACCCAATGACCAATGCAAAGCAATATACCCCCTCTTATTTGAAAGGGGGCATACAAATTGTGCGATCCCAAACTAGGTGTGCATGTAGGCTAACTACCAACAAAATTGCAATGAAACTTTAACTTAAGTAACAGAATCAAAAAACTTTTTTATTTTAAGTAACAACCTTGATCTTGACCAAGGCAGGCCCAAAATATGAGCCCAAGTTGGGTCTTCACGGAAGCTGTCTAAATTGAAAGTTTAATTGATAGATGCAAACCAAAGTTATTGACCAGAAACCACCTGTTTGACACCACCCCACAGCCTGCAAGCCCACCATACCATAAACAAATAAACAAGACTTTCAATAAACTTTGTTCAAAACCTGGATACAACATATCATTGATTTTTAAATATAATATTGTAATCTTACAATTTTAAACTAACAAAAAAACTATTCATGACTGTTTTTAATTATATTGCATACACAAATGTTTGATAACTAGAATACACTGGAACAGAATAATGACTCTTGATGCATACCAGTCTGTGACAGGTCAGGTGACTCTGTTGCCATGGTGAACACATCAGCATCCCCGCCACCCATGGAGGAGCCTGCCATATATGGTGCCACAGGGGGGATTAGAGCCTTGTCTCTGAAATGAGGCAATGGTAATACACTGCAATCATAGGGCTCGGACAGTGGTTGCAATGGGATATGCTAAATTATGATGCAAAAATGTAAGACACTGCAACAGGTTCCTTTCAAATAAACATCAACAAGTTTAATCTTTTAATTATACATATAAGTGTGATAATATTCAGCTATCCAAATTTACAATTTTTTTTTTTAAATAAACAAACATAGAAAAAAAAGGAATTCCATAGGAAAAACTATTTTCTTGTTTCTTATTTTCATCAAAGTTCTAACTGTCAAACTTCCCGACTTCATACAAGGGACTCGTAATTGAAGGTAAAAATGTGATCATAACAGATTTTTGGGTATGGGGTTGAGCATGAAATGGCTTTATCAGCTTACTTTTTCTCTACATGATTGTAAAAGTGGGTAAATGATTCATGTAGAGTTTACCTTTTTTCAAAACAGATAAAGCTTTGGTGAATAACAAACTAAAATAAAAATTCTGAAGAAATGGTGCCAGAAAAAAACACGTTTCAACAAAAATAGGGATTTTGTTCAATTTAAAATACTTTAAAATACTATAATCTGAAAAAGTCAGACAAAATCAAAAGATCATTAATGTACACAAGTTATGCACACTGTTTGAATATCCACATAATTTCATGCAGATTTGTGCATACCACACATAGACTCATGCTGTTTCTGCAACAATGAGAGTGAATATGTTGATATTGGCACTTTGCTTAGAATAACTGTTCTGAGTAAAGAACAATTGATTAATGGTTAAATTAACAGATAAGGGAAGAATTTTATTTAACTTTCCTCGTTCAAATTAATGTTCTGGGTAATGGGATAATGCCAATTTGCAGACCATATAAACACATTTTTAAAATTTGTCAAATTAAAATTATACAAACTATAAATTTTGATACCTACAAGGAATGTGTTACAGAAACGTATGCGCCAACAACACCACTTTTGACATAGACATAGCCTGTTATATACTGAATAGTGGACAAAAGGCCATAATTGAACTAAAACTGATCCCAGTCTAAATTTCTTTGGTTCCCTTAGTATGAACATTGAGGATATTTTGCTGTGAAAGTGTGGGCGAGATTCACCCAGCATTTAAATTATAGTTATTGTTTTTCATAGGACTATCTATTCTATATACTGGGAAAACAGACAAAGTGCAATAAATCTGCCAAAATTGTTTGCAATATTTCTTTTTTTAATTTCAGCTAAACATTAAGGATATTCTTATGAGAATATTTTAGCAAGATCCAATCAGAAGGTAAAGAGAGTTTGACAACCAATTTTTGTAATATATTTTATTAAAAAAAATATAAAAATATCAAAGCATCATTATTCTGCAAAAATTCATAGCAGCCACAGTTCTTTTCTAAACCACCATCTACACTTTCAACTCTAAACCACCATCTACACTTTCAACTCTAAACCACCATCCACACTTTCAACTCTAAACTACCATCTACACTTTTAACTCTAAACCACCATCTACACTTTCAACTCTAAACCACCATCTACACTTTCAAATCTAAACCACCATCTACACTTTCAACTCTAAACCTTCATCTACACTTTCAACTCTAAACCACCATCTACACTTTCAACTCTAAACCACCATCTACACTTTCAACTCTAAACCACCATCTACACTTTCAACTCTAAACCACCATCTACACTTTCAACTCATTCATCTGTGAAAGTTGGGCCAATATCCACATCCTAATGTTAAAGTGGAGTTCAAAAAATTGTCAGGGGATCACATATTTTACAGAGGAAAAACAGAAAAATGATCATAATTCTGCATCAAACCCTTGTACCACGATTCCTTTCTGCACCAGAAGAAAACTCAACTGTGAAAGTTTAAGCAAAATCCACCCCAAAAAAGAAAAAGTTAACAAGGGCTGTTTGTCAAACATGCATGCCCCCCATATTGGCTGTCAGTTGTAGTGGCAGCCATTGTTTGAATACGTTTTTTGTCACTGTGACCTTGACCTCGACCTAGTGACCTGAAAATCAATAGGGGTCATCTGCCAGTCATGATAAATGTACCAATGAAGTTTCATGATCCTAGGCCTAATTATTCTTAAGTTTTCTTCAGGAAACCATTTTACTGTTTCGAGTCACTGTTACCTTGACCTTTGACCTAGTGACCTGAAAATTAATAGGGGTCATCTGCCAGTCATGATCAATGTACCTATGAAGTTTCATGATCCTAGGTCTAAGCATTCTTCAGTTATCATACAGAAACCATTTTACTGTTTCGAGTCACTGTGACCTTGACCTTTGACCTAGTGACCTGAAAATTAATAGGGGTCATCTGCCAGTCATGATCAATGTACCTATGCAGTTTCATGATCCTAGGCGTAAGCATTCTTGAGTTATCATCCTGAAACCATTTTACTGTTTCGAGTCACTGTGACCTTGACCTTTGACCTAGTGACCTGAAAATCAATAGGGGTCATCTGCCAGTCATGATGAATGTTCTTATGAAGTTTCATGATCCTTTGCGTAAGCATTCTTGAGATATCATCCTGAAACCATTTTACTGTTTCAAGTCACTGTGACCTTGACCTTTGACCTAGTGACCTGAAAATCAATAGGGGTCATCTGCCAGTCATGATGAATGTTCTTCTGAAGTTTCATGATCCTAGGTGTAAGCATTCTAGAGTTATCTTCCGGAAACCATTTTACTGTTTCAAGTCACTGTGACCTTGACCTTTGACCTAGTGACCTGAAAATCAATAGTGGTCATTTGCCATTCATGATCAATTTGCCTATGAAGTTTCATGATCCTAGGCGTAAGCATTCTTTATTTATCATCCGGAAACCATTTTACTATTTCGAGTCACTGTTACCTTGACCTTTGACCTAGTGACCTGAAAATCAATAGGGGTCATCTGCCAGTCATGATCAATGTACCTATGAAGTTTCATGGTCCTAGGCCTAAGCATTCTTGAGTTATCATCCAGAAACCATTTTACTATTTCGAGTCACTGTGACCTTGACCTTTGACCTAGTGACCTGAAAATCAATAAGGGTCACCTGCCAGTCATGATCAATGTACCTAGTAAGTTTCATGATCCTAGGCCTAAGCGTTCTTGAGTTATCATCCCGAAACCATCTGGTGGACGGACGGACCGACAGATCGACCGAGCGACGGACATGTGCAAAACAATATACCCCCTCTTCTTCAAAGGGGGGCATAAAAAACCACAAGCCTCTAGACATACATAAGTATGGACTGACAAGTGCAATACTTAATGACAACTAGAGCAGCAAAGATTCACCAACAGCTCAATTCGATTTCGATTTCAGACAGTCCGATACCGATTGCTTCGATTGGATTTATCTTTCAACGTTGTTTTATCATATATTCATTTTTCTGCCTCAAAATAAACATTTCTGTTCAAATGTGTTGCATACCTAGATATCTTGGGCATTTGTGTGTTTGTTTGATATAATTTGGTAGGTTCAACAGTGTTTTAAAAACTGTTGAAAGTGGGTTATATTAACATTTGTAAGAAATAGTTAGCAAGAAACTGCCAATTTTCTGACAAACTAAGTCAATATTTCAATAAAACACATAAAAGAGAATAGCAAATTTAGTAGTTGCACTGGTGCTACCTCCTGCTAAATCAACGTTATGTTTGTGTTTGACATGTTGCATTAGATTAGTGGTTGAGCCGGACTTATGGTACTTGAAGCACAGTTTACACATATCTTTATCAAAAGGCTACCATCCCGAAACCCAAAATACTTCCACACTTTTGCACATCTGATAATTTCAATTTGTCGGCCACAACTTTTTCAGCCTTTTTGACGCTTTTTCCTACAGTAGACCGTAACACGCTTATTAATTGGATGACTAAAGTAATAAGTAACCAATCGCGCCCGTCGTAATTATGGGAAAAGATAAAACCTATACCTTCCCATTTCAAATAGTCAGAGTACAGCGCGCTTTACTTATCTATGTCTATATGTTAAAGAATCGAATTGAATTTGGTAGGGTTGGTATCGTAATCAATCAACGCATTTAAAACCGGTTTTCGATGCATCGGATTGAATCATTGCAGCTCTAATGACAACTTGTCGTAATTTATAAATATTGTTCTTTTGTAGTTAAAAGTATTGATTAATTCTTGTACTGACCCTTTATCGGGATCTCCATCCACTTTTTTCCAGGCCTTCTGACCGGGCTTCCAGTGGGTAGGAGGTGGGCTGTCTGACTTCTGGCGGGCCATCCTGTCATGTTATACAGTGCGTTAAGTAAAATATCAAAATGAAATGAGCCTGGCTCTCTGAAAACGGGGTTCAAGCTGATGTAATTTGTTGTCCTGGATTAGCCTCTGCAGGCTGCACAGTCAAATTAAGGACGACACTTTCCACCTTAACTGGATTTTTGTGAGGAAGAGACTTTCTTTAAACTTAAAATACCATAACAGTGGAATGTGCTCATCCCGGACGACACATTACGCACTAAGCATTAAGCCCCATTTTCCCAGAGGGAGATACAAATCCATAGCTTCTGGTATTGAACCAATAGTGAAAACTTATAAGGATGCTTCATTGAAGTAGAATACTAGATTGTATTAGTCTGTATGCCAACAAACATCTTGTTTGAAGAATGGACTTAGAAAACAATTACTTAACAAGAGCACCGCATAATGGGTGTCACGCTCGGCTGCGGGTGCAGTTTTGAATAGATGAAAGCTTGTCAGAATTTTTTTTTTTTTAAGAGGTCACAGTGACCTTGACCTTTGACCTAGTGATCCAAAAATGGGTGTGGCATGTAAGACTCATCAAGATGCAGCTACATATGAAGTTTCAAAGTTGTAGGTTGAAGCACTTCGATTTTAGAGCCAATGTTCAAAACATTAACAAAATGTTAAGGTTTTAGCACGACGCGGACGGCGGACACGACGACGGACACAACAAGCTGGCTATGACAATACCTCGGGTTTTCTCCGAAAACAGCCCAGTCAAAAATACAGTTACTACCGGGTACTTTATAGTAAGATATGAGGGTAAAATATGGCCATATGTTCAGCTAAATATTTCTTTATCAGTCACAAGGGTAAAAAAGTGTTAAACAAGGGAAAGCACCAGCCTGGTTAAGCCCCACCAACCTGGCAGCTTCCTCCATCTTCCGTCGATCCATTGCCCCATCCTTTCTTCTGTCCATGCGCCTACGTCTCTCACGGGACCTTGACCTTGAAGACCCACTGGAGGACTGTCGCTGAAAACCATACCTCGCAGATATACCTCCCCTGCAAATTGATAGAACATTGACACAATAGTACAACTCATAAAAGCCATATGACATTATGAGGTAAAAATCATTGTGCACCTTCTGTCATGTGAACAAATCCAAATGCAGTTTTTTCAAAAATCAAATTTATTGAAAAAATTGAGGTAAGAAAACTAGGAAATTACCTTATTTTATTACTTCTTCTATTACTCCTCGATCGTGAACTACTGCCAGATGAACTTGATGTCCTATTTCTTTTATCTTTTGACTCTGACCTTGATTTTCGACCTTGCCTTCGTTTTCTTGACCTTGACTTTGAACTAGAAGATGACCCAGATCTTGACCTTTTCTTGGGATCAGGTGACTTTGACTTCTTCCTCGGGGATTTCGACACTGATTTTTTCTTCCTCGAGACAGAGTCAGAGCGTTTTCTAGCTGACCTTGACCGATCTGATTCTTTCTCCACTGGTGATGTAGACTTTAGCTTCTGCCGTATCTTTGGTGAAGCTTCTTTTATCTGCTGCATGGGAGACCGCGACCTGGACAAAGCCTTCTTTCTAACTGGTGATTGAGAATCTTTTCCGCGGTCTCTCTTTTCAGTTGAAGATTTCCGTCTTCTGACAGGGGACTCACTTGCACTGTCTCTCTTATCACCTGAAGATTTACGTCTCCTAACAGGGGACTTACTTGCAGATTTTTTGATGCCGCTCTTGTCATCTGACGTTTTACGTCTCCTGACAGGGGATTTGCTTGCTCTGTCTCTCTTGTCAGCTGAAGATTTACTTCTTCTGACGGGGGACCTACTTGCAGATTTCTGAGGTTTATCAATCTTTTTAGGAGGCGAATCACTCCTTCCACCCTTGACAACCTTGGCAGCAACAGAAACTGTCCTCCTGGTCTCCTGCTCATCCTCAGATGAAGTCTTACTGCTCCTTCTTGGCTTTGTTGCAACACTTACAACCCTCTGCTCGCGATCCGATGATTCAGAATCACTGTCTCCCCTCCGTCTTCTATCCTTCTTACTTTGCGAGTTCTCCTTCTGTGGCTTGGTTTTCTCGGCTCTTGATTCAAGAGCAGCTCTTCGTAACTTCTCTGTCTCTGATTCTGATGACTCAGATTGGTTCTGTTGCTTCTTTCGTGACTTTGTCTCGTTTATCTCCCCTTCCTCAGAGGAGGATTGTTGTCTACGTCTGTTTGCTGGTGGTGATTGCTGTCCTGAGGACATGCGGCGCTTTCTGATTCTGTCACGTAGGTCATTGCCTCCATTTCTTTCAGTGTCGCCACGAGCATTGTTACTGGAAATTTGAATAGGTACTGTAATATAATCAACTCAGTTATATATTCTTAGAAGAAACAATGACAAAGGAATTCATGTTGTCAAAACTGGTCGAAACTAAAATTTTATCCATTACAGACACCTTTATGTTCTTTAGCTGCAAAAGTATGAGCTAAATCCACAAAACAGTTTGAGGGTCTCATATAAAAGAATTTCAACAGATGTCTATAAATTTACACCAAGGGCAATGCTGAATGTCTCTTACTGTGCGGCTACATTAAAAAATTAAATTTAAATTAAAAAACAAAACATTACTGATTTAAATGAGGATCTTTTTTTTAAAACATAGACCTACACAACACACAGAGAGAAAATGCAAAGAAAGGCATTACCGTTCATTCTTCCTCTGCCTTTCTTTCCTGTCATCGTCATCACTTAAAGAAAAGCCAGAATTTTCAATAAATGGACATTCTGTTTTGAAACTATGCCTTGATAGCTACAAAATTTAGGGGTGTAATAATATACCAGTAAATTGCATAAACGACGAAATATGCTCTGATCATTGACAAAATACTTTTGGATGCTGCAGCTGGTCTAAGTGTCAAAGCATCTTTGGATTCCACACAAAATGGCAATTTGTTAACAGCGTTTAAAATTAAGTTTTATAAGATGTATTCTTTGAGTGGCTGAAAACTTAGGTAAAGATTTACAATTCACAGAGTATGCACCATAATTTTAAAGTGACCTACACAAAGCAATATCTTAATGAGACACCTTAAGATCTTGACTACTTTAATATTGATAATGTATGCGCTGCAAATCACAATAAATATCTCAAAATATTGTAAAATTCTTGAAATTCTTAAAATACTTTAACAGCCCTAAAACTTTTATTATGAATTTGTGACCAGCATATTCAATCACTAGTACATATAAATAATCCTTTTGAGCACAGCTCTTAACAATAATTCACACAATCATCCAAATTCAGTTTTTTCAGCTGTTAAAATCTGAATAAAATCCAACAAGCAGGTTAGGAGTCAAGTACACACAATTTGAGGAATAATATACACTAAGATTAAAAAAAACAGACAAAGGGCCATAATTTTGCAAAATCTCCTACATATCATGGTCATTGAATGTGTAAGTTGTGGCAAGATCCACCCAATAGTTTAAAAGAGGAAATGAAAACACAAGACAAAGGGCCATAGTTCTTCATAGCCAAAATTCCAGTCTTTATGAGAACACACAATTTCGGGACATTACATTTCATATTGGGAAATAAACAAAAGGCCATAATTCTGCAAATACGTTCAGGATACGTTCCCAAACAAAATTACTTTCTTAAACATCTTAAAGACATAAGTCATAAACTGTTAAAAGTTGAGCAAGATCTACCTTGTAATTAAAATGGCACTGAAAACACAAGCATCGAGACATACCGACATTCTAAGAGCTATTTAAGCACAATCATATTTTCCATACCTTCCATCCATCCTCATGCCCCTCTTCTCCTGCCTTTCTCTCCTAGGTTCCTCCCCTTTCTCCTCCCCTCGCTGCCTCTGCCCCTCTTGGGCCCGCCCACTGCGGTCATGTGACCAGCTCTGCCCCTCCCCCTGCCCCATGTCCTTGCTGAGGGGCTTCATGCGACTCTCTTCCTGGCGCCAGTGAGGCGGGGTCTGACTTCGACGGTACCTCTGCAATAAATATGAGCCTTGCTAGTCAACAGGGGGATAAATGCATGTGCGTAAATTTTTTGTTTGAAAGATTAAATTTCTTTTTTTACAAATTCCAATTTTTGCGGAAAGTGTCATCCATGATTAGCCGTTGCGGACTGTTAATCTGTGACAATACATTACGCACATGCATTTAACCCCCTTCTCCAAGAGCCACAGCCCGGCTCATATAATGTATACCAAAAACACAACCCATATTTAGACAGATATGATTTTTGATTCACCATGAGGGACCTGACTGTAGTTATCAACATTTAAAACTCCCAAAAAAATTATTTTAATAATGTGACATGTCAATGGTTCAGTGTCCCATTCTGCAGTCAAATCAGACCAATGAAACAATGTGTTATTACACAATTACATGCAGGCAGAGTTCTATATGTCATATTTACAGATACTGGAAAGCATAAGTCAACATGTTTTCTCTAGATAACATGCTGAAACCAATGTATTGATACAGGAGAATGTGACCTTGAACTTTTGCCTAGTGACCTCAAAATCTTTATGCAGTTTCTTTTCTTCCCATGTAGCCAATACACAAATATGCATAATTGTCAGTCAAAGCATTCTAATATATAGTGCTGAAACAAATTTCCTATTAAACTGCCTCTGTCACCCTGACCTTTCGCATGGTGACATCAAATATGTGTTTTCCAGACTTCATCAGTAAATATTATACCATTTTCCAAGATCAGAGGTAAAAGCATTGTCAATGTATTTTGCAAAATCACATCTACTGAACCAAGCCCATGACCATTCACCAGCTTGAATCAAAATCAAGACAAGTCGTCCTTTCCTCCCAAGTGAAATTCATACCAGTGTGCATGGTTGTTGGTAAAAGAGTTTTGTAGATATAGCATGATTGTAAACTAATGGTACATAGTACAACCTACCTACCTACCGATCAACTGATTGACATTTTCAACTCAATATAACCCTACTTTTTTTTGAGGGACATACTCATTTCAAATTGTAAATTGTATTATTCATGTCCCTCAAATTGTCCGTAAAGTTACCTACCACATTGCCCCGACCCTTGATCTTTTGTCCATCCGCAGTGTACCGTATCCTGGTACGTTGGTTTTCTGTGCGGCCTTCCTCCCTTGGAGGCCTTTAATAACAACAACAATGTTTATAAGGAATGGTGCAATAGTACTTTCTTCGGGGTAAATGTAATTGTATACCAATAGACTGCATCATAAAGAGATGATGTCATCAAAAAAGGCCAGAAGCAAGTTTTTGTTTTTTCAAGTTGCAATTCACATACATATGTATTAGTTAATAGTAATTTTGTTTTAAGCATGCTTTAAAAAAAATGAAAAAAAAGTACAAATTGTGAGATATGTCATCTAGTGTTCCACATTGATAATGTTATGTACATTTGGTGACAGTCACCGGATATATTGTCTCTGAAGACATGGTCGACATCTGTAATTGCTAAATAATTAGTTTTATGCAAAATTAAACTTGAACAGTTAAACTACCACCAGAAACGCCATTCCACAAATCTTGACTTATGTATGCATCCCAAGCAAGATCTCAATATAAGCTACTTATGTTAAATCAAAGTTTGACTTCCAAATTCACCCACAAGAATTGTCAATGAATGGAATTGTTTTTCCTATTTTGGTAACAGTGACATTCATATCGACCTGCCTTCTCCATAATGCAATTCCAGTCTTAGTATGCTAGGAAAACACCAAATTTCAGCACAATACATCAAAGCATTCAAGTTATTTACAGGAAACTATTTTTTTACCTTGACCAAATAGGCCTCAAATGCTAGATCTGGTAGTATACTACATTCACCGTTAACTTCAACAAAATACCTATATCTAAACTAGATTTAGTGATTTTAAATTTTATTTCTATCAACAGTTACTTTGACCGAAAAAAATAAATGCCTCCCACCTTAGATAAGCAAGTGAAATACACAAACACATTTCATTAAAATATATCTATCCATTCTAATTGAAGAAACTCTTTATATATTTTTAGCAACAGTGACCATGACCCAACTGGCATAAAAAGCTGGGTCTCATGCAGGCATGCGAAATCAAAATATAAACAAGATTGGTAAATGCTAACTCAATTTGTTTCACAGTCAAACTGGCCCTTTCTTGTTTACATGTAATTGTAAGAACTAAGGGTATTTTCTATGCAAAAAGTATGCTTCACTTTGAGCACAATCTATACAGTTTCATTTAGATCTTAAGACAGCTTCATCATTGCTTTGGATTTTCAATTGTTTTTTGCTAATTTTTTATTAAACAAGGGCTGTTTGTAAAACATGCATGCCCCCCATATGGGCTGTCCGTTGTAGTGGCAGCCATTGTGTGAATACGATTTTTGTCACTGTGACCTTGACCTTTGACCTAGTGACCTGAAAATCAATATGGGTCATCTGCGAGTCACGATCAATGTACCTATTAAGTGTCATGATCCTAGGCAAAAGCGTTCTTGAGTTATCATCCGAAAATCATTTTACTATTTCGGGTCACCGTGACCTTGACCTTTGACCTTGTGACCTCAAAATCAATAGGGGTCATCTGCGAGTCATGATCAATCTACCTATGAAGTTTCATGATCATAGGCATATGCGTTCTTGAGTTATCATCCGAAAACCATTTTACTATTTCGAGTCTCCGTGACCTTGACCTTTGACCTAGTGACCTCAAAATCGATAGGGGTCAACTGCGAGTCATGATCAATCTACCCATGAAGTTTCATGATCCTAGGCGTATGCGTTCTTGAGTTATCATCCGAAAACCATTTTACTATTTCGGGTCACCGTGACCTTGACCTTTGACCTAGTGACCTCAAAATCGATAGGGGCCATCTGCGAGTCATGATCAATCTACCCATGAAGTTTCATGATCCTAGGCGTATGCGTTCTTGAGTTATCATCCGGAAACCAATTTTACTATTTCGGGTCACCGTGACCTTGACCTTTGACCTAGTGACCTCAAAATCAATAGGGGTCATCTGCAAGTCAAGATCAATGTACCTATGAAGTTTCATGATCTTAGCCCCAAGCGTTCTTGAGTTATCATCCGGAAACCACCTGGTGGACGGACCGACAGACCGACAGACCAACCGACCGACATGTGCAAAGCAATATACCCCCTCTTCTTCGAAGGGGGACATAAAAATAACTTTTGTTTATTACATATATATTTATTACAAATTACTTTGTGCATGTATTTATATTAAATTTATATAACAGTCACACACATTTGTGATTTGTTGTTGCTGATATTTGAAGAACAGAATGCAATCAAATATAACACTATAACTTACTGGGCCTGGTCTTTGCGGTCACGTGATAGGAAGTTGTTGGAGGGGACTTCTGGGATCTCCTCTGGGCGGATATTCCCGAACACGGTGGCCGGCTCCACCTCCTCCTTCACTTCCCCCTCGTCTTCAGAACTGGGATAAAATAATACAGTTGAACTCCTGACATCTCAAACTTATGCAGTTTAACTCTGACTTATACAGATCAATTCTGATATTTCAAACATATTTAAGGGCCTTGATTAAGCAATCTTTATTTTTTACCCAACCCTCAAAAAGTCACGTCATTTATGCCTTAGTACTGTCTTACTACATTTATCCGTTATCGGCAGTGAGCATTTCACCCATGCAGAGGAAATAGTGCATTTAGCCATTAAAGGGTCAGTCAGGAGAAAATATAGAATAGGATAAAATTATATCAAGATTCACTATATGGAATGCCCCAATGTGGGGCTAGGTGGTCTTTAAAATAGGCCTTTAAAACAAATTTAACAAGAGGGCCATGATGGCCCTGAATCACTCACCTGACTAACCAAATACAATCCCAACCCATTTTTCATCAAGATAAACATTCTGACCAAATTTCATAAAGATTGGATGAAAACTGTGACCTCTATTGTCTACACAGGGTTTTTCTAATATTTGACCTATTGACCTAGTTTTTGACCCCAGGTGACTTAAATACAATCCCAACACAGATTTCATCAATATACACATTCTGATCAAATTTTATAAAAATTGGATGAAAACTGTGACCTCTATTGTCTACACAAGGTTTTTCTATAAATTGACCTAGTGACCTAGTTTTTGACCCCAGATGACCAAAAATACAAACCCAACCCAGCTTTCATCAAGACAAACATTCTGACCAAATTTCATGAAGATTGGATGAAAACTGTGACCTCTATTGTCTACACAAGGTTTTTCTATTATTTGACCAAGTGACGTAGTTTTTGACCCAAGATGACCCAAATACAATCCCAACCCAGATTTCATCAAGATAAACATTCTGACCAAATTTCATGAAGATTGGATGAAAACTGCAACCTCTGTTGTCTATACAAGGTTTTTCTATTATTTAACCTTGTTTTTGACCTAGTGACCTAGTTTTTGACCCCAGATGACCCAAATACATTCCCAAGCAAGATTTCATCAATATAAACATTCTTACCAAATTTCATAAAGATTGGATGAAAACTGCAGCCTCAATTGTCTTTACAAGGTTTTTCTATTATTTAACCTTGTTTTTGACCTAGTGACCTAGTTTTTGACCCCAGATGACCCAAATACAATCCCAAACCAGATTTCATCAAGATAAACATTCTGACCAAATTTCATAAAGACTTGGATGAAAACTGTGACCTCTATTGTCTGCACAAGGTTTTTCTATAATTTGACCTAGTTTTTGACCTAGTGACCTAGTTTTTGACCCAAGATGACCCAAACACATTCCCAAGCCAATTTTCATCAAGATAAACATTCTGACCAAATTTCACAAAGATTGGATGAAAACTGTGACCTCTATTGTCTACACAAGGATTCTCTATTATTTGACCTAGTTTTTGACCTAGTGACCTAGTTTTTGACCTCTGATGACCCAAATACATTCCCAAGCCAGATTTCATCAAGATAAACATTCTGACCAAATTTCATAAAGATTGGATGAAAACTGCAACCTCTATTGTCTACACAAGGTTTTTCTATTATTTAACCTAGTTTTTGACCTAGTGACCTAGTTTTTGACCCCAGATGACCCAAATACATTCCCAAGCCAGATTTTATCAAGATAAACATTCTGACCATATTACACAAAGATTGGATGAAAACTGTGACCTCTATTGTCTACACAAGGTTTTCTATTATTTGACCTAGTTTTTGACCTAGTTTTAAACCCCAGGTGACCCAAATACATTCCCATGCCAGATTTCATCAAGATAAACATTCTGACCAAATTCTATAAAAATTGGATGAAAACTGCGACCTCTATTGTCTTTATAAGGTTTTTCTATTATTTAACTTAGTTTTTGTTCTAGTGACCTAGTGTTTGACCCCAGATGACCCAAATACAATCCAAACCCAGATTTCATCAAGATAAACATTCTGACCAAATTTCATAAACATTGGATGAAAACTGTGACCTCTACTGTCTGCACAAACAAATTGTTGATGATTTTTCTATTATTTGACCTAGTGACCTAGTTTTTGACCCCAGATGACCCAAATACATTCCCAACCCGGATTTCATCAAGATAAACATTCTGACCAAATGTCATAATGATTGGATGAAAACTGCAACCTCTATTGCCTACACAAGGTTTTTCTATTATTTGACCTATTTTGTGACCTAGTGACCTAGTTTTTGACCCCAGATGACCCAAATACAGTCCCAACCCAGATTTCATCAAGATAAACATTCTGGCCAAATTTCATAAAGATTGGATGAAAACTGTGACCTCTACTGTCTACACAAACAAATTGTTGACAGACGCACGCACACACAACGGACGCCGGACATCACACGGTCACATAAGCTCACCATGTTACTTCGTGACAGGTGAGCTAAAAATAGGATTTGTTTCCAGTGTGTGTAAAATTTTCTCAGTGAAAAGAATACAAGTACTACTTCAAAAGGTATACTTATTTAACCAACCTTGAATCCACTCGCTTCTTCTTTTTCTTCTCTTTCTTCTGCTTTTTCCTTTTCTTTTTATCTTTCTTCTTCTTTTTCTTCTTTTTTTCCTCCTCAGACTCGCTGGATTCAGAGCTGGCGTCACTGGCATGTCCACTTGATTCTTCCTCAGACACAGGTTTTGTTTTCTTGGCTACAAGGTTATGTTCATGTTCAAATTACATGATGCAAATGAAGTGAAACTGAACACTCGAGCATATTTCAATCCATTACCAGCAGATAGGAGCTACAAACTGGAAAAACTGGGCTTGATGCATGTGTGTAAAGTGTGCACAATCCAATGAGGGACAACACCTAGACTGGACTTGATGCATGTGTGTAAAGTGTGCACAATCCAATGAGGGACAACACCTAGACTGGACTTGATGCATGTGTGTAAAGTGTGCACAATCCAATGAGGGACAACACCTAGACTGGGCTTGATGCATGTGTGTAAATTGTGCACAATCCAATGAGGGACAACACCTAGACTGGGCTTGATGCATGTGTGTAAAGTGTGCACAATCCAATGAGGGACAACACCTAGACTGGACTTGATGCATGTGTGTAAAGTGTGCACAATCCAATGAGGGACAACACCTAGACTGGACTTGATGCATGTGTGTAAAGTGTGCACAATCCAATGAGGGACAACACCTAGACTGGGCTTGATGCATGTGTGTAAAGTGTGCACAATCCAATGAGGGACAACACCTAGACTGGGCTTGATGCATGTGTGTAAAGTGTGCACAATCCAATGAGGGACAACACCTAGACTGGACTTGATGCATGTTTGTAAAGTGTGCACAATCCAATGAGGGACAACACCTAGACTGGGCTTGATGCATGTGTGTAAAGTGTGCACAATCCAATGAGGGACAACACCTAGACTGGACTTGATGCATGTGTGTAAAGTGTGCACAATCCAATGAGGGACAACACCTAGACTGGGCTTGATGCATGTGTGTAAAGTGTGCACAATCCAATGAGGGACAACACCTAGACTGGGCTTGATGCATGTGTGTAAAGTGTGCACAATCCAATGAGGTACAGCACCTAGACTGGGCTTGATGCATGTGTGTAAAGTGTGCACAATCCAATGAGGGACAACACCTAGACTGGACTTGATGCATGTGTGTAAAGTGTGCACAATCCAATGAGGGACAACACCTAGACTGGGCTTGATGCATGTGTGTAAAGTGTGCACAATCCAATGAGGGACAACACCTAGACTGGGCTTGATGCATGTGTGTAAAGTGTGCACAATCCAATGAGGGACAACACCTAGACTGGGCTTGATGCATGTGCGTAAAGTGTGCACAATCCAATGAGGGACAACACCTAGACTGGGCTTGATGCATGTGTGTAAAGTGTGCACAATCCAATGAGGGACAACACCTAGACTGGGCTTGATGCATGTGCGTAAAGTGTGCACAATCCAATGAGGGACAACACCTAGACTGGGCTTGATGCATGTGTGTAAAGTGTGCACAATCCAACGAGGGACAACACCTAGACTGGGCTTGATGCATGTGTGTAAAGTGTGCACAATCCAATGAGGGACAACACCTAGACTGGACTTGATGCATGTGTGTAAAGTGTGCACAATCCAATGAGGGACAACACCTAGACTGGGCTTGATGCATGTGCGTAAAGTGTGCACAATCCAATGAGGGACAACACCTAGACTGGGCTTGATGCATGTGTGTAAAGTGTGCACAATCCAATGAGGGACAACACCTAGACTGGGCTTGATGCATGTGCGTAAAGTGTGCACAATCCAATGAGGGACAACACCTAGACTGGACTTGATGCATGTGTGTAAAGTGTGCACAATCCAATGAGGGACAACACCTAGACTGGGCTTGATGCATGTGTGTAAAGTGTGCACAATCCAATGAGGGACAACACCTAGACTGGGCTTGATGCATGTGTGTAAAGTGTGCACAATCCAATGAGGGACAACACCTAGACTGGACTTGATGCATGTGTGTAAAGTGTGCACAATCCAATGAGGGACAACACCTAGACTGGACTTGATGCATGTGTGTAAAGTGTGCACAATCCAATGAGGGACAACACCTAGACTGGACTTGATGCATGTGTGTAAAGTGTGCACAATCCAATGAGGGACAACACCTAGACTGGACTTGATGCATTGTGTAAAGTGTGCACAACCCAATGAGGGACAACACCTACACTGCACTTTTGTTTAGAAACTTCATTTTCATAAAAGCAGAGTGTTGCAATTGATAAGCCTGTTCTTATTATTGCGAGTATTCTACATATCCGTAGATTGGAGAGTTTTTTACCCAAGTTTCAAAGTTAATTGGCAATCAGGCATTCTGTCCTTGGCCAAGTTCATGTATACAAAAGAAATATTATTATAATACCAAGACAGGAAATCATACAAAAATAGTAATTACAGATGAGCCAATATCACAATCCTACCAAGATGTGTGACTACCGTAATTACTCTTTGTTTTCGGACACTCTAAGTTTTCGGACAACCCTTTTTTTAGCAAAAATAATTATTTTTCTTGACTTTTAATTTTCGGACACACGAGTTTTCGACCATAATTAATGTCTCTAAGTTTTCGAACAGTATATTTACCAGCGCTATTTTACCAAATGTCGGTCCTGTTTTCGATAATTAATGACACTTCGATCATGGGGTTTTACAACCAGATTAACATCATAAAACATGGCAGGTGCATGCCTAAGGGCAACGGACCATTACATTTGCGTTATTGTGTAAATTACCTTGTAAACCGGTATTAAACAATTGTTTCGCCCGATAGCATAAGCGCTGTGACAATTACCAGGGGTAGTGCCAATTAACAGTTCAATTATCAACCGCAATGGTACTACACCTTCTCAGAAAAATAACTGTGACAAATACTTAACGCTTCAAGGTGTGATGGAAGGTGTTAGACAACAACTATCGGAAATGAACAAACAAAGAATTTATATATTGCTTATTTATCGCGTTAATTACAGGTTCATACTAGCAATTATAGGTACATCACTTGCTCATCTTTGAACTCGTTGGTCAAAGTACAACCTTGTAGTAACTTTCTGTCAAATAAATTAAGCATTTAAAACTATTTAAAATGCATTGCAAACATATATAACTAATTTATACTATACGGCATGGTATTTTACAAGCGCGTGCTATTACCGGTATTCGTTAATACAATTGACGCTATTTTTGGACACTTCAATTTTCGACTCTAAGTTTTCGGACACTTGTATTTTGTGATTTTTTTTGTATCTAAGTTTTCGGACACGAAAAATATTAATTATTTTTAAGTGTCCGAAAACATAGAGTAATTACAGTATTAAATACAATTATGTTTGTTAGCATACAATTATACAACAGATAGACTATATAAATTCACAAACCAAACATGATAACGCAGTCGTTTAAAGCCATGTCTGCTGTCATTTTTTTAATATAGCTACTTTATTTTATAGCTCCTAAGTTTGCTACAATCTTGGGGATTTATTTTTTCTGACACTCGTATAATACACTAAAAATTTAATCATCCAGCAATCAATTCATTCATGGTTAATCAGCCTATAAAATGTAAAAATTGTCCAACATATAGGTGAAAAACTCTATATTTTTCATTGCATTCTCCTTACTTAGACCCTTTTTAAGAAACTCCTAATTTGTGTACACTGATCAACACATAGCTGATATTGACCAATCAAAATCAGTGTTAACTATCACTCACCCTTGGCCTTACTGATATTGACCAATCAAAATCAGTGTTAACTATCACTTGATCAACACATAGCTGATATTGACCAATCAAAATCAGTGTTAACTATCACTTGATCAACACATAGCTGATATTGACCAATCAAAATCAGTGCTAACTATCACTCACCCTTGGCCTTAACCTGGAGCACAAGTTCCCCACAGTTGCCTATGACTACAGGCTGAAGGGGGCGATTCTTTTTGTCGGTCTCCAAGTTTTCAATTTTCTTCACAAAAGCTTGACCGCTGATCACTTGTCCAAACACTACATGCTTCCTGTAATTAATACAGAAGCAGACTTATATTACAGATCTTATTATTATAAAGCCTTTTTATCATAATATTACATTTTGGCACATTAAAGTTGTATTTTTTTCCATTATAACATTTCAACACGTTTGCTAAAGTAGAACTTTCCCAACTTGATCTTCTATCTCATTTTGTTAGAATTTATTACAAAATGAAATTATACAGTGAAGTTTAAAACAAAAAGCAAAGCTATTTGAACAAGAGATGTGTTTGTCAATGCCCCTTATTGTGACGCTTTGAAATAAAATTTCAATATATCAATTGGCAGATTTCGAAATTATCTCTCTTTTAAAGCTTGCTACTTCCCTTGGATTGTATTTTTTGTACTTTTGACCTAAAAGGATGACCTTGACCTTTTACCATTCAAAATGTGCAGCTTCGTGAGATACACATGCATGCCAAATATCAAGTTGCTATCTTTAATATTGAAAAAGTTATTGCAAAAGTTTAACAAAGGTTAAAGTTTGTGACACACACAATGAATGACAGACAGACAGCCAGGCCAAAAACAATATGCCACCAATCTTTCTATCAGGGGGCATACAAAAATTCATGGACATTTCAAATCAGGACAGGGTAACCACAAAGTTTACATACAATTAAGTCAGAAAAGCAGCTGAACAGAGTAAATATTGTTCAACGTATTGCATAATTAAGTTTAATGCAAGTATGAATAACAGCCTTTGGAGAAAAAGTGTTGGGAATAAGGAAGAAACAAAACATTGAGTATAGAGCACAATGCTTACACTTACCCGTCCAAATGTGGCGCAGGCTTAGTAGTGCTGTGACCATCAACATAAAAGAGAAGAAAATATATCCACTATAAAAATACTAACACCGGTGTTTAATAATCAGATAAAGACATGACAGAATTACTAGTAAGTAATTATATACTACTCAAAGATAAATATAAATACTGGGAGAACGTACTGCCAATCAACAACCTTATTTGTAATAATCAAATTACAATACTTGTCAGTGTGCTCATATGAACCGAGGTCTGAGAGAAAACACTTGCCGCTTAGACTGGATTTTCATTAAGGAAAAGACATTCTTTAAATGGAAAATTCCACAAAAGCTGAAAGAGTAGTCCCTGATAAGCCTGTGCAGACTGCACTTTAGGCACATGCATTCAGCCTAGTTTTCCCAGGCTGATATAACTGTAACCCTTACATGAAGAACTGTGAGCCGTTAGTGTCCTTCCCTCTGTTGGCCATGGACAGCAGGAACTCCCTTGTATGCTTCTCTATAAAGTTCTCATCTGAAATAGCAAGAGCCAAGAGACCAATTTAAACCCTTGTAAGACCCTTTCAGCTTTTATCAGGGACCGAATTTAACCTATTAAGGCACATGCATTTTTTTGCAAGTTAATTTTTTTTCACTTGCAAAATGAAAATCTTACTTGCAATTGGGGAATTTATATCTTTTATTTTAAACAGTACATTTCTTGTACCATATTGCCTAAAATTGTGCATTATATGTTGGCTACTTAAATAAGCATAATCATTGTCGCTGTCAACAACATAATCTAGATTAATGTTAAATTCAGTCATCCATTTTTTAACCTTTGCGAGCTGCTGTCGGCGTGGCTTTCTCTGTAGTTTTTGGAGCTTTTAGTTTCTTTGCTGTCTCAGCGTCCTCAGACGCCAGCCTCTTCAGAAATTTGTCCATGATTGATGTACGTTTTTGATTGTGCAGACGGAAAGATTTTTAGAAAGTCGCGATCACCGAGACACTTATTAGCCGCAAGCACCTAGCGAACTATAGCTCGTACCAGAGTAGCTTCCCTTGAGTCTTACAACAACAACAATGGCGGCCGAATGTGTTTATGCAATTCTTTAACACTTTAATCGTTTAATTTAAGCAAGATTTTTATCTTGAAAATGGGAGTCCTGATTAGAGAAAGTAATTTCTCTCAATACTTAAAGGATTTATTTGAAATGCCAAATATTTAGTAGCAAAAAGTGAAACTGGCTTACACAATTTTACTCCATTCAGAGTACTTATAACAACAGTCTAAAGACTTGAAGTTTAAGAGACTTTTCAATTTAGACGCTGTGTACGGTGATTTTATGCAGTATTTTCCTTCTTGAACCCCACCCCCACTTTCTGTTTCTTGATGTTCAAAGCGTAATATTGTCAACACTGTATATTTTCCAAACTGACTACATTAAATTCCCAATGTTATATATTTTTTTATAAATGTAAACATTTATTTTATTTCCCTATCCAGATTATGAGTTGAACCATACACGTGTAAACAAACAAGTTTATAGGAAACAGTTTTTGAATAAGGACGAATTGATAGGCTCTATGTGATAAGCCTCTAGTGACTTGGACTGTTACTATGAAATCTGTTTGGTGCTATGACATGTACCATTGGCCATGATTTGCTATATTAAAAACTGTTTGCTACACTATGATATCATACAGGATAAGAATTGCTTTGTTATTGTTAAATAAAATATAACTGAGGAGCTGCGCCATGAGCGCATGATACGCCCGTCGTTCGCCAATGAAGTAGTAAGGTAATAAATAACCCTTTGAACCATTTTTTTACTTCAGTTTATTTGTATTTGAATACATGGTTTATTTTATAAGTACATGAGCATGGAGCGCCATGGTTTATTTTATAAGTACATGAGCATGGAGCGCCGTCTCCTTGACATTCATACCATATCTTTTTTTGAGTATATGTATGCATTTCTTTAGAGGATATGGAGTTGAAGTAAACCTGTTATAGATATTTTGACCAATAATAAAAGAGAAATGTAGATGGGTAAGTGGTAGTGTACAATCGGAATAGAAAAAAGCTCACCTTGTTCAATTTTTCAGGGATACTAAAAAAAAAAAAAAAAAATCCATCGAAGTCACAAATTTTGACGAACAAAGTCCCATAACTCTGGAACGACAATTCAGAATTCCGTCAAAATGAAAGGGGATCAGGGTTTATCAATATTAAGATTGTGTTAAAATTTGAAGAAAATCTGTCAAAGGATATTTGACGTAGCGTACGACATTAACAGACGGACGGACTGACGGCTACGGTAGGACATTCAATGAAATCACGAAATTTTGACGAACAAAGTCCCATAACTCTGGAACGACAATTCAGAATTCCGTCAAAAACGAAAGGGGATCAGGGTTTATCAATATTAAGATTGTGTTGAAATTTGAAAAAAATCCATCGAAGGATATTTGAGCTACAGTAGGACATTCAATGAAATCACGAAATTTTGACAAACAAAGTCCCATAACTCTGGAACGACAATTCAGAATTCCGTCAAAAACGAAAGGGGATCAGGGTTTATCAATATTAAGATTGTGTTAAAATTTGAAGAAAATCTGTCAAAGGATATTTGACGTAGCGTACGACATTAACAGACGGACGGACAGACGCGGGGTATACCATAATACGTCCCGTCATAGACGGGCGTATAAAAAAGCAATAGTTATAACTTTTTTTCCATTTCCAGTTTTTGCAGGCTGAGAAACACATTAACTGGCTGCCTCACAAGAAATTTTGGCCCAACGTGGTCCAATATGTACAGACCCACAAACCAGACAACAGACAAACCAACCAACTGAAAGCTTGACTCAAATATAAACCCTGTCAAACTTAGATTTCCTTGGTATAGCAAATACTACATGCCAGTTCCCACAGAATTGCTACTTTATCTAATGTTCAATATACGTCTCAACATACCAGCAAACTGTCCTCCATATATAGACTCCCCTCCTGTACCATCACCTGAAATCAGAAATCAATGTACAGGTCATGACAATGCAGACTCCTGAAAACATTCTGATTGATTAAAATATATGTTATAAAAAAAATAGAAACAGTTTTACTTAAAGGGGCCTTTTCACAGATTTTGGCATGTTTTGAAGTTTGTCGTTAAATGCTCTATATACATGTATGTAAGTTAAAACATAAGTGTGATACCTTTGGTGAAGTCTCCACCCTGTACCATGAAGTCTTTCACCACACGGTGGAAGGGGGACCCCTTGTAATGTAGGGGTACCTCAGTCTTTGTGCTCAGGCCATTCTCACCTGTGTAGGGATACAAAACAAACATATAATATGTTGACACTGATGAAAATGTCAGGATTCTGTATTACATTAAAGTCTTCGTATAAGCATGTAAATACATTAAAAAATAGTTTTAAAGTGCAAACAGTCACAAAGACGTCCAGAGTTAAATATATGAAAAATTGACTTAAAAACATTTGAACAAAGGCTTCTGATTAAAGAAAAATTAACAAATAACATATAAATTATATATATATTTATTATATTTGATATAATACTATAGTGTACAATTTTTGGCAAACTGTTGCCATAACATTGACAACTACAGGTAATACAGATAATTTTAAGGAACAGAAATGACCCTAAAATGTATCATTGTATTATTTCCTTGAAGATTACCTCCATCAAATGCACAATTTCATATAAAAACTTCTATCATAATCTGATTAATATGATTACACCTGCTAGATTCTGAAGATGTGCAGGATGTGTCAATTTTACCTAGCTCTTTACCTATCATACATTACAAGCGTTTGTACTTATTATTTATTACATAGAAACACAAGCATATGGCGTGGATGTCCTCACACATGTTTGTCTCAAAACTCCTCTGATGTCAATGACAAACTGTGTAAAGCCCCATAAACACTAAAAATCAATGAATATTTTTGTAAAATATTATGTTAAATAAATTTATCCCATATAAAAAATACCTTTTTCCTTATAGCAATAGCAAAATTTTCAACGCTAGATGGGGTAAGGTAGCATAGATTTAACAATATACAAATGCTCGTTTTTATTTTGTTGGTAACAATGTATTCCATGTAAATTTTCTGTGACAATATCCGAACATTTACAAGCACATGCAATATTATTGGCTTCGAGTTCGCTGGTAAATGTTCGGATATCATCCTGGGAGTATTTATGTGGCTTTAATGGCCAAATTAACTTTTGACACCTAAGTGTGACCTTACATTTAAGGTAGGGATGGAGACAGGTGATACACGCTACATTCAATCTCCTCGTAGTCTGGTAGTCATATTTCATATTGCATGATGACTAACTACATTTCAGTTTTATGGCTAAAATAGACCTACAACATTCAAGTGTGACCTTTGATGAAGGGAGAAGTTATTTTAACATCCATTTATATATGGCAGAGACAGTATTTTTTTGACTGACATCTGGACAGACAGAGGGCCATAACTCCAAAGTGTATACATGTAATATTTTAGGTGGTTTATAACCTTGGCCCAATTTTAAACTTATACAAATTTTCAGAAAGTTTTGTGACAAGCAATTGAGAACTGGTTAAAAAAGAGCTGTCAGAGGACAGCGCGCTCGACTATTCGGGTGCTTGACAGTATAACCTAAGCCATCATGGGGAAATTGTTCATATTCAATAATTTATTGGACGATTTAAAAAAAAAAAGGATTTATTTTTTATTTTTTATATATTTGGAGGGGGGTAGGGGGTTGAGAGGGGGTATAATGTGGGGTTTGGTCATTTATTAGATGATCTTTCAATAATAAAAAAAGGAAAAATAAAATAATTTTTTTGGGGGGGAGGTGGGGGGGCAGGGATTTTGGGTTGGGGCGTGGGGTATTGTTTGGGTGGAATCCATTGTGGTATTCAGATAAGTGTTGTTTTGTCGTCAAAGTATTAATAAAATCTGATCATAAATAAAGAAGTTATGGCAATTTAAGCAAAATGTTCAATTATCTAAGTATAAAAGGGGCCATAATTCTGTCAAAATGCTTGATACAGTTGTCTGCTCTTGATTATAGGTTGGGGTCATGTTGGTAAGTAAGTATGCAAATAAAACATGCATGCCCCCCTATATGGGCTATAAGTTGTAGTAGCAGCCATTGTGTGAATACGTTTTTTGTCACTGTGAATGGTGGTGGTGGTGGTGGTTGTGGTGGTGGCGGCGGCGGTGGAAGAAGTAGTAGTAGTAGTAGTAGTAGTAGTAGTAGTAGTAGTAGTAGAGTAGTAGTAGTAGTAGTAGTAGTAGTAGTAGTAGTAGTAGAAGTAGTAGTAGTAGTAGTAGTAGTAGAGTAGTAGTAGTAGTAGTAGCAGTAGAAGTAGTAGTAGTAGTAGTAGCAGTAGTAGTAGTAGTATAGTAGTAGTAGTAGTAGCAGTAGAAGTAGTAGTAGTAGTAGTAGTAGTAGTAGTAGTAGTAGTAGTAGTAGTAGTAGTAGTAGTAGTAGTAGTAGTAGTAGTAGTAGTAGTAGTAGTAGTAGTAGTAGTAGTAGATGAAGTAGTAGTAGAAGTAGCAGCAGCAGCAGCAGCAGCAGTAGTAGCAGTACTAGTAGTAGTAGTAGTAGTAGTAGAAGTAGTAGTAGTAGAAGTAGTAGTAGTAGTAGTAGTAGTAGTAGTATGCATTACAAAAATGCAGTTAGCCTTACATTTGGTAAAATTTAAATATATTACAAGGGAGGCAAATCTGTAACAATAAATTTAAACTTATTGCATTTGTTTCCCCTGTAGTGTATTAACTCCCCTGTCCTGCTTATATTTATATTAATCAACAAAATTAAACATTAACACAATATTTAATATACAAAATATACAAAAAATCTCATATTCTGATAATATTTTTACTGATCCACTGTATTTTACTAAAAGGATGATGTTTCATTGGACTGATAATTATAGATTTAGGATTACAGACCAGTTGCTTCAGTAATATTGTTCAGAGTGTGCCCTGTTGGCCGCGTATGCATTCTTGAATTATAATTCAAAAAACCACTTTACTATTTAGAGTCACCGTGACCTTGACCTTGTGACCTCAAAATCAATAGGGGTCATCTGCGAGTCATGATCAATGTACCTATGAAGTTTCATGATCCTAGGCCCAAGCGTTCTTGAGTTATCGTATGACAACCACCTGGTAGACGGACAGACCGACCGACAGACCGACATAAGCAAAGCAATATACCCCCTCTTCTTCGAAGGGGGGCATAAATATGAAAGCAATATGTCAAGGGACACAGGAAATATTAGGTGTAGTACGCAAACTTTAACATAGATTTATCAATAATATGCATATTCTAAGAATAAAAGGGGCCATAAATCTGTCAAAATGCTTGGTCTGCTCTTGTTTATAGGTTGGGGTTATGTTGGTTAACATGTTTGCAAAATATAAAAGCAATATGTCAAAGGACATAGGAAATATTTGGGGTAGTACGCAAACTTTATTATATTTTTTACTTATAATATGCATATTCTAAGTAAAAAAGGGGCAATAATTCTGTTAAAATGCTTGATACAGTTGTCTGCTCTTGTTTATATGTTGGGGTTATGATGGTAAACAAGTATACAAACAAGGGACAAAATTGTCACAAAACCAGGTTTTCATTGTGAAAAAAAAATCTGATAAAGGGAGAAAACTCAAACTGAACTTTTGAAATGAACAAACAAAATTAACCCCCTTTGTAAGTTTGTTTTTTAAAAAAATATATTTTTAGTCGTGGCGACCTTGACATTGGAGATATTGACGTGATTCTTTCGTGCGACACACCGTCCCATGATGGTGAACAAATGTGCCAAATGATTTTAAAATCTCACAATGAATGACATAGTTATGGCCAGGACAAGCTCATTTATGGCCATTTTTGACCTTTGAACTCAAAGTGTGACCTTGACCCTGGAGATATCAACGTAATTATTTCGCGCGACACACCGTCCAATGATGGTGAACAAATGTGCCAAATGATTTTAAAATCTGTCAATGAACGACATAGTTATGGCCCGGACAAGCTTGTTCCGCCTGCCCGCCAGCCAGCCAGCCCGCCCGCATTCGCCAATCTAATAACCAGTTTTTTCCTTCTTAAAACCTGGTTAAATATGAAAGCAATATGACAAGGGACAATGAAAATAATTTGGGTACTACGCAAACTTTAACATTTGCACGCTCATGGAAACGCCAACGGCAACGCCGGGGTGAGTAGGATAGCTCAACTATATATATTTCATATATAATAGTCAAGCTAATAATGGAGCAGTAAATATAAACTATACGCCTTAAAACAAAAACAAATTAAAAGTCAATCTTTTCTTTACCTGTACACAGTACTCTGAAGTTCTCACATGTTTTTGGAGCCAGATCCGAGAACAATTCAAATACAATGCGCCCAACTGCAAAAAAATCGTTTCTGATTAAAGGAAAAGCCATTTATTTTAAACTATATACTAAAGAACTATTCAAAGGCAATATCAATTCCAGAAAGTGTTATTCTTGCCATTGATGAAAATGTGACTTTCACCTTGGACATTATTAACTTCACATTAAGTCTTTAATTATATTCAATAAAAGATTGGTCCTAAAAAAGTGAAGGTCCAGTTGTTTTTCTCTATTTGACATCACCCACTGCCCTGTAAAAATGGACCTACTTTCAGTGAGACTATGTTAGAAATAACCCATTGAAATCTTTGAATACTTCTGGTATCTTACCATTTTCTCCATCAATAGTGATGTCAAAGAAGCAGCGAGGTCGATGCTTGGGAGGTTCATCCATGTTCTGCAAGCAGATCGATTGCATGTTGTTACCGGGGTTCATAATGACCATAAAGGCAAGTCACTGATCTATCAAGAGCAAGTAGTGTGTATCCCCAGGCACATAAGGGCTATATTTTATCCCCTAAAACAAATGTCCACATAAAGTTTGTAGTGAAGCAGACCATTAAAGTAGTATAAGCCTGGCACTTTGATAGCCAAGTGCAATGGGGTACTCTCTGATTGGAGTTATATCATCGGAATTAGGCCCCCTATCAGTGTTTTTTTTCATTCCAAATCGGGTCTGGTAATCAGCCTCATTCCAAATGGAAAAAGTATACATATATTTTCCCAAATGGGAGCTAGCAATTCTGTATTTTTTCATTATTTTTTTTAGATCTCAATATTTTTTTCATCTCCCATCCATATAAGTTCAACTTTTAATAGTAAATATATTACTGAAAACACGTCTTGTATTCTCAATTTTGAAGAATTCTTAAGTTAAACAACAACTCTAATTTCCCAATTTTAGTCAAAATGCCACAAATTTTCCAGATTCAGGGCTTTTGGAAACGCTTAATGAAGCGTATTTGTAATTTCCCAATTTTAGTCAAAATGCCAAAATTTTTCCAGATTCAGGGCTTTCGGAAACGTAATCAAGCGTATTTGTATGCATAAATTCGAAAAATGATGCTACTTTGAAGCCAATTGAGTCGCCAGGAATGGCCCAGGATGCATTTTTTTGGATAACTGGGTTCTTCAAGTCAATCCATTAACAAACAAAACCTGTAAAGCAACCTCCTATTTAAACTCAAGCCAACATAATTTATTTCCTCACACCTGTTTAACATGGAATAAATCAAGTGCAGTAATGTTTCTAAATTGTCCTGATAGTATTCCCACATTCCATCCTCTAGGGAGCTAAGCCCTGATGCTTTATCTGACAGTATATGCACACTTCCAGTAATGTACTATTATTTGACGACTTTGAAATAGCCACTTGCTGATGTGTTACAAATGTAAAGTTTTAACTTCCTAGAAACTTGCCCCAACTCGGCATTCACATCAAAGACCTTTTTATGTCTGCTAACACCATTCACAACTTGCAGTTTTTTAGGCATAGGTTTAATTTATGTCATCCAGTAACACTGTTGGTTTTATTGGTGTTTCAAATGGATATACCATTGTAGGGTAATGATATGGTTTTGTTTACAAAAAAGTAAATGTATATAATTGGGGTGTGTATGTAAATAATGATCAACAAAAATAAAGAGAACATAATAAAGATAAATAAAAATAAATAAAAATAAAGAGAACATAATGAGTGGGGTTCCTAATGTACATTTTGTATTTGGGTTTTTAATAATGAAACCAACAATTTTATTATTTATGATTTTATATTCATTTTTTATTTATATGGATTTTTTGCTGAAAATTTGAAGATGAGTGCAATATTCATTGGGACTCCTATTTTTTCTTTTGGACTCCTACTTTTTCCAAGTAATTCTAGTGAGACCCCTGAGATCCAAAGGGACCTGGCCCTATTCCCAAAAGGGTTTTAACCCTTTCCCACTCAGAGGCAATGGCTATGTGCAAACAGCATAAAACCAGAACAGCCTGCGAGTAACTCACAGACTGTTCAGGTGTTATGCTGTTTGCTGCTCTTCAGTATCTAAGGATTGGAAATGAAGCCTTTAAAAATTGAATCTAGTAAGAAAGGTTTTTATATATATGTTACTTTCTTGGGACTACAAACGCGTAAAAATATGTATCTAAGTGGTAAAGAGTTAAAAAAATACTGCCTATGCAAATTGTTCATGGTACGTGGCACTAGAATCCCTTGAAAAACAAAACAGTGTGCAAGAACACAATTTTGACATGGATTTTACTGGAATTAAATAATTTTTGGCAGGTGAATCATTTATTGTCGCATTATTTCTCTTGATTGTTTTAAGTATGTCACCGGAATTATTTTAATCGAAGGAGGATATAAGAGGGAGCCTACCAGTATTCAAAATGCATATTTAACATGAAAACGTATGTAAGAAACTCTACACTAAGCATGAGATGAAAAGAGAAATCAGTCTATAATAGCAATTATCTTTTAAATTTAAATTATGACAAAGTATTTTCTGTTGCACACTTATTTATTTTTGAGTCTTATGTGCACCTAGAGATTTATAAAGGATACATAATTAACGTCGAAAAACCATGGATTGTCAGGACAGAAGTGATTATGGCAAGTACCATGCGGTCCTTCGTTTCTGTATAAAGATATAAGTGAGTAAATTATCTATCTATAACGCTAATCTTCTTAATTTTTAATGTGTGTTTAGTCGCGGAAACTCATGATAATCAAGAGGTGCAATCTGTATCCATCGAATTTACTTCATGATAACTTTGTAGCATATCGTACTATTTTAAGGCACTTTGAAAAGTCTAGATGCGGCTTTTAAAATAGTGTTTTGAACAAAAAATAATTATTATCGAAAACAAAACAAATACCAGCGTCACGAGAGGCTACTAACCGAACCCAAGATATACTAGACAAAAGTGACGGTCACACTATACAAATTGTTTCACAACTCATCGCAGCGGCAGCAACATTCCTTGAGGTAGCATTTTTTGCAATTAAAGTCGGAATTATTTGTTTATCAATATCGTTTTGTAAGCGAACTGTAGGCTCTTGTATATTATCAGCAATGCAACTTATGTCTTCTGGGCCATTGTATGACGAGTCGCCCCATCGACAGTTCGTCCCTTAACGACTGACCTTTTAACAAGACCCTTAGCAATTTTGTTGAGACATTTTTTCTTCGCAATAAAAATTAATAATGGTAAACATCTATTTTCCTCAGGTCCGCTACTAAATGCTTAAAGTTAATCAACGCCAAAATAGTTATGCCATTTCCATGGCAGCATTTATATAAATCCGTTTGCCACATTCTCCGTCGAGTAGAACTTCTACCGTTTCCTGGTCGTGGACAACTATACGTAGTAGTGGAACAGTTGCTGATATTTAGCTTCTTTATATGTGCATTAATTATAGTTCTTAGATGTGTCTATCTTGTTTTGACTTTGAACTCGAATACAACTTGACATATTCAAATAAACACTGTATCCATTCGTATTTGCTGACTTAAGCTCTGATTAGGCCGTGCTCGGCAATATACGGCACATGACTTAATTGCATCAAAGAATGTATCGTTTTGATGTATGCACCATATTCAACCAAAGTTTTAACTGCTGTCGTGTTAGCCAGTTCTGCCTCGTGAACTTATGAATGTGCTTCCTGAATCTTTAAAAATTCATATCGTTTCTTCTGTTTTCTTTCGTTTCTTCCTTTTGGAATTTTAGAGGAATGCCTGTGTCATTATGTTCATGCTCCCTTTGCAAAACCCATTAATTTCAAAACCATAGTAAAAGTATATGGTAAAATAAATTGTTGTCATCAAGTTACATAAGGACTTATCAGAGCGCATGTTTCGTATGTTGCATAGATTGGAGAAGTATTTAAAATGTGTGTATATAAAATATTAAATATATCACCGATGTAATTACGATTACTTAATATTCATTTGCGTTGATTTCTGACAATAGTCTGGTATCTCCACGTTTCTATGCATAATTTGTGAGACGACAAAGACAAAGATAATTTAGCAATATCGTTCCTATGCTTTTTATTGTAAACAATATTAAAATAACATGATCTTTCAAAGACAGGGTTAAGTTCCTTATATATTATGATTGAGCGACATGGCGTCATACTGACATTCCAGTTAGTAATTTACTGGCCATACATCGGTATAACCGTGTTGGTTTAGAATGTCCCGTACTTTCGAAGATCAATTGTTTGCGCTATTTTTGTGCTCAATTTTAATACAGACACGTTGTAGAGTCACACAACCAAACGTAGCATGTCATCATAGCAACAAGCGACAACTCGTATTTATTTAATTTAGTAGATTTTCGATAGAAGAGCTCGATTGGTCATTGTCGGCTCAGGTACTACTGACATGTACCCCGGGTACACTTATTAAAAGTATACTTACACGTACCCCGGGTACGGTAAATATACTAAAACGTACCCGGGAATTTTAACGCTTAATCGGTCGTTGTCGGCTTTTTTTTCGGCATAGCTGTTTAACATCCCTTTTGACCTTAGGTGACCTGTAGGTTTCATTCTTAAAAATTCCCGCGGCTACCCACGAATGAATACACTTCATTTAGTCCATTGGCTGATTTGAGAATACCACCAGAACATTGGAAACATGACCGCGTCTTTCTAACAGTTTTACTGCGTGTTCAGCATGAAACTATTTTATCTCTTATGAAAAGGCATGATAGATAGAACAGTTTTACACTCAACTCTTCACATCTGCAATTTGTGCGTAGATTCTACACCTTCGTCAGTTCGCGGTTAGTGTGTGTGAATGTCAGAGTTTATATACAGGTCATTGCTGCGTCTTCACGACTACCTTATGTGCTGACCGGAGTTCGCGGCCAGTAAATAGTCATTATATAATAAGGACGCTATAGCGTGAACTAGGTGAACTGGAATTTTCTTTAGACCAGACAGATGTTAAATGAAGATATACAGCGATATAATTATGGTATGTCAATAATAGATTCTTAATGTGTTTTCAACAATACCATGATAAATGTTATTTTTAATTAATTTAACAAGAATTATTCCACCATATTGATTATTGTATTAAGCATGAGCGCGATGATTCTCGATACTGTTAAAACTCGAATCAAACTAAAACAGGTTAGTTCGAAGAACGTCCATATAAATATTTTAAATATGTACGGATACTTCGCGTGTGGCCTGTTGACTCATATGTTTTAATTTCACTTCCATTATTATTTTGGTTTTCTGTTTTGTATCTATATGTTTATGACCAGCAATATGTAATAATGTAAAATAAGCCGCAAAAACTCCGCGTAACATCCCGTACTGCGTGTGATGCAGCTAAGAACTGCACAGAAAATGACATTCGCTATCCTTGATCTCATTCATTGAACTCTTTACCTTTCATAAACTCCAACCACAATCAACGCCGTATATGTTTTTTTAAAGATATTTCTTGTTTAAACTAATTATGTTCATATGTATGTCCATTTTCTGTAATATGGCCTCTATATTATCGAAACTCAAACTCAAAAAGCATGTTGATGCCGAACCGACAATAACCAATTGAGCGATAGTAGAGAGCAAGGCTCCGTGTGATGTCAATATCTTTTAAATAAATAAAGTCGATATATAACAAATATACATTGTATATTCAATATGCTGCCTCAATCTAATTGTGAACAACAGTACAGCCATAATTTAAAACAGTTCATCGTACTGAAACTTAATAAACTAAGGGCAAGTTATTCATTGTAAAATATCGTCTTTGTTCGACAAACAAACGTCATGATGATCCTGGCAGATTGGGGATACAAACGTGAACCGTATAGAACAATCCCGACAGGCCATTTGTTACAGTGTCTGAACTGAAGATACAACTCTGTCAGATCGCGGCACTTGTAACTGTAATTAAAGGGATCTTTTCACGGTTTGGTAAATTGACAAAATTGAAAAAAAGTTGTTTCAGATTCGCAAATTTTCGTTTTAGTTATGATGTTTGTGAGGAAACAGTATTACTGAACATTTACCATAGTCCAATATAGCCAATATATGTATCTTTTGACGATTTGAAAACCTAAAATTTATAAAGCGTTGCAACGCGAAACGATTGAATAATTTGGAGAGTTCTGTTGTTGTCGTTTAAATTTGCAAAACTACGAAGGTTGCTTATATAATGTATAAAATACATAAACTGTGTACACGGCGGAATAGCCGAGAGGGCTAATGCGTTTTTACTTCAGACTAATTCCGGGACTCCGGGGGTCACTGGTACGTTTTTTCCCTTTTTTAATTTTATTTTTGATTTTTTACTGAAGCTTTTAAGATCCAATGTTTACATTTATCAATATAAAGCATTTAATGACAAACTTTAAAATATTCCAAAATCTGTGAAAAGGCCCCTTTAAAAATCGTCAACAAACCCCAAAGGAGTTATAGCGGAATCATATGCTTGTATTCAGTGAAATTGTTTACTTTTTGATAAAAGCAACAAACCTGGTACATTTGTAGATAAAAGTATTTTATTCAATTTTAGCTATGGACCCATCTCCAATTTTAGAGATGGCCGCCATTTTCAAGATGGCCGCACAAATTTAGGAAATTACATGTTACTGCCATATTTGATTAAAGTATTCTCTTTTTGGCATTGAAATTAGCAGTTTTATGTTATTAATTAATTAAAATATGTTTCTACATGGAAAAAAAATGAATTAAATATTGCATATAAGTCAAAATGGCTTCCAAAATGACCGCCGAAAGTACAAAAAATAGGATTTTCCTACTCCGATCTTTAATTTCAATATTCATTGAACGTATGTTATATAAGTGTTGTTTTTTTTCTTTTTAGTAGAACCACGAACAGCTGCATATGGCCAAACGCGGCGTTCTTTTCGAATCGCACGGCAGAGGGAAGGAAACAAAAAATTATCAAAAAATTATCATTTGTTATGCCTTTTCGGAAGTAAAACACCAGCATGTCTCAAACAGAGTAAAGATTGGCGTCAAACGTTTAATTTGTACAAATTATAATATGAACATAAATGGCAGTTTAAGATCATAATAAGCACATCTCAAATGTGACACGTTAACTTGTCAAACATTAAGCTGACATGACACTCAGTCAGAATCAAGCTTAATAGATACGAACTTCTGAGAAAATGCCGGCCTTATCGCGTTTGTTTTCAGCAAAATCGTTAGTTTTTTCGGAGTATTTTCATAGGGTGACGCCTTTACAAGTATCGAAACCCATAGTCTGTTATCGATTATCTTTTGAACATCGTATTCCTTTTAAACAATACATATAAATACCCTCATAACAAGCGCACATACAGTATAAGATCTGGCACGAGTTGTCATATCATACCATATTTAATTAAACGAGTTCAGGAATTTTGTTAGTAAGCGAGCCAATTTCCTGGACGATTTTAATAAAATATGGTATGATATGACAACGAGTGTCAGATCTTTTTTATCCCATGCTTTTAAATGAGCAAATTAAATAAATATAATTTACGCAAACATAATGATTAATCCCGAATGTTGTTTACATTTTGTGACGTCATTTTACGTTGCAACGTCATTTCAGCAAAATAACAAAATGCGATTGGTCAATAAACGAAAACTAAGCCTATGAAAACGCTTAAAAATGTTGTATTACACATGTGTAATATAAAAAAAATAATTATGTAATGGTTGTATTACATGGGAGACAGGGTATAGCATGTGATAAAAAAGTATAATATAATTGTGCCGTGCTCTGTGAAACATGGGTTTAATGCATGCGCATAGAGTGTCGTCCCTGATTAGCCTGTGCAGTTTGCACAGGCTAATCAGGGACGACATTTTCCACCTAAAATACACATTTGCCAAGAAGAGACTTTTTTTTAAACATAAAATATCATACGAGCGGAAAGTGTCGTCCCTGATTAGCCTGTGCGGATGGCACTGTATGCACATGCATTTAACCCCGTTTTCACGGAGCGCGGCCAAATTGACATCGATCTAGTATACATCATGACATTACGAAATAATCGCACTATCATTATTTATCGGTCAATTTACACACACCTTCTAGTCCGTCTCTATGATAAAACCCTGGACTGACAGCCTCCTGCGTCCTGGTTTAAACTACGTGTACGAGATCTAAACCATTTGTTTAGTGAACAATAAGAAACGCTTAATCGAACATACTGTTTGAGTTATGCGATCAACATTCAATAAAAAATCGGTACTAGTAGAATGTTTTAAGAGCACCCTTAATTTTTCCTATAGAAGGTCAATATTAATCATGATGATATATCTGTATCAACTACAGAATAATTTATATATTCTGAATGAATATATATAACAGTATAAAGGAAATTTATTTCTTCAATTCAAACATAAAATTTTGCATTGACATCATCTGCGGTTGCAGCTGTTGTGGTTGTTGAGGTATCGCGGCGGGCTGCTGCACCACGGGAGGTTGTGGCTGCTGACGCGCGGGGTACGGCACGTGACTCACAGACACCTGCATCATGTCCGCGTGACCAACAGCGTCTGTTTTTCATTGAAAATGGGTGTTCAGAAATAAAACATTATTGATTTACAATAACAAAGTAATTCAAAATACGAAGACAACTCGAAATGTTTTTTGTTTGTTTGTTTTATCTTAAAAATCATGGTCTGACAATTTTTGTATGTCTTAATTTGCAAACTAAAACATGGCATGAACATTAAAAGCTGATTCTTCTTAAGAATTTAGGGCATTTAATGCATGAACTTTTAGAAATCGCCCTTTATTTGCATAAACTCCGAAGCGTTTTAGCACGAATTATGCGTAATTTACCAAACTTTTCATACACCGATGAAATTTATAAACATTTAATTCAATTTCTATTACATGTATTACAAAGTAATGTGCATGACATATGCATTTGTTTTAACTATAGAGGCTATAACGGAATTATAATAGTCACTTACTTTTATCGCTCCAGCGCGCCTTCCGGTTTCCCTTGGCGTACATGATGGTTGGGTATTTTGCCACGTTCTCATAGCCGCAGACGCAGCGGTCGCGACCTGGCGTTGGCTTGTCGATCACCTGTATCCAGCCCTCGTCATTTCGACAATCGCCCCTGTGGCGGTAGCTGATCGCCCAGTGGCGCGAGTCGTCGTCCCTGGAGACGTGTAATATATAACACTTATATTTTATCAAATAAATAAATGGGTGTCTTTTTTGTAGCTTTTTTTTTAATGATATAAATATTTACATATAAAAATAAACACACAATACATGTTAACAACAAATTTACATCCAAACAATTAATGTTTCCTAATACCGGTAGTATATGTACTGCGCTGCTAATTACGGTATTTCCAGTAGGCAGAGGTCGCTATGAAAATTCTATTCAAAACATGACACCTTTAATTAATGAACCAGCAAACTCATACTACACACCCGTCAAAGCTGAAGTCGTCGCCGGGAAATGGCCGACCGCTGAGCCCATCGGGGATGTCGCCGTAAGAGGATCGGCGGAGATTGGCATGCGAGAAGAAGCTGGTCAAGTTCTGCAGAGTGCCCTCGAACTCAAATTCCGCCACCTCGTCGCCGTCGTCATAGAGCTCCACTTTCACCTGCGATAACCACGTGATATACAGAAACAACTGCCTTATTTTATATAATCATCCCTATAATTCTCATCGTCATTGTCTACAGTATCATCACCATCATCAGTATCATCGTCGTCGTCATCACCATCATCATCATCAACACCACCACCATCATCATTGTCATCTTTTTTACCAGAAACATCAGCATCATCATCTTCATCGTTATCGTAATTAGCGTCATATCAGTCATCGTGATGATAATTATTAATTATTATTATTATCGTTATTATTTACCATTATCATAATTCACTATGTTCCTGAACATTGTCCGTGTCATGCGGAATAGTATTTCTTTCAAATACGTTAAATTGAAATTTATAAATACACGTAATCGTCCCTGGGGGACATCCTTTTTCTGAAGCTGCACACCTTGTGTATCTTGTCGTGGTTCCACTGGTCGAGTTTCCATGAGCGGAACTGAGAGTCGTCCTTGTCACCGAAGCGCGCGCTGCGTTCCTTACTGAGGTAATCGTCGTGAGAGTCCCACTCGTGGTTTTCGTATATCCGGTACACCGGTTCCCAGTCGTCTTCTTTAAACGCTTCACGTACCGCTGAAACAAGTGCAAATATTAAAACGACGGTAGTTTTACAGTTGATTATAGAGATCAAGCACTGGATATGTTTTTGTTCAAAACGACGAATATGAAATAGTAATGTTTGAAGTCGCATGTGTGGCGCACCGTTGAAGCAAAGTCATCGATGATAAAAAGGAAATAATACATTTTAACATAAGTAAGTAAGTAAGTAAGTAAGTAAGTAAGTAAGTAAGTAAGTAAGTAAGTAAGTAAGTAAGTAAGTAAGTAAGTAAGTAAGTAAGTAAGTAAGTAAGTAAGTAAGTAAGTAAGTAAGTAAGTAAGTAAGTAAGTAAGTAAGTAAGTAAGTAAGGTCAGTCAGTCGGTCAGTCAGAAAGTAAGTAAGTAAGTAAGTAAGTAAGTAAGTAAGTAAGTAAGTAAGTAAGTAAGTAAGTAAGTAAGTAAGTAAGTAAGTAAGTAAGTAAGTAAGTAAGTAAGTAAGGAAGGAAGGGAGGAAGGAAGATAAATAAATAAGTAAGTAAGTAGGTAAGTAAGTAAGTAAGTAAGTAAGTAAGAAAGCAAGTAAGAAAGTAAGTTAGTACAATTATGTCATGTTTATTAAAATAAGAATTCATGCTATTTTATCAGCAAAACAAAAAACACCCGTCAAAATGGACCTTTATGTCACCGAATAAAAAATATTGAAATATAATGAATATGGGTAAAGTTGACAGATAATGATATATCTGGGGAACGAATATACCGTTCAAAGCAGATTATTAGTTAAATTAACAGAAATTTTAGAAATGTTAGGTTAAATGTATATATAATGCGATAGAATAAAAATATGTTATATATATTAATTGAGTTTATATTTGTAGGGTTAAACAAAATCACATGGTCGCTTAATCAATTTTATGATTCTTAAATAATTGGGGAAAACAGTTTTTAAACGAAACAACTACATAGAAAGCGTGTTCTATCTTTTAAATGTGAATCATGTTTATTTTTGTATAAATTGTATTTTTAAAGAAACTTAACACGTCTTCAAATTGAATATCGTTCGTTGTGTTTTGAAAGCAATGAAAAATGCCAAATGTAACAAAATGAAACAAAATTATGTGCATTAAAAGTTCTATGAAGTACAGCACAACTTAAAAACTCATTACAACTAACCATCTCCGAACAGTATACCAGCACTGCACACTTGCACTAGAAAGCTTAAAGCCAACACCGCACTGTTCCTCGAGAAGCACAACATTTCCGTCCCTTGTCAGAATCATTATTAGGAGGGAGACTCTGCCCCTTTATATAGAGCCAGCAACAACATACGCATGGGCATAGCTGTAGTGAAACTATCGAAGCTGTGACAACTGCAGCAGTCTTACTCACCAAATAGAAATTGTAGTTATTTCTACCAATCAACTGGTTTTCTGTAAGACTTAAAGGTAAGAATGATAACTAGGATTATTTGAGTTATGTGTGCACGTGTGTGAACCAAAATATTGAAATATAAAATGAATAATTTCAACGCTTCAAAATTTGTTTCATTTAAACATTTCATAAGATGATATACTTATTTATTGCACAAATTAGTGATCATGAATTTAGGTTACACATTTGAATGTTCACGTATATTAAACTTTTAAATATTTAAAGTTTATTGACTCAAATAACATTGTATTCACCTTAAAAGTGTAATAATTGCCTCTGCAATAGCGTCTTTGTTTAAGCGTTTTTATGCGTTATTATAGTCCGCGTCACCCCTTTTGTTTATATGTCTGAACAATTTGTTTCCACAAAATCGACGCTCCTAAGTTTTCGTGCCGATTTTAAACATTTGTTGTTGTTTATTTCTGTTGAGTTTTAATCCTTTAACGTAATTCACGTTCACTAAATTAACTTGCACTTGCAAAGATAAAAATGTTAAATAGAGAAATGTGGAAGACAGTTTGTGTAAATATCGTTTTTATCGCAAACAGTGAACGATAAGATATTTTTGGCTGAGCTACCGATCCTATTTTGTTGGATAAGCTATTTTTGGCTTTACATAATTTTGTATTGTGAACTTCAGCGCAACTTGTAAGGTTACACAATGCAGGTACATGGCATTGGTTAAATACTTATATCTGGGATTTTCCGTTTCAAGTAGATTTGCAGCACTAGATTTTGTGAAAATTAAAAAAGCTTTGAAGGCGTTGCAGCACATTCCCTTTTACGACGCTAATGATGTTTGTCGTACGCCACTGCATGTGATAATTTTTGTTTATTGAATGTGTCATCAAAACGCATGACCAAAATAGAAGTTCATGAATGAAGTTGATTAACAGTGGGATCACGGCATCACGGAGTTTAAAACATCGTTAATAATATCTCTTTTGTTGTATATATGACGAGGCTAGTAACAAGTATTTTACATACACTGCGCTGAATCCATTTTCGGAATGTCAGACTTGTCAAACTGGCGACAGATCCGCATCGAATATTACATACACCGCCGACACGTTTGAGTTATGTTTCATAATGGCCCATTAGCGAAATATACAACAATACGATTGGCCTCATTACCACACAATAGTAAAAATATCGACTGTCTTTTGCACGTCATATCTCATTTACTCAGTTTTTTTTTCTATATTTGATACTTGTCTGAATTATACGGTCGCATAAATGTGACATTGTTACATTTAATGAAGACATCTATGTTACGTGCGCGTGCGAAATCTTTTGAGAGCTCTGACGTGCGCACCTAATAGCTATTTATTGTACAATCGAAAGCTATAGTCGGGTCAATATATGAAAAAATATCACTCAACTCCTTAAAAATGCTACAAAAGGTATTTTAACTGATCCTGGTAGGGTAGAATGTCCTTTATAACATTTAAAAAGTTTACCAAAATCGGACCACCGGAAAGTGTTTTTTTTCAAGATGGCGTCCAAGATGTCCGCTAAAACCTATTAATGATCATAACTATGTGAGTATCCACCCAAATTTCATTATTTTGGTGTCTAAACTTAGGTTTTGGGGGCAAATAACACATTAACAATGCCATAATATTAGACCATTTCTGTGTTAATTGCAACATTTCAGATCAGAGCATTAAACAAGTTATTATTGTTTCTTTTTGTCATAAATGGTTCAATAATGAGTGCAAACACATCCAAGCAAGATTTGTGTACAATATGCAATGAAATTGAGATTTCAACGAATAACTGAGGTGCTATTCAGTGGAAGGGAGTGAAGGGAATAAATGAAGCTATAGTGAGGCGGAAGTATTATCTTGTTACTGAGGCTGGCACTAAAGTACATAAAAATGTCGTCAGCAATACACAAATGATAAAAACCTTAAAAGTCATCCTGCAAAGCGAGATAACTTTTGTAGTTTTGTACAAAAAAGAACCACAAGGCAATCAAGTGGAGGTTTTTAAAGGCATAAAGACTGCATACTTTGTGGCTGTACGGTTAAATTGGACACAGGGTATTTTGGCTGGGTACGTACTGACAAATTTGTTTTAGAGGCATGACATTTGGTTGTTCTATGGAAAAGACACAAGGCGCAAGGTTGTGGCAGTTGGTCATGCTACTATTGAAGCAGTTCGTTCACAAGCTGTCATTGCACCACTTCAAGTGGGACTTGCTGTTCAAATCAATCATCTACGTCGTCCGAAGGTAATTGTCGAATGCTGCGGATTTTGTGGAAACTGATATCCTGGCCAGTGATATAGATTTGTGGGAGATTGTCTGTTCTCACTGCCGCCAATAGTGTTTATCACAATACTATAACAATTGACTGCAAATGTACTTTTCATGGGATATGTGTTAATACATCTATAACCCCCATCCCAAATCACGGACGAATTTTCTGATTTCACAAAAACAGGTCACAGAGCTGAAAACTAGAAATAAGGCATCATCTTGGAGAACCGGTTAGCAAGGCATGCTTGTACTGAGGTAGTATTCGAGGACCTGACGCGATTTCTAGATTATGATAAGAGAGTCGATATTTTGTGAGAAGTCTTCTTCAGCTTCATCAAGCAACACCGAATTGGCAGGGAATGTGCATTTTTTGCCTCAGGAAAACCAGCACCCTGAGCAGTCGTAAGTCAAATTCTTGCCTATAATGATTTATATTCTGGGGGATAAGTCGTGCATTATGTCAACATAAGACTCTGTTTGTAACCTTGTCATGAAGCACAACGTTCCCACCATGTTAACGTTTGACAAACCATTGTATTGGAAGGCTGTCGAAATCATCGTTGACGTGCCACAAAGTAGTTGCCTGAACACAGTATTGTTCTGATGTTGGGGTGTTTTCATACACTCATGCACTTGCTGGGGGCCACATAATTCATTATTGAAGAAACCGGTCTTAAAACATACTTGAGACTGTCTATGGGTAAAATGCCATTGGGCACATTATGACAGGGAAAGCTTTTCAGACGGCTTTGTGGGGCCATGTTCGTGATGACAATTCTACCTGTAAACAGAACCCAAATGAACACAAAGCATCGTATTATAACGTACGGGCACGCATCCCATCACACCACAGCTTGAAATCTCCTGGAGTTCTTAGAGTTCGTATCGGATCGCACGACAGACGGAAGGATGCACAATAATAAAGCATTTATTATTATTATTTATTAGGTTATTTAGGGTGTGAAGAACACTAGCATGTCTTTAACAATTAACATATATGCATCAACAGTTTAATTTGGCTGTTTCAAAAGATGAAGCTAGAACACCAGTTTTAGAACATAATTAGCACCGCTTGAATGTGACGCTGACCCTTCACAGACATGTTACAGAAAAGACATTAAGATAATATCAGAGATACGCTCTTTTATGAGAAAATGCAGGACAACTCATTTTGTTGCGGAGCACAGTCGCATGTTTGTTGGAATATTTCCATATGATGACGCCTTCACTAGCACCATAACCCGCTGTCTAGTGTAAATTATTAAGGATATTGATATCCTTCTAACAATGCATATGATTATGCTCATAACGAGAACACAAAAGTTGACTATAATTTTAATTTCCAGACTAAAGATGATCACATTGCGAAATAAACGCACTATCATTATGCATCGGTCAATAAAATGTCTTCGTCCTTCCGGTACGTCACAACGAAAAAACCGAACGGACAACCTCCTGCTTTAAAATACGTGCATCAGAACTCAAACTCTTTGATTACTGAACAATAAGAAACGCTAAATCTAACATAATCTTTGAGTTATGCGATAGACATTCAAAGAAAAAACGGAACTAGTAGAACGTTTTAAGCTCACCATTCATTTTGTCTTTAGAAGGTTAATATTAATCAGTATGATATATTACAATTTCTGTATCACTTACAGAAGTATTTATGAAATCTGTGTCAATATATATATATATATATATATATATATATATATATATATAATTATGAAGGAAAGTTATTTCTTCGTTTCAAACAAAAAACTTTGTTGTGGAAACATTGACATCATCTGCGGTTGTGGTTGCATCAGTTGCGGCTGTTGTGGTAGATGAGGTATCGCGGCGGGCTGCTGCACCACGGGAGGTTGTGGCTGCTGACGCGCGGGGTACGGCACGTGACTCACAGACACCTGCATCATGTCCGCGTGACCAACAGCGTCTGTTTTTCATTGAAAAGGTGTGTTCAGAAATACATATTCGTGAAATAAAACAATATCGATTTACAATAACAAAGTCTTGGAAACTACGAAGACATTTCGAAATGCTTTGTTTTTCTTGTTTTACATGGGCCAACGCATTTATGTATGTCTTAATTTGCAAACTAAAACATGACTTCATATTGAAAAATGGTTCTTTTTAAGAATTTAATGGCATTGAATGTATGAACTTTTCGAAAATCGAGCTTAATTTGCATAAACTCCGAATCATTGATGCACTGATTACGCATAGTTGTACATACATTTCATAAACCGATGAAATTAGTAAACACTTTATTCAATTCTAATTATTACAACGTATTGTGTATGAAAGATGATTTTCTTTAAACAAGAGTTGCCATAACGGAATTATAATAGTCACTTACTTTTGTCGCTCCAACGCGCCTTACGGTTGCCCTTGGCGTACATGATGGTTGGATATTTTGCCACGTTCTCATAGCCGCAGACGCAACGGTCGCGACCCGGCGTTGGCTTGTCGATCACTTGTATCCATCCCTCGTCATTTCGACAATCGCCCCTGTGGCGGTAGCTGATCGCCCAGTGGCGCGAGTCGTCGTCCCTGGAGATCGTGTACGACATAAAACTAATATTTTACCAAATGAAAAATTGGTGTCTTATTAGTAGCGCTTTATTTTATTTTAATGATAAATATTTATGTCTTAAAAATGAACACACAAAATATGTTAACAACAAATTTACACCAAAAAATGAACGTTTCCTAATACCGCTAACTAGTATGTATTACGCTGCTAATTTTACGCTATTTCCTGTGCGCAGAGGTCGCTACGAAAATTCAATTCAAAACTTGGCACCTTTAATTAATGAACAAGCAAACAAATACTACAAACCCGTCGAAGCTGAAGTCGTCGCCGGGAAATGGCCGACCGCTGAGCCCATCGGGGATGTCGCCGTAAGAGGATCGGCGGAGATTGGCAGGCGAGAAGAAGCTGGTAAGATTCTGCAGGGTGCCCTCGAACTCAAATTCCGCCACCTCGTCGCCGTCGTCATAGAGCTCCACTTTCACCTGCGACAACCACAAGATAGTGTAAAAAATGTTCAGAAATAACTGCATCATGATCATCATGATCATCATCGTCATTATCATCATCATGATCGCCATCGTCATCTGCAACATCAGCATCACCATTTTCGTCTTCATCGTTATCGTAATATCAATCATCGTCATCGTTATGATTATTATTTACCATCATCATAATTCACTATGTTCCTTAACATTATCCGTGTCATCGGGAATACGGTAGTATTTTTATTAGTGTTCTCACATACGTTAAATGCGTATTAACATAGTTGAAATCTATAAATTCTCTTAATCGTCCCTGGGGACATCCTTTTTCTCAAACTACCCACCTTGTGTATCTTGTCGTGGTGCCACTGGTCGAGTTTCCAGGAGCGGAACTGAGAATCGTCTTTATCACCGAAGCGCGCGCTGCGTTCCTGACTGAGATAGTCGTCGTGGGAGTCCCACTCGTGGTTTTCGTATATCCGGTACACCGGCTCCCAGTCGTCTTCGTTAAACGCTTCACGTACCGCTGAAACAAGGTACATGTAATTAAAACGACGGAATTTTTACAGTTGCTAATATAGATCAAGCCCTGCATATGTTTTGGTTCGAAACAACGAATAACAAACAGTAAAGTTTAAAGGCGCACGCGCGGCGCATTCATTGAACCAAAGTTATTGCTAATAAAATGAAAAAAATAAATATAATACATTAAAAAATATAGATTTATTTGAATTAAAGAATTTCACATACACACTAACAATCAACGAATATTTCGTACAGTATCTCGAAAAATAGAGTTTACACATAAACAATCAATGTACCTTATAGCAATAGCCAAAATTTCAACGCTAGATGTGGTCTGGTAACATAGATTTAACACGATATAAAATGCTCCTCTTTCTATTTTGGAGGACAATATATTCAACACAAATTCATGTACCTCGTTTGTCGTATGAATAAAAATCGTTGCAGGAAATTAAATGAAATATATTCGCCACACAAAAATAAAAACGACCATTTTGTATCTGGTTAAATTTATGTTACCATACCACATTTAGCGTTGAAATAGTGGATATTGCTACAAGGAACAAGTTTTTTTATGTGATTACTTTATTTATGAAATATTATACGCAATATTCGTCGATTTTGAGTAATCATGGTATGTACATTGATGCTGGATCTATAGTTGCTTGTTTACTGCCCATACGACACGATGTTTTATTCCTGGGATCAACTGGTATGAGTGCTTGCGAGATAGCTAACTTGTGATGTGCGTTAACACTACATGTTTGGTAAAAAATGTAACTATGGGTTTATAAGTAAACAAGTTAGTAAGTAAGTACTATTGATTAACAAAACAAATTACGCCGGCCAAATGGGCCTATATGTCACCGAAAAAAGAGAAAATATATAAGATCATGAAAATGAATATCGGTATAGTAAACAAAAACTGATATATTTGGGGAACGAATATACTGTACAGTTCAGTGCAGATTATTAGTTAAGTTTACAGAAATTCTAATAATGTTAGGATAAATGTATATCATGCGATAGAATACAAATATGTTGCATCTGTTCATTTAGTTTTTATTTATTGGGTTAAACAAAAGCACATTGTTTCGTTATCCATTTTATTATCCTCAAACAATTGGAAAAAACACATTTATTAAACGAAACAATAACATAAAAGCGTGTTCTTCATGTAAATGTGTATCATATTTGTTTTTGTTTAAATTGTGTTTTTAAGAATCTTAAAAACGTCTTCAAACTGAATATCTTGACTAGTGTTTTATAAGCAATAATAACATGACAAATTCAACAAAATAAAAAAAAAATATGTGCATTAACAGTTCTATGAAGTACAGTCAAACGTAAAGGCTCCTTTAAACTAACCGTCTCGAGCTGGTCCGAATATACCCGCACTGCACACTTGCACTAGAAGGCTTAAAGCCAGCACCGCACTGTTCCACGGGAAGCACCGCATTGCCGTTACTTTTAAGAATCATGCTTTTTTGGGAGACTGTGTCCCTTTATATAGAGCCAGCAACAACATACGCACGGGCATAGCTGTAGTGAAACTATCGAAGCTGTGACAGCCGCAGCAGTCTTACTCACCAAATACAAATTAGAGTTAGTTCTACCAATTAAAATGGTTTTCTTATAGACTTAAAGGCTAGAATGATAACTAGGATTATTTGGGTTATGTAAGCACGTGTAGAAACCAAAATATTAACAAATAAAATGGACAATTACAGTATTTATAAATATGCTTCATTAAAAAAGTTATTAGAGCATATTATTATACAAATAAGTTATCATGAATTTGTTTTACGAATTTGGCTGTGCACGTATATTCAACGTTTAAATACATTAAATGTTTGGACTAACATAACATTTTACTCACTTTTATTTAAAGATGTGTTATGATTGCCTTTGCAATAGCGTCTTTGTATAAGCCTTGTTAACTTTGTTGATATTATAATCCACGTCACCGATTTTGTTTATTTGTGTAAAAATGTGTTATCACAAAATCGATACTCTCAATTTTCGCGCCGATTCCAGACATGCGTTTGTTTATTTCGGTTGAGCTTTTATCCTTTTTAACTACATTAATATTCGCTAAATTATTATGTGAACAAAAATGGTAACACATTAAACTTTTTATAAACAAGTCCAGAATGCTTTCTACCAACTTTATGCAACTCATTCATATTCATAACTATTCTGTAGATTGTTTTTTTGGGGAAAAAAAACACACACTATAATTATAATAGCATATCTTGTATAACATGTTTGAACATTATTGCTGCTACATGATATAACTTTTTTGTGTGATCATATGCATGTATGCAATGTATGTCTTATATTGAATAATAAACAAAATTCACAAAATTAACTTGTAGTTTCAAAGATAAATTGTTAAATGGAGAGATTTGGCAGATTGCAGTGTGTACATGTCTTGTTTATAGAAAGCATTTAACGACAAGATGTTTTGACTGAGCTGAGCTACCGATCCTTTTGTGTAAGATAAGTTAGATAACATATGTAAAAAAAAATTGGACTTAAATTGTTTGAATTCTGAACTTCAGCGCAACTTGTAAAGTTACAAGATGAGGTACATTGTACTCGTTAAACTCTGATATTTGTGAATTTCCGTTTTAATAAGATAACCAGCACCAGATTGTGTGAAAATTAAAAAGAGGTTACATCACATTATCTTTTATTTCGCTAATGAAGTTTGTCATACGCCACTGCATTGCTCTTTTGATTGCCATTTAAAAGTTACCTTATCAAAATCAATCACAACACTTTCAAACATCACTGTATGTTTTACGATCTGGATGATAAATGACTCCTTATGCAATTTTGAGCGTTAAAAAACGTACTTCGGTGGCAATAAAACTGTTTGTTTAGTAATGATAATCTTTCTGATCCCCAAGAGTCCAGATATTCGACGGCGATGCGTCACGTCAACAAGTTTTATTATCAATCAAAATTCACTGTATACAATAGAAAGTATTGTTCCTGTTTGTTCATTGATTATCATTACATTTTGTAAACGACATTAACGTTCTTAGCACTCAACTACCAAGTAAAAATGTCGGATAATGTGAAAACAAAAACATGAAACCACTTTTATGTTTATTTTCCATCATCCCCGGAATACATGGCGACTTGTTGTGGAAACATAGGCATCATCCCAGGTTGCTGTTGCACCATCTGCGGTTGCATCATCGGTGGCTGCGGTTGCATCATCTGTGGTGGCTGTTGGGGCATCATCTGTGGTGGCTGTTGAGACATCACCACGGGCTGTTGCATAACTGGGGCACGTGGCTGCTGGCGCGCGGGGTACGGCACGTGACTCACGGACACCTGCATCATGTCCGCGTGACCAACGGCGTCTGCGCGAGACAAACCGTACCACAGTATTAGTGCCGTTATAAATGCATATTAACGCAGACATATTCCATTTCACTTACTCGGGCAAATTCATATAAAATAAATTTGAAATAGTTTTTCATCTTCTGGGTATACAGTAAGTGTTAATTATGATCAAATTGTATACGATTGCGATGCTTGCATTGTTAGAAATATTAATTGATATCAATAATTTAAATTAGTGTTTCAATGAGACTAGGCGTCTTTGTATAGCAGTCAGCTCTCAAATATAAAGTCCGTGACTTACTTCTATCGCCCCAGCGTGCCTTTCGGTTTTCCTTTGCGTACATGATGGTTGGGTATTTTGCCACGTTCTCATAGCCGCAGACACAGCGGTCGCGACCTGGCGTGGGCTTGTCGATCACCTGTATCCAGCCCTCGTCATTTCGACAATCGCCCTTATGGACTGAACTGATCGCCCAGTGGCGGGAGTCGTCGTCACTGAAGGCCAAAAGTGTAATAATATATAACATTTCTATGGATACAAAATTAAAAATGCTTGATCAAGAAAGAGTCCGAGCGTATCGTCATTTATAAATTATCAAAATTCTATTATTTAAGCCTTAGCCTGCGTGAAAAACTAATCGCCGAATCATTATTTCATTGATTAACCGAATAATAGGCAATAATCGCCACTTACTATCTGCTGATAACTTCCTCTAGGTAGCAATAGCTGCTTGAAAAAACAACTGATAATAAACAATTGGTTAAGTCTACCCACCCGTCAAAGCTGAAGTCGTCGCCTGGGAAGCGAGTGCCGCTGAGCCCATCGGGGATGTCGCCGTAAGAGGATCGGCGAAGATTGGCAGGCGAGAAGAAGCTGGTAAGGTTCTGCATGGTGCCCTCGAACTCGAATTCCGCCACCTCGTCGCCGTCGTCATAGAGCTCCACTTTCACCTGCCGCGACACATAATGATCCAAAATAATATTAAAAATCATCATCATAATCATCATCATAATCATCATCATCATCATCATCATCATCATCATCATCATCATCATCATCATCATCATCATCATCATAATCATCATCATCATAATCATCATCATCATCATCATCATGGTCGTTATCACCATCAAATTCATCACTATCGTTTTAAGTATCGCCATATTTGTCATCGCGATGATTTTAATGAGTTTCATCGTAATTATGTATAGCTTTTCCGTAATTCCACATCATTATTGCTTTCATTGTTTTAGGAGAAGAAAAGCTGTCGCTTTACTTGGAATTATCATTAGAGATAATACAACATTTAACATTCTAATCAAAATGCTCGTGCTATGTCTCGTGGACACTTTTTTTCACAAACTACCCACCTTGTGTATCTTGTCGTGGTGCCACTGGTCGAGTTTCCAGGAGCGGAACTGCGAGTCGTCCTTGTCGCCGAAGCGCGCGCCGCGTTCTTGACTGAGGTAGTCGTCGTGGGAGTCCCACTCTTGGCCTTCGTATATCCGGTACACCGGTTCCCAGTCGTCCTCTGAATGTCAAGTGAAAGCGGTAAATGACCATTGTGTGTTTGTTAGTTTTTTGGAGTCATAAATGTCTGGACATTCATGTATTGTTTCGAAACGACGAGAGATAAATACTTGTAGCAAAGTTTAAATAAAATATACGATGCGCACGGTTGTAGTAAAATAACCTATGCTTAGGCGGGTAAAAATATGCAACACATTTAAAACATAGATTATTCGGTCGAAATTATTATAAACAGATATAAATTGTGTATTAATTTAAATTAAGTGACGCTAGGGCAACAATTCCCTTTTCATCGGAAATGCTTTTTTGTTATATACGATTTTTTTTCAAGCTGAGTAAATATTAATAGTTTACGTTTTATCTGATAACCTTTCTCGTTGACATATAATATTTTATATAGAGGGTCGGCGCATTCATTCAGCTATTGTTGTTTACTTCTGTAAAACAAAAACCTTGTTTGTAATTCAAATTCCGTGACTGAGGCTTTGATACGCCATTAAATTAATTACCGGCACCTATGTATTTTGTTCCTTTCAAACAGAAATAAAAAGTAAAATAATAAAACAACAACACATGATTGAAATGAAAACAAAACTAGAGAACTCATTAAAAAACAAACCATCTCGGGATAGCACGGGTCCGCCTACCATAATACCAATACCCGCACTGCACACTTGCACTAGAAGGCTTAAAGCCAGCACCGCACTGTTTTTCGGGACGCACAGCATTTCCATCACTTTTTAAAATCATGACTTGTTTAGAGATAATCTGTCCCTTTATATAGAGCTAGCAATACCTAGTACACGGGCGTAGATTAAGGGAAAGAATAATATGTGTGACAACCACATACTATTGTTAACAACATTCTTAATTCGACCACATGTGTGCATTATATTTAGAGCTATATATAGATTCGCATAATATCTTAAAGCCACACACCTTGCCTCTGACTGAAATGAAATACATGTTAATCAATACATATACATGCAATTTGAAAGTGTGCAAAATTGTCATTAAACCTAAAGCCTAGTTAGCAAGTAATTTATTATTTTTCAAATAGGAACCGCTTTTAAACCGGAAGTAGGATTTCTAAACGTATACGTCATTTCGACAAATGCGATTATTGTTAAGTTTTAAAGCGCAAAAAAAGACTGATTTCTACCTTGTTACCACCAGATATATTCTAATTAACATAGATAAAATATGCTATTTATACTAAAATTTACTATGCCAAAGAAGGTGTGTGGCTTTAAATATCTTTAATATATTATATATTAATTTTTGACAACACACGTTGCGGAGTCCTCAAAACATTTAATAGGGGGATATGTTACAAAATTACTTTTAAAAGTTTTGAATTATGTTCTGAACCCTCTTTTCTTTTTTCGTTGTCGATGCTTATCTTACGCCACTTCATGCGCTGTTTTTGTTTCAATAGAACTTGTCACCAAAAAGCACGACCAAGACATTTTATCATGCATTAAGTTGATTAATAGTGGGGTTATTGCAAAAAGATGAAAAACACCGTAAATAATATCGCTTTTGTGTTTGTATATGACGAGGCTTATTACAGGGGTTTTACATACACAGGGCGTAATCCATTTTAGGAAGACCAAACATGTCAAACTGAAGACAGATCCGCATCAAATCTGACAGACACCGCCTGCACGTGGGATTATTGTTTCAATGTGTCCATTAGCGAAGTAGAAAACACGCTATAAGTGTGACTAAGTATGACACAATCAACAAAATACCGGTTAATTTTTATGCCCGTCTTAAATGCGCCCATAATTTTTTTCCACAGTGTATGGTTGTGCATTTAAAAGCTTCTGGAACAGAATTCGAAGGCCTACATATATTTGTATAACTATCGTATTTACGCAAAGTTTCTTATGCCCATGTATGCAATATTTTATAGCTCCTTGATTGTTAAAATTTCAAGTTGCTAACGTGTGGTTTCAAATTGATTTGAGGTTATACATTTTGTATATTGATGGATGATTAATTACATCTTTGAGTTACACAAACGTATTTTTTTAAATTTACGTTTGATGTCATAAAACTGTTTGTTTAATATTATATAAACAACCTTTTTGACCCAGATCTTTGATAAACGAAGACATTGCGTATTGTCAACAAATTAAATTTATATCTTAAAAGAATACGAAGTATTGTTACCGGTAACGATTAATTGTTCACCAAATTTTAGATTACGACATTAATAGTCGCAATATTTGACCCCCCGAAACACTATCAGAAAATCAAAAACAACAACAAAATGTGTCTATATTTTTATCCGCAGACTTGACAACAGAATGAGTACATGAAAATTTGATGCATTTTATATTGTGTGGTTTTATTTAACAAAATCCTTCGTTTTGTCCTACGCGGCGAATCTAAGTTATTGGAACGTGAACAAATAAACAGATACGACGATCCTACAATTTTGAACAGTATATACGCCGTCTGCTTTGTCCTAAAATAGAAATATGTACGGACATACATGCTTTGATACAAAATCACAATCAGAATGAAATTTCTCGGTTGCATCCCCGTCAACAAGACTAACAGATACTGCACATGACGTACAAACATTTCAATAACTGGGATTCTTGAGAGACTTAGGGCAGGGAAACATACAGTTGGACATAAATGGACCATTTAAAGGGATCTTTTCACGTTTTGGTAAATTGACAAAATTGAAAAAGTTGTTTCAGATTCGCAAATTTTCGTTTAAGTTATGATATTTGTGAGGAAACAATATTACTGAACATTTACCAAGGTCTAATATAGCCATTGTATGCATCTTTTGACGATTTAAAAGCCTGAAAATTATAAAGCGTTGCAACGCGAAACGATTGAATAATTTGGAGAGTTCTGTTGTTGTCGTTTAATTTCTTGAAACTACGAAGATTGCTTATATAAAGTATAAAATACTCCGGGAGTCACTGGTTCGAGCCCTGATGCGGTCTCCTTGTTTTCCATTTTTTAGTCTTGATTTTTTTTACTGGAGCTTTTTAGATCCAATATTTACAGTTATCAATATAAAGCATTTAATGAAAACTTCAAACAATGCCAAAATCTGTGAAAAGGCCCCTTTTATTTCGCTTCGTCCTGTTTATGCGTGCACTTAATGTATGACGACTGTTACCAATTTTGGTTTTGATCATACCTGCGTGTCAAGGCCATTGCGATCTAAGTACTTCCCTAAAGGTGACTGCGGGCGACCGTGTCAGCTAGTTTTTGACAACTTGATTAGTTATTTATGTGGCGCCAAAAATAATCCAGTCGCCCCGAAGTATTTTTCTTGTGGTCAGAAACACCGAGCATCAACGTGCACGTATTTAATTAAACGTGTCACAATTGGGCGGTAATAGTAGCAAAAACTAATGTATAAAGACGTCAAGTCTTAACTGGTTCTGTGCAACAAAGATTTATCAATAAACTTTTATTGATAGATATATGTGTGAAACAATCGGACCAATACCAGTACGATACACCGTGCGACTTCGTGTGGGTTCGGTTGATACTATTTGTACGCAATTTTTCATCAACCTTAAGCTGTGATTTTTGTTTTACCCTTTGCATGCTGTGAAATTTGTTGTCTGCAAAAATGTGCTGAATTTCTAAAATTAGCATTGTTTTTGATTTTTTTTTCAAAGAATACTATCAGAATAGCAGTTTGGATCCTGATGAGACGCCACGTTTTGTGACGTCTCATCTGAATCCAAACTGTTTGCAAAGCCCTTCAAAATTCGGTTCCAGCACTGGAAGAGTTAATTCAGTTATCGGTTATGTTTGTTTGTGTCATATATATCAGTCAATGACGATGCTTCGTTCTCATATACAACAAGAAACCGTCGGAGACGGGTGATGCTCCCCAAAGTTTTTTTTTGGTCACAATATTGCACTATATATTCAGATAAAGGAAACGTCTTGAGGGCATAACTTTGGACAAAATAATACGATGGATGGTTTAGCAACTTAAAAATTTCAAGGACCATAACTCTCTAAATAATCATCTAACCAGAACCCACAAATAACATGCGCATCTCCTCAAGGTAGTTAAGCTTCCCATAAAGCTTCATTGAATTCCAGTCAGTAGTTGGGGAGAAATAGCCCGGACAAGAATTGCACTATATGTACAGTTTAAAGAAAATTTCAAACGGCCATAACTCTGTGAAAAATCAACCGACCATAACCGGCTGATAATATGCACATCTCCTGTTGGTAGTGAAGCTTCCCATAAAGTTTCATTGAATTCCCGTGATAAGTTGCTGAGAAATAGCTCGGACAAGAATTGCACTATATGTACAATGGAAAATTTCAAAGGGCCATAACTCTGTGAAAAATCATCCGACGAGAACCGGCTGATAATATGCACATCTCCTCTTGGTCGTGAAGCTTCCCATAAAGTTTAATTGAATTCCGGTCATTAATTGCTGAGAAATAGCCCGGACAAAAATTGTGCACGGACGGACGGACACACGCACGGACAGACGAAGCGGCGACTATATGCTGCCCCCAAAAATTTTGGGGGAGCATAAATAACCACACAACTTATTTGACATAGTAAATTTAAGTATAAATTTAAGTATAAATATTTTATCTATGTTAATTAGAATATATCTGGTGGTTACAAGGTTGAAATCAGTCTTTTTGCGCTTTAAAACTTAAAAATAGTTGCGTTTGTCGAAATGGACGTATACATCTAGAAATCCTAGTTTCGATTTTAAAAGCGGTACCGTTAAAAAATAATAAATTACTTGCTAACTAGGCTAATGAGTTAATTTTATCTATACCAATTTGAATATATCCGGTGTTTACAAGGTAGAAATCTGTCTTTTTTGCGCTTTAAAACTTAAAAATAATCGCGTTTGACGAAATGGACGTATACATATAGAAATCCTACTTTCTGTTTAGCAGTACCGAGTTAAAAATAATAAATTACTTGCTAATTAGGCTTTAAATTTATTGACAATTTTGCATACTTTCAAATTGCATCTATATGTATTGATTAACATGTATTTCATTTTACGGTCAGAAGCAAGGTGTATGGCTTTAAAGAGTAAGCTGGTTTGCCAGTACTAAGTGCAGGCGAGTATTCAAGTGACAGATAACAGCCTTAATTGACTCACAAAACGGCAGAGTATCATGCTGACTTAAAAACTGAAACGAGCACCGAGTTCATGAACTAAAATGAGGATTTAAGAGTTGAAAGGAGCGCATTTGTACGCGTTGATAACGTTTACGAGTGATCGGTCTTATAAACAATTATTCATGTGAAGTTGACGTGCTACAGAATACAAAATTTCTCAATAGAAGAGAGGGACTAACCCATTCATCAAGTGGGGATTACAAACGAGATACCCCAGGACACGCGGCGCTGAGCTATGTCTTCATAAGTGGGGATTACAAACGAGATACCCCAGGACACGCGGCGCTGAGCTATGTCTTCACCCCAGGACACGCGGCGCTGAGCTATGTCTTCATCAAGTTTTTGTTGAAGGATTCAGTGTACAGAATTTGAAAATTGCTATTACGCAAATGAGGACACACTACCATGCGAAAATGGTTTTTATGCCGTTGCGCAGTCTGGTCAGTAGCTATCCTGTCCGCTATAAAGTCATGCAAGGTTTCGTGGTTGTGTAAGTGGACAGGGTAGCTCATGACCTGACTGCGGGACTGGGCAGGATGGTCTGGAGCTACATTGGCTGCATATGACATAAGACCCATTTTTGCATGACATGGCTCATATTGGCTTCTAGGCGACCAGTCACAATAAGGACCAACGCAAAATGAGTTTCACGTACAATATTTACAAAAAACGACTGTTTATAACTTAAAACAAAATATACAATATAACAATAACAATATCGAATACCGAGACACAGTTAACATCTCTAACATACAAAACATTCATTCTCGCACACTGCACACATTCCAGTATATCATTTAAATAAAATTTATAAATAAATCAAAGCAAACATTTTATGTCAGGCCATGGGTCTGACAATACATGTTAGAATGACAAAACAGTATTATTCATAAGAAGTTAACACCACCTGACATAAACTGTTAAGATATGTCATGATGCAATAAAGACATAACAATATTTTCCTCCAAATATCATTGAATAACAATGAAACCGTTATACTAGAGTAAAATCGACACAGGTAGAAATAAAATGTTTCGTAAAATGTCAATAAACTATGTTAATGAAAATTTATAAAAAAAGTTCATTCGTTATGTTATTTGAATGTTTTGAAACATACATGTATTCATAAATTCAAGTCAAAGTTATGCTTATATTGTGTGATTATACACAAGAATGAAATGCTATGCATAAAACCTAAATAGAAACCTCTAAGCATGTCTCATAATTCAAAAGTAAGTATAGAATTTTTATCTCTCTCTCTCTCTCATTGAACTAATTAAAAAATTAAGAACAATTTAAATGAACAGTGATATTAATACTCCACATGAAAAAAGTGATCTGCATATTCTGACAATATAAAAACCATAAAAGTCAGACAATGTTTTTTAATTGCACAAATCATTTCATCAAACAGAAACTTTCAAATATGCGAATTACTATCTTAAATTATTGATAAATGTTCAATGTTCAAGATACTCAACATGTGTCTGTAAAATCAACTACATAAAATATATTTCTAAATTGCTTTGAGATTAAAAAATACTTTTTTAACAAAATTTGTGGCATATAAATGAATCAGGATACTTTTAATACATAGTAACGTTTACATAAGGAAATTTACCGACATTAGAATGTTTTGTGATTTTTATTTCACATATATTACCAAATATTACTACAAAAATCTCTTATTAAAGTTTAGGTGCAAAATGTTTTGAGGTAAATGTTGCTAAGTCAAACAACTGACATTAACATTCCAAAAAAGTGTCATTTGACATTTGTGATAATTGAACATGACTATTCAAAAATGCAAACATGCTGACATTAGACATTTGTAGCCAATAAAGCATTTATAATTATTAATTAAAAAAAAATTGCTTTGCTATTTTAATTTTATGGCAGCTTAGTGTTTAAACAGGTCTACCATAACACTGAAGGCAAAAGAGAACCAAAATACTTATTACAATCAGAGTTTTATTATTCCTGATGAAGTAAATATGAATACTAAAGGTATATGAATATTACATCTAAATACACATGAGGTCATATGATACATTTATTCAACAAATACAGGTATAAAGATTTGGATTGCACTTATTTCCGACAGCATGGCTGACAAAGTATTTTAATGTTTTCTTTGTATCTATGATTAGTCATCAACAGTTTATGTATGTAAATTTGGGCTGAATTTCTAAGAAAACGACAAGGCTCTCTAATTTATACCATGGCTTGATGACAAGCAGGGACTTGAATAGGTAGCATTTGTCGCTATCAAGTGTCATAGGTCAAAATGTCGTCTGCATTTATATGAATGGTGACAATACTACATGACTGTTATGGTCTTTCTTAAAACACGATCTCAATTAAATTAATGTGTCATAAAGATAAAAAAAATTTTTTAATGAGACACGTATTACAACCTAACCACAACACAGGCAAATTACATACGTTTTGTTAAAAAACTTTATTGTAATACATGCTTACAATATGTTAGCTAAATTGTTGATGCATGTACTCAAATATCTAAAAAAAGTTTAAATTTACAATTAAGACTTTTAAATAGCATCAAAAATTGCCTTGTTGACAGCAAAATCTAAACCTGTATACATATCACATGTATCTATTCATCATTAGAAATTGTATATACACGTCAATATAAAATGATTTTACACAATAAAACACAACAATTATTTTTGTTATCAAACCTTTGAAATGCTGGCTGTCTTTTAAATAACAAGTAACAGATCATTGCAAAATATTTGGCATTTTCTCATAAATTCTGACATCTGACACAATCACTAGTTTATAGATTTAGAACCGAAGACAAATTCTTATAGAGAACAACTATGGTTTGTTTTGAAAACACACTACTGGTAAAACCAATTGTAATGCACATATTAAGTAACTTATTTGCATTCAGCATGCAAACTTAGTATAGGCTGCATAAATTGATTACTTGCTTTAAATGTAATTTCATTTGTCTAAGAAGCATTCAATCTACTAGAATTTTTTTTTTAAACATTTAATTACTCAATCATTCTTTAACAATTATTGACATAATTTATAGTACTACCATATCTAATTCACAAGCAACACAAGACAGTTAAAACATTTTTCATGTGAGATTCATGGTTTCAGACAACAGCAAATATAAATATCATTTAAATATAAAAACAAATAAAACTTAACGTAATCGTTATTCTTGTTTGGCATGTAAACCACTCAAAGACATCTTGGGTTTACCTTAACCAACTGCAATACCGCTTGTAACAAGCAGCATCTTTAATATAAAAAAAGGTAAAATAGAATTAATACATTTTACGCTTGGCTTCTTTCCCATAACCTACTATAATTGTATAAACAAGAGCACCGCATAATAGGTGCCAACGCTCGGCTGCGGGTGCAGTTTTGAATAAATGAAATCTTGTCAATTTTTTTTTTTTAGAGGTCACAGTGACATTGACCTTTGAACTAGTGACCCAAAAATGTGTGTGGCATGTAGAACTCATCAAGGTGCAGCTACAAATTAAGTTTCAATGTTGTAGGTGGAAGCACTTTCATTTTGGAACCAATGTTCAAAAGGTTAACAAAATGTTAAGGTTTTAGCACGACGCGGACGGTGGACGACACGACGAGCTGGCTATGACAATACCTCTGGTTTTCTCCGACAACAGCTGAGCTAAAAATTATAAAACGAAATGGATATTCTGTATTACTGAACATTGTCAATGAGTATAAGAATAGTTAGAACAAAACATTTAATGACTTAACAAACTTTAAGTAACTTAATTAATTAAAACAAAAAGTAAAGAGAAATAAAAAGAAACAATATTAGAGTTACTGCTGATACACCTATAAGCTGCTAAGTAGCTATTATGACATTTGTCATAATGAAGTTATGACTAAGGGAGATAACCTTATTTGGTATTAAAGTCATCCTGAAAATAGATTGTCAACAATTTAGACAAAATCAAATGTCAAGGTAGTTGAATTCATTGCCACCTGGTTTATGTAAATTATTACAGGTCAATTATTGCAGTATTATTACTGTAAATTACAGGTACAGGTCTTCAACTATAGTACATACCACGTGTAATTCTTCTTCATTTGTACATTTTCTTTTAAATGTTTCAATAACAACACATCAACATACAAATACAACAAATACATAACACTTTACATTGATGAACAACACTTTGGCAACACTGAACAACAATTAATAAGACCACAAGAAATGATTCAAGCCCAATATACACTTAAAATCTACTGAAACAATGCACAAGAATTAAAATCCACTTTTGAAGGTTTGACTGAATGTTCGAAAAACATTTTTTGGAGATTATTTCATAGTAATTTTGTTCTTTATCAATCAATTATCTGACAAAAGACTTCCAGCATCATGTAAATATTACAGCACTTCAATGATAAATTAATATTATGCATTATCATACCATCTCACGTCTGACATATTATCAAATGTATACCACTCGTTTTCCAGTAGTCATGAGATTGGATTTTCAGTGCAAGATTTTTCTTAAAATGGTGAACAATTAATCAAACACCAAGTACAGGTTTGGGACTAAAATCCATCAGCTGTGGACTTCGAACTGTATGTAGGTATTATTCTAGCTGATGGGTGAATACATCACAACTATCAAAGCACTCTATGACATCTGATCCTCATTGTCTACTCAGCCAGCCCATATTCTGCAAGCATTGTGTCAAACGAAAATGGAACAAACTGGTAGCCTTCGCCTTTGTAAAACTTGGATTGGAACTCCACCCTGGAAAATAAACAAACATGGAGTAAGGACACATTTAAAAGGTAATTAATTGTACTTTTATTGATAATTCTATACTTTGATATTAAAAAGCTTGAGGGTATACCTTAGGCCATTTTGTCACGTCATATCCAAGAGGTATCCAACAAAACATGCATGCAGTTATTTCAGAATCAAACTAATAATGGTGAACATTATCCTTGATAGATATCCAGCCAATAACATGGTTACCAATCAAGACAGAGGACTATATAGCAACAAAGAACATTGTAACCAATGGAGACTCGATAGATAGCCGACAAAAAACATGGTTACCAATGGAGACTTGATAGCGGACAAATAACATGGTTACCAATGGAGACTTGATAGATAGCCGACAAATAACATGGTTACCAATGGAGACTTGATAGATAGCTAACAAATAACATAGTTACCAATGGAGACGGAGGGCGTGCAGGAAAGCTGACATGCCCTCCATGAGTACCAGGATCACAATGGAGCAGCAGGCCCAGAATGCAAAGCAGACGAAGATGAAGATCACCGAGAGCCACTGGATCTTGAAGCTCAGAGCGGTTGTCATCACCATGGTCCACAGGACCTCTGACAGCTCTGGGGAAGATAATGTGTGCTTGATAGGTAAAATAATGTTAATTTTCTTATTATGAGCAGTGCTCTGTGAAAATTAGGCTTAATTCATGCGATTCAAATGTTGTCTCATATTAGCATGAGCAGTCCTCACAGGCTAATCAGGGACAACACTTACCCTTTAAACTTGATAATGGTTTAAAAGAAAATTCTGTTAAACCAAAAATTCTACACAAGCAAACAGTGTCCCTCTTTGATTAGCTTTTGTGGACTGCACATGCTAATCTGGGATGACTCTTTCCTCACATGTACTAAGCCTGTTTTTCCCCTATCTAGGTTCATATTCTTATGACATTATTTGACATTAATAAAAAATCTGCAAATAAAACTTGTGGCTATTTTTAAAAGCTTGTCCATCTTGAACATAATTATATGACATTCATTATGCCGAAAATGTTATCAACACAGTTTTTAATTGTTTTAGAGACTCGTTTCAAGGACTCACATTAACACAGTTTGAAGGAGATTGAGAATAATTGAAAACTAAGTTCAAACACTCGCATCTTACTGCCAAAAGGTGTATCATACAAAGCTATTTATTCTGCAAATATGTCGAATCCATATTCATAATTGTTTTTATCCAAGTTAAAATAATAATAATAAACAACACAACCTACAATTTATCACTTCTTCCATAACACTCTTTCAATAAACCAAAACAATACAAAAAAACATGACAAGATGTAGATAACTCACGTGCATGTGCCAGACTGAGAGCCCACAGTCGCAGGTAGGAGGCCGTGTGTGAGACACAGCCCAGGCAGTACTCTATTGTGTGGATCGCCTGCGTGATCATGACCTCACTGAAGTCAAATGGCTGCAAAACATGAATGACGCTGTCAAAAGATGTTTCTTCTATTTTAAAACAATTAAATTAAAAACAATTTATTTTTAATGGAAGTATCAGCAGAGGTTGTATCCACAAAGCCCCTAAGGAATATTTAAACCTAAATTGTTCTGAAGAGAAATACTTATACCGGTAGTCAATTTTAATCAAAGTAGACCAACATAAAACAAAAGAGAAATTTCTAAAAAGCATATACTTAATTACATGTACTTCAGCCATTGGCTATTTCATGCACAGTACATGTAACCTAGTATATATTTCTTGTATGTGTAGAAGCATACTATTCCGCAAACAGAAAAAAACTGATTGCAGAAAGAACATTTAATCTGCAAATTTCACTTTTGCAATAAGTTGCAAAATGTATTGACAAATACATTTTAAACAGTACCTATATGTATTATGTTTATAAATGTTATATATTATGAGCATGGATTAAGCTACACATGCATGCAGCTTTTATGATAATATGATGATGCTTTGTTATTAATTACATGAATGCATTTTGTGTAATGGGGCTAAAAACACCGGTACGACTACTTAAGTCAGATAATTACACAATCTTTGAATTTAACTAATTAATGACAATATTATTAATTGACTATACAATGTTATTAATAATATTTTAGTGTTAATAGCCTCAAACAATTATTTAAATATGATTAAACATATTTTTCTTCAGTCTGAAGCAAAACATTCATGCAAACTGATGCATGTGATCGTAACATGCTTTGAAAGTGGATAACAACAACTCAAACAATAAATGCTAAATAAAATCAAAACTAAAATGTTTTTTAACAGGTCTTACTTTCACTTTCATCAATTTTTCAAGGGAATCTATGTGGACATTGTATCTGCTCGTTGACAGATCTATTTCGCAGACATCCTCTCCTATCTAGTGTGCATCCAATTTAATTTTAATGCTAATAGAATAATTTCAACAAATTCATTTTAGCAAAAAAAATAACAGATCCTTAATTTAAGAATATTTTGAGGGCAGTAAATATGTAGTTCTGTGTTTTTCTTTATTTTTGTTATCAGCATTTCACAGAAGTCTTATTAGTTACACTGTTAGTAACCGACGGTGTATGGGATATACAACCTCAGTTATTTCATACCATACGAGAGCGAAGCTAGAGTATGGTATTAAATTACTGAGGGTGTATATCCCAATATTACACCGTCAGTTACTAACGGTGTAACGATTATATCTCAACCGATTACTCGATTACTTGGGTAGTATGGAAATTACTCGGGTGTATGGAAAAAAACTAATGGGCACGTGATCGCTCTAAGCCAATCGGATTAGGTAATTTGTGTAAAGTGTGTAGGAGGTGAGATATATTTCAACACATTACAACTTCAGTTTGAATTGTTGGAAAAGTAAACAGTTTTACTAAAATTTGAAGTACAAATCAGTAAGCTTTTGAGCATTTTCACAACGGCATTCAAAAAATGTAATCTGGTATTAGCCGAGCCAATGTGGAATATAAGTGATTGGTCAAATGTCATATTAACCGAGCTTGCAGTGAATTTAGATTTGTCAAATAATGTATTTGGCGTGGCTTTCTGTATTGGCAGTGTTTTTCAAGTATTGGTCAAGTTATGAGAGTTATTGCGAGGCTCACGCTGCATATGGCGAGAAAAGTAACCAGAATCATTAAGTCAATTACTAATTATTCATACAAACAGCATAGGGGTGGAGGTCTAGACCAAGCATAAAGCATTCAGTTTTCACTTCCATGAGAAACAAAGTCTTTACTTCATTTTAAAGTCAATACATGAATAACTAAAATGAAAATATTTTTCTCATAAAAATCAAATACTTATATTTTTGCCACCAGGTGGTTTCTAAAGATAGCAAAGTAGAGACAAGTCTGGGATGATGGAACACTTTAGTGAGGTTGTTACTTTTAAAACACAGTGAATCAAAGTAAAAACTATTGTGCACCATTATGTACATGCAAACAGATTCTTATATGGAAACATATGTTGCTGCTTTTACAGCTCAGAAATCTTTGCTCCACCGTAACTGACCTCTCAATGGTACTTCAGTTTAATGACAATTAAATATGTTAATATATACTAAACTGTGTTATAAATTATAGGAAAGTACAATGTAACATTCAATGTTAGATATGTTTGAAATATTAATGAATGCAGCCTCACGCATACAAAGAAATGTAGTTAATCTGATATACATAGAATAGACCATATTTGTTGATCGGGGTATATGAACAAATTTTATTTCGTAAGTGGTAATGAAAAAATATATTTTCACAAGTGGCGTAGCAAAATGTAAAAACCTACTTTTATCATAACCACAAGTTGAATAAACATTCAATCCTAACTGGAAGAAACAAGAATATTATTTTCTGTTATTTTATGTTCTAGTACAATAAATAAACAACAATACTGGAGAAAAGCTAAGATATCTTATTTGCGTATAATATGATGTCATCAAAATGAGTTTAAATTATTATTTATAATTATTTAAACATCATTTCATTAATAGTGAGGTGGGATTTTTTTAAAAAGATAAATGATGCTTTTGTCAATAGTTTTCCTCCATGAATGGAAAATACATGTTTACTGATATTCCACAAGCATTTACAACTGTCTGAAAAAGTAAATGACAGAGGGATACTGTTGTTGGAGAAATGTTGCTTTTACTCGTAAATTTTTACTGTACCAGTAGATAAAATTACAAAAGCTTACCATATACCTTTCACTTAACTCAATTTTTCTTTTACAAATAAAATTCTACATTCTTCTGAAAAACATAATTATAATTAAAATAAAAGTTCCCATGAATAGGATTTTGTTAATATGTATAAAAGTTAACTTTTGGCAAAACAAAGTGTTTAAAGTAAGTAGAGAAATAAATCACAGTTAATCATATCGTCTGAAAATGCATCATGCTTGGTTGAAAAAAAAACAACACAGCAACACTGCATTGACTAAACAAAAGGACAATATAGAAAATTGATGTGACATATAAATGATTAACTTGGAAAAAAAAGTATTTAATAGAATGGTAGCATTCACCTATACATTTAATGTACATGTATTGTGTTTTATAATATGCTGATATGCTTCATTTATAATGTATTGCATATTTCGAGGTGTTATCAACATTTTTTCCACAATACTTTTGTTTGAGCCTTTGAAAAGTGATTCATTAAAGCACTTATCTCCTAGGTGAAGTTTTAATAAATAACTAGAAATGGCGCGGCAGAGGCCGACGCGTATCCCCACGCCGAATGTTTGACCTAGGTGTGCCCCAGGGTTGGTAATGGGGCCATGCATAGCTGAGATTGACCGTATTGTCATAAGAGAAGTTCATCATCAATTAGAAGTGAATTGGTGTAGAAATGAAGAAGTTATAGTAAAAGGCAATTTTGGGTGGGTGTGACATATGTGGGCAGGGCGCCCCAGGGTTGGTAATTGTGCCATGCATAGTTGAGATTGACCGTATTGTCATAAGAGAAGTTCAGTATCAATTTGAAGTGAATCGGTGCAGAAATGAAGAAATTATAGTAAAAGGCAATTTTGGGCGGGTGTGGTCTATGTGGGCGGGGCCCCAGGGTTGGTAATGGGGCCATGCATAGTTGAGATTGACCGTATTGTCATAAGAGAGGTTCAGTATCAATTTGAAGTGAATCGGTGTAGAAATGAAGAAATTATAGTAAAAGGCAATTTTGGGTGGGTGTGGTCTATGTGGGCGGGGCGCCCCAGGGTTGGTAATGGGGCCATGCATAGTTGAGATTGACTGTATTGTCATAAGAGAAGTTCAATATCAATTTGAAGTGAATCGGTGTAGAAATGAAGAAATTATAGTAAAGGCAATTTTGGGTGGGTGTGGTCTATGTGGGCGGGGCCCCAGGGTTGGTTATGGGGCCATGCATAGTTGAGATTGACCCTAATGTCATAAGGGAAGTTCAGTATCAATTTGAAGTGAATCCGTGTAGAAATAAAAAAGTTAAAGTAAATGGAATTTTTTGGTGGGTGTGGCCTATGTGGGCGGGCGCCCCAGGGTTGGGATTGGGGCCATGCATAGTTGAGATTGACCCTAATTTCATAACAAAAGTTCAGTATCAATTTGAAGTGAATCCGTGTAGAAATGAAAAAATTATAGTAAATGGAAATTTTTGGTGGGTGTGGCCTATGTGGGCGGGGCGCCCCAGGGTTGGGAATGGGGCCATGCATGGTTGAGATTGACCGTATTGTCATAAGAGAGGTCCAGTATCAATTTGAAGTGAAGCGGTGTAGAAATAAAGAAGTAAATGTAAAATAACCTAAAAAAATGAGTGATAATTTCTGACGCGGCCCCACCCCAACCGCTTTAACTTTTGACCCAGGGGTCAGATCAAAATTCCAAATAGTGCAGGGTCGCACATATGCTCATAGCTACCATGTGTGTAAGTTTCAAGGTTCTAGTGCTTTTAGTGTAGGAGGAGATAGTGGCCAGGACGGACGGACGGACGGACAGACGGACGGACGGCGGAGATAACCACAATATCCCCACCTTTTTTTCAAAAAGCGTGGGGATAAAGAAAATTTTGTGCATGAGTAATATGTCTGGTGTTATACAACTTCAAAGTAAATTATTTGTTATACTATACAAAACATCTCATTATTGTTGGCAAGAAAATGCTTTTAAAGTAAGTTACAATAAATAACACTGAGCACACAAAAAGAAAGTAAATACTGACAGAAAGTATAAAAACTACACAGACAATGGACCCTAACTATAAACAATCTCTATGCATAACTTAGGGCAGATACTACACACTAATAAAGCACAATGCAACAGGTGTGTACAACATTGAGGGGTCAGTACCTGGGGAGTAGGGCGCACAAGCCCTGTCTGATCAAGAATCCCGTCGTCCCCTTCAACTTCAGAGTTCAAAAGGTCACCGCTGTTCACTGACAGCTGAACATAAGCGATAAGGGAATAAATAAATGAAAGTATCATTATCTCTGTGTTTTCATACCACTATTTATATGCATATATACCTTTATAGTATATATACTATGAAGATTAAGTGCACAACTATTGTATTCGACTCTAATTTTGAATCAAATACAACAGTTCCACTATCAACCTTCAACATTTCGAAACTTTAGATATGATTTTCAAAAGCCGAGCTGCAGATGCTAGTATTCTAAGATGGTATGAGGTTAAGATCACTTCTCGTTCATCTACATGTATTTGAAAAGAAGGACTGAAACCAAAAAATGAAATGATCAATAAATTGTACACCAAACCAATTTATCCCATACCTCTTTTGTGCACAAGATATGTAAATATTAACAAGCACATCAGCTCAGCTACTGCAAATCATTTCTCTAACTTAGGATCACAGTCTGCAACTTTCAAGCAATAACCATACTGACAGGTCTATGAATATCAATATGACGTCAAGAGTTACTGAGCCAGCTAAACCCCCACCCACGTTCACTACCATGCCAGCAAATAGCATTTATTACCTATAGTAAAATAGCCACAAGAAAAGCAAAATACAGACAAGTACCATAATAATTCTGATTTTAAAGACATCCTCATATAAACCACAAATGCCTTCAAAAACCATCATTTGGAAGCACATATTTGTGTGTGTGGAAGATTGTTTGGTGCATAGCTTGAATGCTGAAAGCCACAGACTGATTGCCTAGTATTGCACAAGCGACCCAAAACACCTGCTTAGCTAATTAGCCTTTCTGGGTTGAACAAAATCACCTTTTCTTGATAGCCATCATCATCACCTGGGTAAGCTGTCTCGCTATCAACATGGTGAACCACTTCCAGTAATTCATCATCTTGTGACATATCTCCATTTAGCAATGTGTACTGGTGGGGCTAGATGACAGGTTTCAACAGTTACTACATTTATCACCACAACAATTACAGATAACAGACATCTACAAACAATATTTTTTAAATAAAATTTCAATAACATGCAAGAAAAAGTCTGAATATTGTCTGATATTTATCTTCATATGATTAAACTTAAGGGCTAAGTTATTTGTTTGTAGATTAGATATGAGGATACATGTATTAAGTTTATCATTATCAATAAAACAGAATTTGAAAATAATAAATATTTATATTTTATTATATCATAATATTTGTGTAGTATACACAGAAAACTCAACACACATTGAATCATTGAACATAATACAAAGCAAGAGGGCCATGATGTGCTCATCAAAGTTCACAGACACCAATTGTTGAAGACATGACCTGGAGATCAAGTTTTTGACCTAACTTGATCTAGATTCACACGTGGCTTTCATATTGTCAAAAAAAAAACTCTTACTAAGTTTTATCAAGAAAGAATAATAAATGTGGCCTTTAAAAAAGTAACAAGGTTTTTCTAAGATTTGACCAGGTGACCTAATTTCTAGATACACATGACATATATTAGAAACTCATCCTAAACAAGTTTCATCAAGAATGAGTCATAAATGTGGCCTCTAGAGTGGAAACAAGGTTTTATAAGAGCAGATCTGGTACCACGCTTCTGGACCCATGTGACCCAGATTCACACTTGGCCTAAACATTCACCAGATAAACATTCTGAATAAGTAAAAATTGAGACAGGAATGTGACCTCTAGATTAGGAACAGTTTTTTTTTTTTATAAGAAATGATCCTAGACATGGTTTCTAGATGCACATTACTCAGATTTGTAAATAGCCTATATAAAGTCCAGATAAACAGATCTGACAAAGTTTTATAAAGATTGTGTCATAAATGTGGCCTCTGAAGTGGTAACAATATTTTATTCAGAGTCCAACTCTCTAGATCAGATAAACATCCTGATCAAGTTTCATCAAGATTGAATAATAACATTTTATGTGGCCTCTGGATTGGTAACAGGTTTCTTTAATATTTTACCTGGTGCTCTTGTTTTTTTACAATCATGACCCAAAGTTAAACTTGAAATAAACATTCTAAGTTTCATCAAGAATGAGTCATAACTGTAGACTCAAGAGTGGTAACAAGGCTTTTCTAAGAAGCGATCTTGTGTTTTAGTTTTTCTGATCAATAAACATTCTAACCAAGTTTCATCTTGGTTTGATGAAAAATGTTTCCACCGGGGCTGCAATGAGCTTAAAGTTTCCAGCACACACTGGATAATGCACACCACACAACAACGGATGCCAGACATAGGGTGATCACAAGACCTTACATTAAGCACTTTGTGCTCAGGTGAGCTACACAAATCTGAAAGACGATGTTCACATGGAATACAATTTAATTTATGAAGCTCTCTACAATAATATGAACCTGCAAAAAATACCTGGAGTATGCTTGTAACAAGGATGAAACAAGTGGTTGAACAAAATCACTATTTTATTCAGATATAGAAAATGCATATTTTCATTCTGTAAGTTCCCAGTGGACAACCAATTAAACGGCATAAAAATTAATAAAATACTACGCAAATATTCATAAATTTAAATACAACCGAGATCATAAAAGAACTACATGTTGTTGAAACTGCATTTTCAATGCACCACAATAGAGACAAACTAGAAATGGCGCGGCAGAGGCCGACGCGTATCCCCACGCCGAATGTTTGACCTAGGTGTGCCCCAGGGTTGGTAATGGGGCCATGCATAGCTGAGATTGACCGTATTGTCATAAGAGAAGTTCATCATCAATTAGAAGTGAATTGGTGTAGAAATGAAGAAGTTATAGTAAAAGGCAATTTTGGGTGGGTGTGACATATGTGGGCAGGGCGCCCCAGGGTTGGTAATGGGGCCATGCATAGTTGAGATTGACCGTATTGTCATAAGAGAGGTTCAGTATCAATTTGAAGTGAATCGGTGTAGAAATGAAGAAATTATAGTAAAAGGCAATTTTGGGTGGGTGTGGTCTATGTGGGCGGGGCGCCCCAGGGTTGGTAATGGGGCCATGCATAGTTGAGATTGACTGTATTGTCATAAGAGAAGTTCAATATCAATTTGAAGTGAATCGGTGTAGAAATGAAGAAATTATAGTAAAGGCAATTTTGGGTGGGTGTGGTCTATGTGGGCGGGGCCCCAGGGTTGGTTATGGGGCCATGCATAGTTGAGATTGACCCTAATGTCATAAGAGAAGTTCAGTATCAATTTGAAGTGAATCCGTGTAGAAATGAAAAAATTATAGTAAATGGAATTTTTTGGTGGGTGTGGCCTATGTGGGCGGGCGCCCCAGGGTTGGGATTGGGGCCATGCATAGTTGAGATTGACCCTAATGTCATAACAAAAGTTCAGTATCAATTTGAAGTGAATCCGTGTAGAAATGAAAAAATTATAGTAAATGGAAATTTTTGGTGGGTGTGGCCTATGTGGGCGGGGCGCCCCAGGGTTGGGAATGGGGCCATGCATGGTTGAGATTGACCGTATTGTCATAGGTGAGGTCCAGTATCAATTTGAAGTGAATCGGTGTAGAAATAAAGAAGTAAATGTAAAATAACCTAAAAAAATGAGTGATAATTTCTGACGCGGCCCCACCCCAACCCCTATAACTTTTGACCCAGGGGTCAGATCAAAATTCCAAATAGTGCAGGGTCGCACATATGCTCATAGCTACCATGTGTGTAAATTTCAAGGTTCTAGTGCTTTTAGTGTAGGTGGAGATAGTGGCCAGGACGGACGGACAGACGGACGGACAGACGGACGGACAGACGGACGGACGGACGGCGGAGATCACCACAATATCCCCACCTTTTTTTCAAAAAGCGTGGGGATAATTACTTCTTATAACAAACATGTGACCCTTCTGACAACATGAATGCATGTAGGATAATTTTCTCTTTACCTTTCCTTCGAGATGTTGTTTCCGCAACATGTAAGGTTTCACAAGCAGCATCCAGGGCACACAGAGTACAGCTACAACCACCAGCGTGATCTGGAACCCTTTCTGGGAGAAGCAGAGAACAACAAACATTAACCCTTTAACACTAAGATACATACTTTGATGCATTTAAAGTCAATTAAAAAATAAAAAAGGGCTGTTTGTAAAACATGCATGCCACCCATATGGGCTGTCAGTTGTAGTGGCAGCCATTGTGTGAATACGTTCTTTGTCACTGTGACCTTGACCTTTGACCTAGTGACCTAAAAATCAATAGGGGTCATCTGCCAGTCATGATCAATGTACCTATGAAGTTTTATGATCCTAGGCCTAAATATTCTTGAGTTATCATCAGGAAACCATTTTACTGTTTTTAGTCACTGTGACCTTGACCTTTGACCTAGTGACTTGAAAATCAATAGGGGTCATCTGCCAGTCATGATCAATGTATCTATGAAGTTTCATGATCCTAGGCGAAAGCATTCTTGAGTTATCATCCGGAAACCATTTTACTGTTTCGAGTCATTGTGACCTTGACCTTTGACCTAGTGACCTGAAAATCAATAGGGGTCATCTGCCAGTCATGATCAATGTACCTATGAAGTTTCATGATCCTAGGCGTAAGCATTCTTGAGTTATCATTTGGAAACTATTTTACTATATCGAGTCACTGTGACCTTGACCTTTGACCTAGTTACCTGAAAATCAATAGGGGTCATCTGCCAGTCATGATCAATGTACCTATGAAGTTTTATGATCCTAGGCCTAAGCATTCTTGAGTTATTATCCGGAAACAATTTTACTTTTTCGAGTCGCTGTGACCTTGACCTTTGACCTAGTCACCTGAAAATCAAAAGGGGTCATCTGCCAGTCATGATCAATGTACCTATGAATTTTCATGATCCTAGGCCTAAGCGTTCTTGAGTTATCATCCGGAAACCATCTGGTGGACAGACCGTCCGACTGACGGACTGACCAACCAACATGTGCAAAACAATATACCCCCTCTTCTTCGAAGGGGGGCATAATAAAATTACTTGTTACTAGATTAGAGTTTTTAAGCATTCATTTTCAATGCTAAGATACTGATAAGCAGCACATAGCATAAAACCTGAAAAGACTGCGAGTTACTAGCAGCCTGTTCTAGTTTTAGGCTGGTTGCATAAAGCCATTTTCACTTTGCTTCTGAGCGGGAAAGGATTATTAGCGAAATAAATCTTAAATGATATATGTATGTTTACTATCAATAAGGGGTAGGGTACAGCAACCTTCTTTTAAAGCCTGAATATTGACCTACAGTGACAAGCTGAGAAGGCCATCAGAATGAAAAAAAAGCAATAAGTTATAAGTGACCTTCATTTCGGTGTGTGTGGGGGGGGGGGGCTGATGGACCATAAATGAGTGGCATGTCATGCCCTCCTATTTCTCCATGAACATTCCCCTAACCAGGCAGAAAGGAACATTGAAGGGGCTGGGTACATCTCCCTAGTATTAGAGCCTGACTATTCCCCTATAGAGTGTGAGAGACATGCATACCTGTCCAGCGTACCAGCAGGTGGTTGGCTTACAAGGGTCCTCATATTGAAACAGGAACATGCTTATCAGGCCTGAAACACACAACATCAACTTCATACTAAAATCTGAAACTTTTTCTCAGAGATTTTTAGTTAAAAAAATCATCAACATTGAGGAGTTTAATAATAGGTTAAATGAACAAGAGTTTCTTGTTCGGAGATATATGCCCCCCAAACACGGCTTTGAACTAGTGACCCCAATTTCAATAGGTGTCATCTACTGTCCGAAGGCCAATGCACAAAGTATCAAGCCAATGGTCAATTTGTTGACAAGATATTAACTGGAAACGACTATAACACTTATTGTGACAGTGACCTTGACCTTTGACCTAGATCCTTATTTATAATAGGGTTATCTACTGTCCTAGGCCAATGCACATGGGAAGTATCAAGCCAATCGGTTAATTTGTTGATGAGTTATTGATCGGAAACGATTTTAACACTTATTGTGACAGTCACCTTGACCTTTGACCTTATGACAACAATTTCAATAAGGGTCATCTACTGTCAAAGGCAAATGCACATGTGAAGTATCAAGCCAATCAGTCGATTATTTTGACAAGTTATTGATCTAGACCTTTGACATAGTGACCCCAGTTTCAATTATTCATCTACTATCCAAGGCTAATAAGGCTAATGCACATGAGAAGCATCAAGCCAATCGGTAAATTCGTTGACGAGTTATTGATCGAACACAATTTTCATACTTATTGTGACAGTGACCTTGACCTTTGACCTGGTGACTATATAATAGGGGACATCTACTGTCCAAGGCCAATGCATATGTAAGGTATCAGGCCAATCAGTCAATTCGTTGACGAGATAGCGATCTGAAAAAAACTGGTCTACCGACAGAAAGACCAACCAACAGGGTTACTATGTCTGTAAAGATCCATCAATATAGTTTCAATACTTTTCAAGTTTAGAGCAAAATAAAAATCGGAAGCAGATGCCAATAAACTGTAAATTGGCATAGCCAGAACTATTCAACTTATAATAAAGCAAATATATGGAGATCAATTGTTAGCCTCCAGTGTAATGAAGAAATATTCTGCAATGTATGATATTATTTGCAATTTCACTTCATTCAGTAATGAATAGTGTTTGTTATTAGTTTTATTTTCAAGGATTAGTGGATAAGCAAATAAAATTGGATGCTGCTGAATAACCCTTCAAACCCTTTTAGTTTTCATTGCATAAATAGCTTAGAACAAACAAGGTTTTTATCATGGCCTACCAATGAGAAGATTTGGAGCCTTTCCGGTGTCTGCGGGGCCAAACTTGAGCCACTTGACAAATATCAGGAGGATCAGGTAGCCAAATATGGAGCACATGAAGATCAGCTGAGGGATGAACTCAAAGTAGACATTCAGGGGCTTGTTGAAGAACCTGTAAAACAAATGGAGCAGGGTGCGGGGAAATCTGGGTTAAAGTCATATGGGTAAAGTGTCATGTCAGCACCGGCCTATCAGGGACAACACTTTCTGCCTTTACTTCACTTGAATTTAGAAGAGAACTAATTTATAAAAAATTTCAATACAAGTGTCGTCTCTGATTAGCATGTGCAGACTGCAATGGCTAATCTAAGATAACACTTAACACTTTTATGGAATTGTTCATTTAAAAGAGGTCTCTTCTAAACAAAAAAGCAGTAAAGGTTGAAAGTTTCGTCAGTTATTTGCCTGTGCAAACTGCGCAGGATAATCTGCGACAACACATGAGGCAAAGGCATTAAGCACAGTTTTCTCGTAACAACCATAAATGGATTGAACAATTTTTTTGGTCTTTGAATAAAATAAACCTCAACTTATGATACAAGAGGGTCATGAGGAACCAAAGTGCTAACCTGAATGCTATCAATGACTTAAAAATGTGAATATACTGATTATCACAGACAAATCAAACATCTTCTGAAATATTTGACATATGGTAGATATAAAGGCTAATAAAGTAGCTTAGATTAGTTTTTCACTTTACTTTGTGATAAGTGAGTCTGTTTTTAAAATCAAAATTCAATTAGGGTTAACAAAAAAACTTACATGTAACTTTATCTGTGATGAAGCATCTATAATTTATCTTGACATGTAAACCGAACAATACATGAACACAAGACCTTGTTAACTGTGAGATGGACAAGCAGTAAATTTCTAATCATAAATACGAATTACAAACATACACATCTTTGTTTTTTATTATTGTTAACAATTGTTGTTTTATTTCTACACTTAAATTTTACATTATCTCTTAATTTGTTTTATTTCTTTATTTAAAGTGCCCTAAATTTAATCAAATTTCAATTGACAATGAAGTCACAGTGGCATAGTGAATATGGTGTCCATCTAGCAACTGGGTTTCTTCTCACTGTGGGAGCAGTCTTTCTATCTCCTCCAAAGACACCAAGTACTGGTTCCATTCACAGGAAACGGACTCGAAAGCGTTTATATAAGCGTAAGGGTTTTGATAAAATTGAGCTTAAATTAATATACTTAAACTAAACTAAATTTCATATTATTAAATAAGACCATCTTAGTAAGGTTTATACAAATGCTCCAAGGCAACACACACCTGTGATTAAGAAGACTGAGTGAGAGCCCAAACAGCATGTGGCAAACACCGAATATCACGGAGATCTTCATCTTCAGAGAGTTGGTTATGGTAATCTTGTTGATAGCAAGTTGCCATACCTAAAGTAAGAGATCAACTAACAACCTGATTGTGATCTTGTTGAAAATCAGCTGCCATACTTAAAAAAGGGAAACAACTTGTAACCCAAGTCAGCTTTCTCACAGAATTGTATGTTACCTCATTAAGTTATTCTTAAACATATTCTTTTCAAATGTAGTAATTTAAACATTACTTGTGTTACTAAATACAAAAGTATGTGCTTGCTATTTTTCAACTTACATCTTTAAATGATTTTATTACAGAATATTACTGCGTTATGCAATGCTTTACATTCAATAATTGCTATTCAAGTTCTACCCAAATATAACTTTTCATGTACAATTTCATATTAAAATGCTCTCAATTTTTTAGCTGATTTTAGTGATAAACACTTACTGGATCAAGACCAAAAGGATACGGTCTGTCCACTGTGTTGTTGGCATTGATCTTGTAATTTTTCAGATCCATTGAAGAGGTATTGTATACACTGAAGCAAAGTACAAGTATTTCAATAAAAGCCCGTCTCTAAGGTAACCTGGCTTTATGCATGTGGGTCAAGTATTGTCCTAGTATTGTACTACATCAGCCGATGTAGTTTCCAGGCTACTCTGGGGAGACACTCTCATCCTAGACTGGATTTTTCTTCAAAAGATTCTTTCTTAAAAGAGAAAATTACATCAAACAGAAAGTGTGGCCCTTATAAGCCTTTGCACAATGCCTGATGCACATACATTAAGCCTGGTTTCAATGCTTGATGCACATTCATTAAGCCTGGTTTCAATGCTTGAGCCTGGTTTCAATGCTTGATGCACATACATTAAGCCTGGTTTCAATGCTTGATGCACATACATTAAGCCTGGTTTAAATGCTTGATGCACATACATTAAGCCTGGTTTAAATGCTTGATGCACATACATTAAACCTGGTTTCAATGCTTGATGCACATACATTAAGCCTGGTTTCAATGCTTGATGCACATACATTAAGCCGGGTTTCAATGCTTGATGCAAATACATTAAGCCTGGTTTCAATGCTTGATGCACATTCATTAAGCCTGGTTTCTGTATCAATACCAATACATTTGATGCTAAGTTATTTATTAAAAGGAGGAAAACATACAAGATAAAATTGTTGAACTTTAATAAATACCTACCTATTAATGAAAACAATGAAAATATAAGGGATAAAAATATTTTAATGATAAAATTCAAATCCAAATTGCTTTCATCTTCTTTTCAGCAAAAGACCTGTTATGGTCATTAATTTACTTTTAATGTTATTTAAAATAATAATAGACCAATGATACTATATATATTCATTTCAATTTTTAAGGTCTTCAAACATGAAAGTTATTAGGATATAACAAATATATTGGAGATCACTTGCTAGGGAATCTACCAGGAAGTTATTGGTACCTTAACCATTACTTTCTTCATTATGTACACTGTTATCAACAAATTTACCTTGGATCAGGTTTCCATGCACTTCCAAATATGTTTAGCGACTTAGAGAAGATGTCATTGTAGATGAGGCCAGTGTAGATAGAGAATGCCCCCATAAGCAGAATAATGTAGCGGCCATTGAAAAACATTCCAAAGATCTGAAACATGCGAGTGTCATAGGTTATTAAGACAATACTGAAATCTTTAGCTATAAAAATAAGTATAAGCCTGATTAAAGTATTTTGCGCGACACACCATCTAATGATGGTGAACAAATGTGCCAAATGATTTTAAAATCTCACAATGAACAGCAAATTTATGGCCCGGACAAGCTTGTTCCGCCCGCCCGCTCGCCGACATTAGCCAATCTAATAACCAGTTTTTTCCTTCGGAAAACCTGGTCAAAAAGACTATTTCTGCAACATGAAGTTGTGGATTTCTGTTTCGGAAAAAGTTAGGCATTTGCATCCATCCTTTACAAATATGTTTGTGCTTAATGCATGGATCAGTCAATTCACCAAATCAACCAATATTAACGACTCACAAATTATAACGATTTTACTTATAATCTCGGTCTCATACTAAACATTTTAGACTACATTTATTTTATGTGTACCTCATCTGCAGACATTTTTGGTGCCAGTTTTTTCTCCATGATGACGAGGTAGAGAGCAAAGAGAAGCATGATAACCCCATGCCCTGCATCACCGAACATGATTGCAAACAGGAACGGGAATGATATGATAGTCCATGGGGCTGAAATCATAACCAACAATCTCACCGAACATGATTGCAAACAGGAACGGGAATGATATGATAGTCCATGGGGCTGAAATCACAACAAACAATCTCACCGAACATGATTGCAAACAGGTACAGGAATGATATGATAGTCCATGGGGCTGAAATCATAACCAACAATCTTTTAAATGAAACTGATTTTTTTTTCATTCTGTTTTACAATGAAACTGTTATTTTTTTACCTGATGGGGGAAAGATGGTGGGGCCCTTAAGATGTGGAAATTTGTGGCAAAATAGGAAATATTTATTTAGAAAGCATAATTTCATGTTTATATTCTATTAGTGTAATAAAACATTCATCAAAAGCTTTGCTACAAATGCTTAAATAGATAATTATCAAACACGATTTGATAAAAATATTTTGGAATATTTACAGAAGTGTCTCTAACATAGTAAATTTCTGTCCAAAGTTAGTCTTTTATCAAAACAGAGATTTGATTAAGAAGGGAATTTTTAATTTACACTAGGGGAAATATCTATATTATATCTCTTTCTTGCAGCTGAAAGGGGCTGAATTTTGGCAAAAAAACTTCCAGATACTTAAACCATATATCCTCATTCTGAAATATTGGTTTTTATTATATACCTGTTTAATGCTTTTAACAAAATACAGGTTGTATCAATCGTTGAAATAAAAAATCCCATATTACACTACTCGCTGTTTCCAATTCCGTATTACCATACTAGCCGGACTACTTCGACCCATTTAATGACGTCACATTACACGCACCGAAAATAGAAATATTTTATATTACGAAATATATTAAGTAGTACATCGTATGACGTCATTTCTGCCACAAAACACAATAGTTTTATCTAAACTGGACATGTCGGACGTTGTGTTTTTTAACAGTTAACTATGTGTTAAAAACGTATTTTGGAGTGTGTGTTTATCATGCATAAATGTATATTTCGATAGGAATACAATAAAATAGTGTGGTTTTAACTAAGTTTCGATAAAGACATGGAAGATAGAAGTGGAAGTGCATATCGTTTAAACGTTTTTGTTATAAACATCAGATTAAAGTTGTCAACTTAATTGTTATAAAAATTGGATTAACGATGGCATTAAGGTTAGCGTGTCGGAAACCTGTGTTTTCCCGGTTCGAATGTTTACACGTTAATTTACATAAACTGTATTCATACGCGTCTTAAATATACTATGGCGTACTGTTTTAGTCATTGTTTTGTCAGTTTTGTTAAAGTAAAAAATACATTTGTTAACTGTTTTCGTTAGTTGTTGTATATAATAAAAGGAATATTACGCTAGTCAATTGTTCCAAGAGTATGTATCACTCTCGTGGCTTGTGCTATTTCGCATCACACTCGAGAGACCGCCTCTCGTGTGATACGTCATCACACAAGCCACTCGAGTGATACAAAGTCTTGGAACAATTGACTAGCGTAATATTCCGTATTTAACTTTTTATCAATATTTGGTCATAAACCGATACATATGTGTGACCTGAAGCAACAAATCAAAGGTCTTAACTCAGTTGAAATCAATACTGCACTAAAAGGGTTAAGTCATTTCCCAAAAGTACCATTAATATCAATCTAATTTGCTATAAAAGACTTGAGGCTTTGTGAAATAAGCATCCTCTATGAGACCATGAGGTTATTTGTATCCTCCAATTACCTTGAGTCGAGCAATTAAGAAAACAACTAAAATAATTTCTGAATTAATTCAAACAATGCCGCAATAAACGATGTACCTAAAAAGATTGATTTCATTCCCATTACATCCATGTCAAAATTGTTTATTTACAGCATGTTTTACCATGCAAAGCCGTTAGTTCCATACACACCCGCAATGACATACACTACGCGGGTTGTTTACCTTGAGTCAAGAGGTCACATTCGAAAAGCGAGAGTACTCCATTGCAATAGGAATGAGGTCAACAAAACTTTGAAAATTTTGATTCACTGAACCAATTTATAGAAACTGAAAGATTAATTAATTTTTTTTTATAACTTCTATTCACCATTTAACAAGTTTTTGTTTTATTGGTTGATCTTCTTTTGAGCAACATTGACACGAAAAAGTGCTCCAGAAGTGAAAAAAAAAACACCGCTCGTAATTTGTTCATTTTGTTTTTCGTCATATATGTAACTATTAAAAGATTTGATAAAATTATCATCCTATCGGGACAGGGTATACTCGCTGAACATGTGGATATTGGCATTTCACCTATTTTCGCGATGTGAGCGTAATATTGTTCCATGCAACATTTTCTGGGAATCGTGAAAAAGTAAAAGAATTTTCATTAAAATAAATCAAATAAAAAGTATTATTTACACTAGCACAGTGGTCTGCAATTTATCAGCAAGTTCAATGAAGAGTACAAAAAAAACGCACAGAATATGCACGGAATATGCATACATTTGGATGATTTCAGTTGAAGTAAGATTTTTAAATGCAATTAAACTGCTTTGTTCCTTAATTTAGTCGTTCTTGTAATTATTTTCAAGCGTAGTAATGTAAGTAAAACAAAATACTCGGAGCGCATGCGTGTGATGTCATCACGAGAGCTGCGTTCTTAATGTAAACAAAGTGATCGAAATTAGGTCATGCTCGAAATAAGGGAATCGTACGATATCACAAAAACAACTAATCTATCTTTTATTTGAGCATGTTACAAGAGACTTTTTTTTTAGTTTAAAGGGCCTGTTGTACATGTTCAGACCTTACCTGGGTTTACCTCCCTGTAACTTGCGACCCCATAGGCATCCACAATGTTCTGGAACACAACGGTGAACTTGTTCAGTCTGTGGTAGGTGGGTGGCTCCTGGCGGGTACTCATACGGTTCAGGATGGATGGTACTGAACTCCCGCTTCTCTCCTGAGCAGGGATACATAGGCCATCAATATATATAAAGACAAACATTATTAAGAGAAGATTATATGACACTTATATTTATTTACATTAATTTGAAACTTAAAAAAATATAACACTATTTTTATATTTTTTTTTATTACGTAAGACAAACATAAACCTTATGCATAGATGAAAAAAAAAAGTTTAACATAAAGCCATCCTATTATTACAAGAATCCTCTGTTGTTGTTTTTAAATATCACAGATAGCCCTTTAAAAAAGGTGACAAATTAAGACACTGGTATTTTAAATTCATATACTGATCTCCTCTACCTTGTTGACCAGGCAACAGAAATAATGTAACACACATTTAGAAGATTGCACACCCAGATTTAAAGAATTCCATATCAAGGATTGATTAGAACCTTGTTCTTGCAAAACTGGGCTTAAAGTATGTGCATAAAGTTTGTTCCTTTATAAGCCTGTACAGTCCAAACAAGCTAACAAGGGACAACTCTTTCAGCTTTTGAACATGAAAATCCAGTTAAGGCAAACATTGTTGAAGGCTAATCTATTTCAACATTTTAAGCACATGAATTAAGCCCATTTTCTCCAGAGCACTACTCGTTAGACCCCTGCACTCACATTTCCCCTTTTGAGTGCCTGCTGTATGCGGTCAAGGTCGGCAACTGGGCACCAGCACTCGGAAATAAGACACTTCTGCGTGACATCCAGGTTGAACATGTTTAGCGTGTGGTAGATAGCTTTGATTTTGCGCACCTTGATGAACCACACCTTGATGTTCTTGGCCGCCGCAACTAACAGTCGGTGTCGGTGATCCTGGGTTTGACCCAGCACCTGAAGTGGACAATATGAAATTGTGTTGTTTTTTCTCTTAAACCTTTCTCGATCAGATATGCATTTCAAAGCATTTGTAGTCCCTTAAAAAATTATATAAAATACTTTTCTTACTAGATTCAAGTTTTGAGAGCTTCATTCTGAACCCTAAGATACTGATGAGAAGCAAAAAGCATGAACCTGAACAGACTGCAAGTTAACTTACTCGCAGGCTGTTCTGGTTTTATGCTGGTTGCATATAGCGTTTTCACTTTTCTTCTGAGCAGAAATGGGTTAACACTTGGGGATTCAAAATCAGAAATTTTATATTTCATTGTCCAACTAAAATAGTAGTGCAATGTGTTTCATTTATTTAGGCAAGACATAGAGAATATTTGTTGGATTCTGTGGATTATCGATTTTAATTCACAAGTGATCATAGAAAATATATATTTTCTATGATCACGAGTGAATTAAAATCGCTTTTCCACTGAATCCAACAAATTTTCTTTTATTTTATGCTTTTTATCCACAGTTTATATAAATTGTTAAAGGGTTTAACTAAAGAATTTCGCTTGAATAATGACGTCATTTCGTCAAAAAATGACGTCATTTCACAGTAAACAGTGAAAATTATTGATAATTTTCACTGATAATTTTCATTGTTTGAAACAGTGAAATTATCAGATTTAATTCCCTGATATTTCTCTATAAACCATCAAAAAGCATCAAATAAAAACTTTTAATAACATTAGTGAGTGAGGAGCAAGACAATCTACCAGGGCAGAGCTTGCGGGCTTTTTATTATATAACCTGTGGGAAATTGTAATGGTATGATTTATCTATCACATTGAATTTCATTACCGGGGATGTTCATTATGTTAGATCATGACATAAATGACACAAGTAATTATACATTTTGGTGCATATTTGATGGTTTTAACTATTTCTCTGTAAAACTAAAGAGCACATAACATAATGATGCCATCATGGTGTCATATAATACAACATACATGTATAAACCAGTGAGTTACTGATTATTTTATTAAGTTCACTGGTATCACCAGCGTTCCTTACTACCAGTGAATATCAGATTATATTAAATGACTCTCCAGTCAATAATTGGGTCTTACTCTAAGCATCAAGGCTTAATGCACGTGCTTAAAGTGTCACCCCAGATCATGCTGTGCAGTCTGCACAGGCTAATCAGGAACAACACTTTCTGCTTTCATGGAATTCTAAGTTAAAAGGAAATATCCCCTTCCTATAATGTAATTAAAACAAGAGCTGTCATCATAGGATGACATATGCCCCCTAAAAACGTTTTTTCGAAACCTAAACGCAGATTTTGATACCTAAACGCGGAGTTCAAGGTCAATGTCAAAGGGGTCAAAATTTGTGAGCGTACAGAAAGGCATTGTCCATATACACATCCATACCAAATATGAAGGTTACATCTGAAGTGACATTGAAGTTATTATCATTTTTATTAAACCTAAAAGAAAAGTGTGACGGACAGACAGACAGGCAGACGGACAGACAGACGGACATGCGATCATTATATGCTCACCTTCGGGGGCATAAAAACAGTTTATATCCTTCCTATAATAAAATAAACAACTAGTTTATGCAGAAAATGTTTCCTCTGTATACTAAATAACCCCTTACAGTGTTAAGGTCCTCAATTCTCGTCATCACCCCAATGGACATCTCTCGTCTGTCTGACTGGGTCTCTGGGCAGGGGTACAGGGTGGCACGGAATCTGCATGTACAACAACAGGTATCACCAATCAGTCTTAACCCTTCCCCCATAAGAAGAGAAGTGAAAATGGCTTTTGCAACCAGCATAAAACCAGAACAGCCTGCGAGTAACTCGCAGTCTGTTCAGGTTGTATGCTGTTTGCTGCTCATCAGTATCTAAGAGTTAGAATTGAAGCCTTTTAAACATGAATCTAGTAAGAAAGATGTTTAATTAAATTAAACTTTCTAAGGGACCACACATGCCTCAAAATAAGTATCTGAGTAGTTAAGGGTTAACAGATTTGTTTGGAAATTAACATGATTAAACTCTTCCACAGGCAATGTGTCCTTTATGATATTCATCCACAGAGCCAGTCTCGCACACACTTTATAGCTTTACATACTGTCTTGATCAACTTTCACAAAAATAAATTTACATTTTTTGGGGTTCTCTTTCATTGATACAAAAGGCTAATATATAATTATATAATAATCATCACAGTTTCATCCCTTATGATTGTTAAATATAGATCTGTTTACATCGCTTGATTGAAAATAAAATGTTTTCAAAGCTATGCTGACATGTTGTACACAAAATGGCATACACAGAAATTATAATTCACTTCCAAGTATTCTTAAATGTGAAAAGTAATTATAATGAAACACTTATTTCCAATTCGTTTAGAACTAGAGGACAGTAGCATACCCTTCACATATTTTTTTGACTCTTGACTTCAGCTGTTCTCCTTGGAAAAATATTATGAACACAGTTTTGTCCACACGATCACCCTGAAAATATTTAATTTACATCTTACAATAATTCTTACAAAAAATAGCTTCACCTTCTTTCACAAGAAAAAAACATCCATTAAATCATTTACAGATTGGAAACATGATAACCTTGCAAATGTTTGAGAAAAATCTAATTACAAATACATTGAAACAAGGGCTAAACATGCTTTCTCTAAAAATGCTCTATTATTTGGGCTGCAACATACATTAAGCATTTTAAAATTTATAAATGAAACCAATTCAACAAGCTGGAAACATGATCTTAACTTCAATCTTCTTTCAAGAACTATGAACAAGATTCATGTCTTACAGTGATAGGGTCTTCCAATCGCGTGTCTATCTCTGCCTGTTTGAGGAACACATTCCCTCGACACACTCTCCACAGCATGCGCTCAAAGGCGGGGATTCTTTCCCGCAGTATCACCCCCGCAACAAACCTAAAAGGATAGAGTACAATTTACAGTGCTATAGAGAGGACAAGTCAGATAATGTGTCGCTATATTCTTCCTATATCAACTGATAATTTGTGTATAAACAAGCGTTTTGATATTGAAATAATCTGCTGGCCATTATCACTGTATGACACTTACACAGGACACAGTAGCCCTGCCCAGTGTTCACAAAGTTTTAATTGCCATTGAAAATCAATTTTACTTTAAAAAAAAAAAGTGACATTGATTTTAACTTTGCTTGAACTGTAAATTGTTTTAAATACACTGATTTAATATGACTTGTTAGCAAGGCGCCTTAAATTGTAACTTTTGCTTAAGTCAGTTTCTTGACATTGATTTCCATTTTTATAATGATATTTGTTTGTGAACACTTAAGTACAACAAGATGGGCCAAGATGGCCCTAGTTCCCTCACCTGAGACGAGTCGGTTCATTCAATCTTTACCAAACGTCAAACTTGACCTAGATATTGTCCAGACAAACATCCAGGTCAAATTTCATCTTTATTGAACCAAAACTCTGGCATATGTACATGTAGTGTTTTTGTTTTTGTAAGATTTGACCTGGTGACCTATATTTTGAGTTGACCCCCCCTTACCAAACATCAAACTTTGCTTACAAAAATAAATATTATGACCAAGATTCATAAAATCTGAAACAAAATTGTGACCTCTAGAGTGTTTACAAGGATTTTGATTTTGCTAATGAAAATTTGGACAATCTAAGGGCAATAATTATGGCATTAATTATGTGATATATATATAAAACCAATCTTTGTACCAAGTTTCATGATGATTGGGCAAAAAATGTGACTTCTAGAGTGTTCGCAAGCTTTTTTTACTATATAAATATAAAATAAAAATACTGCCCCCCCCCCAGCAGCCATGATATTCAACTGACCGGAACTATAAACATATAGAGAAAAATGCCCCCCCCCCCCCATTGACGGCCATGTTTTTTCACTGATCTGGACCATTTTCGAACATGTACGAGATATCAATAAAACCAATGTTTTGACCAACTTCCATGATGATTGGGCAAAAATTGTGACTTCTAGAGTGATAACAAAGTTTCTATACAGCCAAAAAAGGAAAACTGCCCCCCCCCCCCGGCAGCCATGTTATTCAACTGACCAGAACCATTTTCGAACTCAACTCTCATGTCAAGGAAACAAATGTTCTGACCAAGTTTCATGAAAATTGGGCCAAAAATGTGACTTATAGAGTGTTCACATGTTTTCACTATATACATATAGAGAAAAATGCCCTGCCCACTGGCGGCCATGTTTTTCACCGATCAGGACCATTTTTGAACTAGTCCGTGATCTCAATAAAAATGTTTTGACCAACGTACATGATGATTGGGCAAAAATTGTGACTTCTAGAGTGTTTACAAGGTTTCTCTATATCCAAATAAGGAAAACTGCCCCGCCCACTGGCGGCCATCCTTTTCAACGGACCGGAAACACTTTTGAAGTCGACCAACATATCATTAAGGCAAACATTTTGACAAAGTTACATGAAGATTGGGCATGAAATGTGACTTCTACAGTGTTTACAAGGTTTTTCTTTTTTTTGACCTAATAACCTAGTTTTTGACCCAGCATGACCTAGTTTCGAACTTGATTGAGATATCATTGGGACAAATTTTGACCAGGTTTCATGAAGATCCGACATAAAATGTGGCCTCTAGAGTGTTTTCAAACCAAATGTGGACGACGGACGGACGGAAGAAGGACAAAGACCGGTCACAAAAGCTCACCTGAGCAATCAGTTGAGCTAAAAACAAATACAAACAAAAGCACCGCCTTGGGGGTGCAGACCGCTCATCTATTTTCTTTTTAAAGGTGAAGGGACTCTCATTTTCAATCACAAAGGAGGGTGGGGTGGAATGAAGAGGGGTGTATAGTGTGGGGTTGTGGACATTTATTACATTATCTTCAAAAAAAGGGAAAAAAAAAGCGGGGGGGGGGGGGGGGGGGGATGGGGGGGGGATTTTTTGGGTGCGATGGTTGGACGGTATTTCAAACATAACCGTTAAAAAAAAAAATTGGGGTGGGGTATAGTGTGAGGCTGTAGTGGAAATTTGTGAGATGATCTTAAAAAAAAAAAAATTAAAAAAAAATAATAAAAAATTGGGGGTGGGGGGGGTGGGGTGGGTGGGGGGGGTGGGGTGGGGTGGGTATAGTGTGAGGGTGTTGGTGTTATTTGTGAGACGATCTTAAAAAAATAATAAAAAAAAGGGGGGGGGGGGGGGAGGGGGGGAGGGGGAGGGCACGGGGGATGGTTTGGGTAGAGTCTATTGTGGTAAGTCAGGTAAGAGTAGTTTTGTCAAAGTATCAATCAAATCTAATCATAAATAAAGCAGTTATGGCAATTTTAGCAAAATTTTATAATTTGACCTTGAGAGTCAAGGTCATTCAAAGGTCAAGGTAAAATTCAACTTGCCAGGTACAGTAACCTCATGATAGCATGAAAGTATTTGAAGTTTGAAAGCAATAGCCTTGATACTTAAGAAGTAAAGTGGATCGAAACACAAAATTTAACCATATATTCAAAGTTACTAAGTCAAAAAAGGGCCATAATTCCGTAACAATGACAACCAGAGTTATGCAACTTGTCCTTTTACTGTACCCTTATGATAGTTTGAGAGTGTTCCAAGTATGAAAGCAATATGTATGATACTTTAGGCATAAAGTGGACCAAAACACAAATCTTAACAAAATTTTCGATTTTCTAAGTATAAAGGGCCCATAATTCTGTCCAAATGCCAGTCAGAGTTACATAACTTTGTTTGCACGGTCCCCTTATGATAGTTAATATGTGTTGCAAGTATGAAAGCAATAGCTTTGATACTGTAGGAATAAAGTGGACCTAAACACAAAACTTAACCAAATTTTTAATTTTCTAAGTATTAAAAGGGCAAATAATTCTGTCAAAAAGCCAGTCATAGTTACATATCTTTGCCTGCACAGTCCCCTTATGATAATTAGTAAGTGTTGCAAGTGTGAAAGCAATAGCTTTGATACTTAAGGAATAAAATGGACCTAAACACAAAACTTAAACAAAATTTTCAATTTATAAAGTATAAAAAGGGCACATAATTCTGTCAAAATGCATGCCAGAGTTATCTTACTTTGCCTGCCCAGTCCCCTCATGATAGTTAGTAAGTGTACCAAGTTTGAATGCAATAGCATTGATACTTTCTGAGAAAAGTGGACCTAAACGCAAAACTTAACCAAAATTTTCTATTTTCTAAGTATAAAAAGGGCACATAATTCTGTCAAAATGCATGCTAGAGTTATCGTACTTTGCCTGCCCAGTCCCCTCATGATAGTAAGTAAGTGTACCAAGTTTGAATGCAATAGCATTGATACTTTCTGAGAAAAGTGGACCTAAACGCAAAACTTAACCAAAATTTTCAATTTTCTAAGTATAAAAAGGGCACATAATTCTGTCAAAATGCACGCCAGAGTTATCTAACTTTGCCTGCCCAGTCCCCTCATGATAATAAGTAAGTGTACCAAGTTTGAATGCAATTGCATTGATACTTTCTGAGAAAAGTGGACCTAAACGCAAAACTTAACCGGACGCCGACGCCAACGCCAACGCTGACGCCAAGGTGATGACAATAGCTCTTTTTTTTTTTTTTAAAATAGATGAGCTAAAAAATGAAAGTCAATGTCAAATGCATTTGCAAATTGGTATCAGAACGGGGCTAGGTGTGCCAACTGAAGTTTTGTGAACTTGAATAAAAGGTGTGTCCCAATTTTTGAATAGAGCAATGTCATAAACAACAACTAACCTTCTATCAAGGGCCTATAACTCAGGAATGAGTGGAGCACTGGGAATGAAAAGTGTCTTGCACATTTACACTTCATATAGAGGATATATCTGAAGTTAAATTTAAATACTTGAGAAATGTGGATTGCAAAGTGAAGGTTGCTGTGCAAAAGGGGTAGGATGGCACCAGAACCATTTTTGTGATGTCATACAATAATTGGTTAATATGGTGAATGACTTTGCCTAACATTTGTCTTACACATTTATCTCCCCATGTTGAATGTCTGTATACCTGGGATAAATAAAGTAATTCTCTGTTCTGTTATGTTTATAAGATTTTAAAGCTGTGCCTGTTAATTTCCAATTAATGTTCGCATAAATATATAAAATTAACAGATTTTCACATTTTTTGTGATAATGAACCTATTAAGGCGGTAAGGCAGAGTCAAAAATGGTTGCAGCATTCTGCTATTTACTCTAGGTCTTTCTCTACATCTTAATGAGTGAACCACTCTAATATACATGCGCTCCAGTCAGGGCGTAAACAAGTCAGTAATATGTATTATATAATAAAGACCAGAAGTTGTTTGTATAGATTAATAAACATATTTGCCTGCGCAATAGATATTTGTTTTTAAACGAATCCATTGAGTTTAGGTTAAGTTTCTCACATTTGTTTTCATCAGCATTGAAATTAGAGTACTTTGGATACACAGAGGAAATTATGAATGAAAATGCCACGAAAGAGTAAATAAAAGGAAAAAAAAGAGACAAGAAACATTTCTAACAAGGTGTAGTGAACTGTTTACTTTGCATTTTATTTTATGAAATAATTACTCGTGATAAGTTTTGGAATAATAGCTATTTTGAAAGAGTCCCAATTAAAGTTTCCTGCTCTTGTATTTCAAGACTTGTTTAAGGCCTTTGTTAAACCCATTGTTAAATAGTTTTTCATTAAATATACTTCAAAATTCAACCCAGCTTGTCAAGTTTCACTTTTTCTTTTGATGCCGATTAAGTATATGGCCAGTGAAATTCTTGGGAGATCTGTCTGCTGTCCATTGAATTTTGTTATGATATTATTTCCGCTAACTTTTTGTGACAGTTTGGTTAAAGAAATTGTGTGGTGGTTGGCCCTGATGATAGAAAATATATATTAAGTATAGTGGTAAAAAAGAAAGCAGTAATATGAGCCTTGTTTTGGAAAAAACGGACAACACTTTCTGCTTTTATGGAATTCTTTGTTTAGAGAAAGTGTCTTCTAAACAAAAATCTAGTCTAGGCATTAAGTGTCATCCCTGATAAGCCTATGCAGACTTCACTTAATAAACATGTATATAGCCTAGATTTCCCAAAATGAGGTCTCATATCACCAAACACATACCCCAGTTTGAGGGCCTGTCCAGCATGGCGACCCAGTTCCTCTCCCAGCAGCTGCACATCATCGTCAGGAATGAGTGGATCATGCATCGCCTGCATAGTATGATGATCAGCCTATATATACGACAGAATTACACACAACAGTTATCAACAGAAAAAGATAACTACAAAGCAAATTAAACAATGACAAAAGTTGATCTTACATTGCTCACCCATACCGGTAATTATCTGCAGTGTCCTCTCAAATCCTGTTTTATATATGAGCCCTGCTCTGTGAAAAGAGGGTTGAATGCATGTACGTATAGTGTCATCCCAGTATTAGGGTCGACACTGTCTGCCTATACTGGATTTTGCTAAGAAGGAACTTTCTTTGTACAAAAAATACCATAAAAGCGGAAAGTGTTGTCCCTGACTAGTCAGTGCAGACTGAACAGGCTAATCTGGGATGACACTTTACGCACATGCATTAAATCCCCTTTTCACAGAGCACCGCCCATATTTTTCATTTTATTTTTCCTACATGCACAAGATGATTGAATACATCTTCATTGGAGTTTGGTTATCTATCTGAAGTTTGAGTATAGATTTTACTGCATTCCAATATGAAGAGGCTAGAGCCAATTAACATCAACTTATAACAAGCTGAACATAAAATGTGCAAAATGAATATGAGTATCTACAAAAACATACATTTTTGTGCGTTGACTACAGCTATAAACTGTCAACTATATCTAACACATTTTTTTACATATCAATAGTGTTTGTCATAAACAATAATATTAAACAATCAAGAAACAAGCACATAACCAGGTTTTCAAATCAGGCAATCACAATCTATGTCTGCATGAGAGCTACCTTCATGAAAAATTTAAGCAAAATAGCTCCATCCAAATGCAAATTATTGAGCAGAAACATTTTTTTTTAAATACAATGACCTTTACCATAAACAACCTTGCCTTAAATGCAATCCCAAAATAAGTCTGGAAACAATGGAAGGTTTACATTTTTTTAAATTTATTTTTTTAGATCTGAATTATTTGTTTAACTCCCATCCATATAAGTTTAACCTTAGTTAATATAATACTGAAAACATTTGTATACTCTATTTTGAAGCATTTTTTAGACAAAACAACAACACTAATTTCCAAATTTAAGTCACAACACCGCAAATTTTCCCAATCCAAAGGGATCCGGTCCCATTCCCAAAATAAAGAAAAAAACACTCGGGTGTCAGCTACCTACACACACAATTTCTGTACAGTCCCTGTATGCAAACTTAGCAGAAAAACATGGATCTTAACCTTGACCCAACTGACTCCAAATACAATCCCTAGCAATGTCTGCATGTGGGCTACCTACATACAAATTCAAGTTCAATATTTCAAATTAAATTCAAGTTTTTGAGGGGAAACTGTTTTTCTATTTGTAGTAAAATAGACCTTGACCTTACTAACCACAAATACATTTCCAAGCTTGGTCTACATGCAACCCCATGTATTTTGTTAGTTTCATTACAATGCAAACTAAAGTAATTGACCGGTAACCTTGTTTGATGTCTCCGCTCACCTGCCCCAATCTAATACACAAAACAAGACATTTCAGCTTAGTTGAAATCCTGTTTAACATGTTCAATATGTAAATCAAAACAGTGTTAACAACATTAAGCTAGCCTATTAATAAAACTAGAGATGTCAACAGCTGCCAGAATTTCTTTGTTATTTCCGAATACAAGGAGGATATCCAAAAAGATCAGATTTAGCATCTGAATGAAAATTTCCTAAATACAGTTCACATAGACATTTAGTTTATTCTGTATGGAAAAGTAATAAAATCCTGAATTTTTAGTTATAATAAAATATTTAATAATATTATTTCTAGTGGACATCTTAAAGATCAAATTACTTAAAACACAAGGAAACAGTCTGTAAAGAAATAGCGTTTTTTTAACTTTATAAAATGAAACAGTGATTGATTCATCTAGTGTAAATCACCATGTACATGTTATACTAAACAGAATGTGTCACATTCACATACTTTTACAGAGTGCTTTAAAACTGTGTTGTAATACAAGTCCTGTTTGTAAAAAAGTTAGCCATGATGGCCGTAAAGCAATTACCAGAAATCAAGGAATCCAAATGGTAGACAACTTGACCTGGTGGCTTAGTTTTTGACCCACTTGAACAAGATTGTCAAAATAAAGATTCTGACCATGTTTCATCAAGATTGAGTCTTTAGTAAGGCTTCTAAAGTGGAATATGTGTTTTTGAAGATTTGACGTATAGTAACAGTGACATAGACAATATTCAACCCCTTACATTTGAAGTGTCAGAGAAGATTTAAAAAAAAAGTTATTTTCTATAAAAGTCTTTATAATACTAGTGATTGCTTTATGTTGCCAGTTTTGACACAAGGGGTATAATTTGAGCAAACTTCGTAGGGGACCACCATCCAACATAACATGCCAAATACCAAACCTCTCAGCCTTGCAGTTTCAGAGAAGATTTTTAAGTGTATACTTTATACACATAAGGACAACAGGTAACCACCAGGACTGGGCCAATTTTAACCCCTTGAGTATCATTTGAACACCCTGACCCTTGCAGTTTTAAAGAATACGATTTTGATTTTTAAAATATATTTTTTTAGCTCTGTTTACATAAAATTTGCCATTGACTAATACAATTTTCACATTTTTGAAAGAGGGTCACCAAAGGATTTTTCATGTAAAGTTTTATTAAACTTTGTCAAGGGGTAAGGTAGTAGAAAACATTTGAAGAAACAGTTAACATACACACCTCACCCACTCACACAGTATCTGACTACTATCAGCATAATATTTGAAAATACAAAAAATGAGCCAAGGTGATTTTTTCCGGTAGTCAAATAAAGATCCCTTTGTTCATAAAAAGTCATGAAATATACGATTGTCAGCAGTTCAGAATAACAATAGTTTTATTTAAATAATACGGAAAAAAAAAATACATTCATAAACATATATGAATAAAACTAGGTCATTACAGATAAGTTCATAATGTATTAGGTAAGTTTGGTATACAATGTTGATGTTACTGTCAATAAAATTAAATGACTCCACTAAATATTTATTATAATTAATTTCAATTTTATTTAAACAAAAATGTATCAGTTTTAAACACAAACAGTATTGAGGATTAGGAAACTAAAAGTCATCATTTCTTTGAACAGTCCAATTGATAAGTTTAAATAATGGGAAGCAAGCTACTTATAATTAAGAGGTGTGCATTGAATGAGCACAACAGTTTATGACTTTTACAGTCCTATAAAACTTAGTGTGATGTGAAAGCACGCCTGTTGTTTGAAGGTTATCCCTGGCTGTTCATGACACATTGGCACACTACATGGCCTGTAGAGGCTTACATGTGTGTTTATTTTATTAATATATATGCACAAAAGAGTGTTTTATGCCTTAAACACCAGAGATATTTATTTTGTTTTAATTATTAATACAACAATTGGGATACTAAATAACTAATCCACAAGTAACCTTATACCCAGATATTCTGACATTTGTTGACATCCCTAAATAACAAAGCAACAATTTCAACTTTTCAGTGTGTATCCAACTACAAGCATTGAACTATTTAACTCATAACACAAATAACATTACCTCATAATCTTTAAAGACACCTGACTATGTAACAGCAAAAGTTAATTATCTCTTTCTTTAAAAGCCATTATGCTAAATAAAATTTTGATAACTACCTTGTTAAACACACCAGTGTTTAATTAAACCAACATTCAATCCACACATATAAAGCAAATTAAAGCACAATGTCAAAATTAATAGACGAGTATACATAAAGTGCAATATACTTCAGTTATGAATTCAGTATAATGGTTTTACATTTTAATGAAGGAAAAGTGACAAGAATGATCAGAAACCAGTAACATACATTATAGCATTAGAAGAGCTTCTAAACAATAATGTTTTATTTCTGTGATAACCATCACGCTAAACCTTTCCATGTTAATGTTGTGGAAATAGAGTAAAGGACAAAGCAATTAAGCCGTACCTCATCAAAGAATGCCTGTGTCTTACGCAGGATATGCTTCAGCTCTGTCAGTTCGAGGAAGTTCTTCTTCAAGGCTTCCGAGTTGGCGTTCACATCATTCATCTCCGACTCAAGTTTCTCAAAAGTGGCCTGTAGCATATAACAGGGATGACCATAACTGTACCGGTGTTACATGCAAGTTGGAGTTCACATCTGACTTGATTTTCTCAAATGAGGCTTGTAAAATAACAACAACATAAAAAGCTTACAAGTACTTGTATGTTCCAAACAGGAAAACTTCTGTTCATAGTTGAAAACAAAATAAAAAAATAGAAAAACTTATTCCTTAAAAAATATGAAAAAAAACAAAAACATAAAAAGTCAAAGTGAAAGAAGGTCACATGTTTGACATATTTTCTTCTTTATTATTTATAAGAAAATATGTTGTTGTTTTTCTTCATTTCACATGTTTAAGTACAGTTGCAGTGACTACGTCCCCACACACTGAGATGCAATCCTGAGCAAACAAATGTACACAAAATTGTAAGAACGAAGCTTCTGCAGACTAGCTCAATTTGATTTTTTTATTTTTTTATTTTTTTGATTTTTAGCAGATACCCTTTTCCTATTTTTTATCCCCGTAAACTTGACCTTCATCCTTACTCATATGGAAGATCTTGCTACATGCTATGAATATGTTAAGTTTCATTACGCAAGCTGATTTTGTTCACAAACAGATACAACTAGAGCTTTGTCACAGACGTGATGTATACCCCCACATGCCGCATTGACACAGACTATTTTGCAGGCTGTCTTCACAAAACAAGAGAATCTAATTTATGGCGATTTTTAAGGATTATTATGCCATTATAAATTATGGCCATTTTGACCTTTGAACTCTGGAATTCTTTCGCATGACACGCCGTCCAATGACTGTGAACAAAATTAATGTACAGAGTCATTTTAAAATCTCACAATGAATGACATAGTTATGGCCCTGACAAGCTCATTTATGGCCATTTTTAACTTTTGAACTCCAAGTGAGACCTTGACCTTGGAGATATCGACGATATTCTTTCCCAAGACACATCGTCCAATGATTGTGAACACATGTACAGAGTAGTTTTTAAATCTCACAATGAATGACATAGTTATAACCCCGACAAAATCATTTATGGCCATTTTTGACCTTTGAACTCACAGTGTGACCTTGACGTTGCAGATATCGACTTAATTCTTTCGCGCGACACACCGTCCGATTATGGTGAACAAATATGCCAAATGATTTTAAAATCTTACAATGAACAACATAGTTATGGCCCGGACAAGCTCATTTATGGCCATTTTTTACCTTTGAACTCAAAGTGTGACCTTAACCTTAGAGATATCCACGTAATTCTTTCGCGCGACACACTGTCCAATGATGGTGAACAAATGTGCCACATGATTTTAAAATCTCACAATGAATGACATAGTTATGGCCCGGACAAGCTCATTTATGGCCATTTTTGGCATTCAAACTCAAAGTGTGACCTTGACTTTGGAGATATCGACGTAATTCTTTTGCGCGACACACTGTGACATGATGGTGAACAAATGTGCGAAATGATTTTAAAATCTCACAATGAACGACAAAGTTATGGCCCGAACAAGCTCATTTATGGCCATTTTTGACCTTTGAACTTAAAGTTTGACCTTGACCTTGGAGATATTGACTGAATTCTTTCGCGTGGAACACTGTTCAATGATGGTAAACAAACGTGCCAAATTATTTTAAAATCTCACACTGAACCACATAGTTATTGCCCGGACAAGCTCATTTATGGCCATTTTTGATCTTTGAATTCAAAGTGTGACCTTGACCTTGGAGATATCGACATAATAGTTTCGCGCGACACACCGTCCAATGATGGTGAACAAATTTGCCAAATGATTTTAAAATCTCACAATAAATGATAAAGTTTGACAAGCATTTGACCTTTAAACTCCAAGTGTGACCTTGACCTTGGAGACATGGACGTACTTTTTTCACACGACACACCGTCATATGATGGTGAACAAATGTACCAAGTCATTTTTAAATCTCACAATAAATGACATAGTTATGGTCCGGACAAACTTTCAGTTTAAAACACACTAAGTGACCCCGTGACCTAGTTTTTGACCCAGCATGACCCATATTCAAACTTGACCTAGACATCATCTAGTTACAACTTGTGACCAAGTTTGGTGAAGAGCAGATGAAATTTCAGGACAGACCGACAGACAGATCGACAAAGTGACTCCTATATGGCCCCCATTACCAATGGTAATGGGGGTATAAATATATTACATTTTAGGGAAAAGTGGGTGTGTATGCTTCCCAAATATACTTTCCCTCTTTGAATGTTTACATTCTGAGTCAAAACACAGTAGAGTGCAGTGGTGTTTTTTACCTCAAGATCTATCATTTCTCTGGGCTGTGGGGCATCAGGATTGTCCCCAGTATCCAACATGGGGATGCCATCCTTTCGTATCTCCTTCTCAAGAAATCCTGCAACATTTAGGACACATTTAGCCTGCTCTACTCATAAAATCAAGCTGTGCTGTGATGATAACAAATATCTTCAAAAAATGGACTTGTTAACAGTTTGGAAAAATGACATTTGTTCACATACACACAAATCATAGAATCACAAAAGAATGTACAATTTGTATTCAAACAACCAACTTAAAAGCCCGATCTCTACTGCTTGATTTTGCGGTGGTAAAATGTTTACCTGTATTAACTAGTGGGCTGGGTTTATCTACCAGTGATTTGCTGCTAACATTTAGAGTGTTTATAAATAGAAACACGTGTTTGAGCAGACAGCATACTTGGTATAGTATAGAATCTGTATTTACATGTAAACTTGATTTGAGTCATTCGCTAGCTATTGGCTGAGAGAAGTTCATAACCTTTCAAGTGGGCGGTGCTTAGCATTTACAGGGATATTTGAATTTCAAGCAGACAACAAAAACTTTTTCTATAAGTCAATAACTATATAACTTACAATCACCAAATTACACATGCATATTTTTTGTATACCAAAGTATATGTATGCCAAATTTCATTGGAAAATATTAAATAAAAACTGCAATATTATGAAAAAATCATTTTTGTTTTCTGCTGTTAACACACCAGTGTACAGCTGAATAGTAGACATTTTGTGAGTTTGGGGACCTTTTATACTGCTTCTCCGGTGTTTAACAATACTAGCTAAGAACAAGAGCTGTGTTTGTGAAACACAATGCCCCCTACTGCGCTTTGAAGCCATATATTTTACCTTTGACCTTGAAGGATGACCTTGACCTTTCACCACTCAAAATGTGCAGCTCCATGAGATACACATGCATGCCAAATATCAAGTTGCTATCTTCAATATTGCAAAAGTTATGAGCAAGGTTAACATTTTGGGACAGACACACACAATGACAGACAGACAGGCCAAAAACAATATACCCCCGATCATTCGATTTGGGGGCATAAAAATGTTAGCAAAATACGTTAATAAATAAACATCAATCAATATTGCAAAAAATATAAAGGGTTTGGGACACTTTCTTTGATAGTTTAGCCAACTATGTTACTATTTCAAACCATGCATGGTGTAGTGGCAGCAATTCAGCCTTTGCTAGAGGCTGTGGGTTTGATCCCCATGGCAGGCACAATTTTCTTTATTTTATTTGTTTTCTTGTAATTTCAATTATTTAAAACAATATTAAAGTTCTGTTGATTTCATGACATATAAAAAAATACAAGAAGTGTTAACCAGTCCCTTTTTATTATGATGTTTTTGTATTTATATGAAATGCTAACAAGTCCCTTGAAATGACAATTTTGTTGTCTTTACATAAATATTTTAATCAGTGAAATAAATAATTCTAATGTTTATGATACAAACAAAACCATATTGATAATGGCTTTATCAAAGACTACTTACTCAATTTTCTTTCCATTTCATCACATCTTCTGACTTCATTAACAAACTTTCTTTGAAATGCATTTACATCAGGATTCAACTGAAAAAATAGTCAAGTCTAAATCATTACAATAGTTTGACAATGCATGCATTGGAGTGAGCAGCTACACAATCACAAACTTTCAGAAAGAAATTTCACTTAAGATAAAACGATATCAGGGTTTTCTTTGGCCCGATTTTATAGCCGAAATTCGGCTATATTCCCAATTGCAAAAAGTATACTTTTTCCCCAAAATTTGCTAAAAAATTACCAATTGGGAAAAAAAAACGCGAATGACATCGGCTGTTTCGCTTTTTAACAAAGCGTAGTCCGATCCAGTCTCGTACAGGTTTTAAACTATACCTTGATTTGGATAACGTCTGCATCATTCGTGTGCACAATATTCTCCGTATTGTACAGGCACTTATTATATTTGCAATGAAATTCAAACGTTTTGTGATTCGGCTGAATGGAAAACAAAGATGTTGCGCAATTGAAAAAAATTTAGTTAAAGCTCGTTAAGAAATACAAGTCTTCCCATTGAAACTCCTTCCATTGTAAATGATAGTATTTTAATAACAAGTGACTCTTTTGCATCGTCATGTTGACTTCCAAAAGAAAAGTGCTGACTGATATTCAACATGTTGAAAGCAGTAGTTCTTCAGAAGATGAAGCGCCTCCTAATAAAATGGTGCCTTATGTGACTGAAGGCTTTGTGTGAGCTTATTATTCGGAAAACTGTTGATCATGGTGGTGTTTGTGATTAAAGATGCTGAACTCATTCATTTAGTTTTAAATCCCAAAATTTTATTTTCCCTATTTCTTGAAAATGCCAATTAAAATTCCCAATTTCAAAGCAATGGGCTTCCCAAAAAGCTGAAAAAAAAGCCCTGAATATTTTAAGGATTCTGTGATAAATATCAAATTTCATAGTTAAATCAGAGGCAATTACATGTAATGTTAACTTAGACAAGTTTGTTTTCTCTTACTGATTTTTTATGAGTTTCATTAAAATTTTACAAAGCCCACTGAGACAAATAATATGATAAATAGCAAAATCCAGTAATAAAAATCCTTGCTATTTTCACATATATGTCACACGTTTTCCATCTTTCAAAGACTGCAAAAGGCAATAGCAATTAATTTTACCTTGCTCTGGAAAAAGTGGGCTTAATGCATGTGCATAAAGTATCATTCCCTATTAACCTGTACAGTCCATAAAGCCTAACCAGGATCGACGTTACACAGTGCGGACTGAACAGGCTAATCTTGGATGACACTATGAACATGCATAAAGCCCAGTTTTCCCAGACAACCCAGGGCTTTCTCTGCCATTCGCCAAATTAGCCAATGGCTACAAAAAATGAAATTTGGCTTCAAAAAAATCCATTTGGCTACAAGGTTTTCTACATTATCACCCATAAAATATCCTAATTAATATGAATGAGGACATAAAAAGATGAATTTGGCTACAAACAATTTTGAGCCAGAGGGAGCCCTGACAACCCTCATTTGTTCACACCACTAGTGGACATGCAATTCTTACGTCTCTAAACTGGACCAGGCCCAGCTCCCCTAGCTCGGACACGCATGCGTAGGCTGCCTCCGACTGCAGGAACAGCTGACAGAGGGTCATATCCTCACTGCGGAACAGGGACCCCATTGTTATGGATCTTGAAAGGATATATGGCCAGACCAAAAGTTATGTTGCGTTAGCTAGTCCAGCCTGAAAGGAAAAAATACATGTATATATGTCAACTTTCAAAAGAAACAAAACATGCATTAGAAACAAATATGCATCACTTTTGCACAGAAATTGGACAGTTTCAATTCTCAGGAAAATTCAAAGGTATTATAATCCTAAACAGGTGCTTTTTTCAACTGAAGAATAAAAGACAGATATGAAAATTCCAAATTAATTAATATTCAAATATTTACCACAGCTATGACAATATTTGAAGAATATGAACTTCCTTTGGGAGTATACAATCCTCTCAGTTAAAATAATATAATATGAAAAAGAAAACAATTTCTCTTACAATATCTTTATATATACCCGTATTGATCCTTTAGTCGGATAGGAAAAAATACTTGTGAATAAGAGGTTAATAAGTGGTGCTCCTAAATCATCTTTGTTTGCTAAAATTACCCTTTTAAATGCTTGTAAAAACTAAGACATGCATTTATGGATGACATAAAAAACACGTACTTGATGACTTTGTACCGGTACTTTATATGAACCAGTGAATAAGATAACTAATATATTTTTAATGTAATTGGTTTTTGTCAAAGTATAGTTTTTCCCAATTATTTTTTTCCAGTTTTTCTGCCATCTAAAATGACTAAATCCTGGAAATAAAACATACAAAAGTGTCTAAATCAATTGTAAACATGCAATGTCAAACTATTAACATAGCCTGGATGTCAACCATTTTTCCATTTGTCAAAACAATGTTTCTCTTAGCTCTGAAGAGGTTTTTGTTTTTATTTATGACTTTTGCAAAGCTAACAAGACAGTGGTTTACATTATTCCCTCTGCAATAATGGTATCACTTGCTCTTATAATTTTATGGAATTGGCCATACATGATGTATTTTATAAGATCAACTGGAACTTTTTCTGCAAATTTCCGGAATCTTCACGCATATCTAGAATCTGAAGCTTTAAAAAACTATTTGTCAACATAAATTGTCTTGTTTAAAGGAAATTTCATTTCGTGGCATTTCATAATAAAATAGAAAGTCTAAAAGGTCGATGGAAACAATGAATTTAAATATTATTTAATTTTTTCATTTATTATTATAATATTAATTTATGCTAAAAAACAGCCCAGTTACAAAAAATCTCAAAATATGTACGACTAGATTTCAGCTATAACAATCTAGTTTTGTAATCACTTGAGTCAGGGTTTGTTTTTTAAAATAAAAGTGCACATTGCGAGGTTAATATCAAATTACAATGAACTCTATTAATTTCTTTATTAGTTTAAGCCTCAATTATGGATTTGAGGCCAGAAATTTAAGCATGAACTGGTCTCACCTCAGTTATGTCAACAGTTAAAGTAGTTTTACATACAGTACTTAACGATTAGTATAAGAGAATGGCTCCGCAGCAAGGCACTGAAGATGCAAATGATTGTACATGTATATCAATTATGCGTGAATAACCCAGTTACTATAAATTGATAATTTCAGTGGTTTTGTGGCAGTGTGTATGAGTTGCTATTCCTACCACACTAATCAGTCCTTACGGTCTACTCCTGTACGAAAAAAAATCATGGCCAGTTACTTAAGAGACTGATGATGGCGACCGGGTGTAATCCTTGTGGAAATTGTGCATTTCATGCATTATATTGTCAAAACATTTATTTCGAGAAGTAAAGCTTGTTGAAAATTATTATTTAAATAATCACCAAAGACTGTCAATGTTTTGTTGCATTCTCTAATGACAATAATTAAATTTAAAATCCCAAACACACTTTTGAATTTTAATTTTCATGTGATGTAATCAAATTCTAGCTTCAAATAAAAAGCTAGTGTACATGTATTTCGTCTTCATCCTTTGTCTCCCGCTAAAAAGCACCTGAAAATTATGCCGCTTATGTTAACACATGAAAAGCCTGGGTATATTGACTTTTGTATAAAAGCTATGTACATGTACATGTAGCATAGAGACGATTAAAATCTTTTAATTTCTTTTAAAAATGTCATTGTTGATTTTAACTTAATTAGATCACAAACGATTTTGAATAGATGTTTCCTCAATATTAATTTCAAATCAAATAGCTGTATCTTTATAGTTTCGGTGTTTTAGATGATTCATAATTGAAGCAGTGATTGTACTGTATACAGTACTGAGTAAACAGAAATTCTGTACAAAACTGGATTAAGTGTTGGTTGTTGTGAAAACACACTTAACAGGTATACTGACCTATAGTGTAGACTGTAATGTTTTGACAAAAGGGATTAACATGTGCGTATGCAACTCTTTGCAGATTTTTTTCTGCGCATTGGGATTATTTGAAATTATGATTTTTTTATTTTGAAATTTGGGAAATTGATCTCATTTGGAATGGTGATGTTTTGCGCTACCATCTTTATATAGAGGAAAATGCAGTGACCACAAGAGCTCATCATGAGCACTTCTTGCTCAGGTGATCTAAAGATAGATGATCATTTTGCCAGACTGTGAATAGTCTATAAAAATATATATATTTTACATGTTTGATTGATCATTTTAGTTGATAATAATTATTTTAAGTCGACATGGTGTAATGGATATGGGGTCTGCTTAGCGACCTGGAAGTAACGGGTTCGATCCCTACTGTGGTAGCGTTCTTTAGATCTCCTCCAAAGACACCAAGTACTGGTTCTAGGCCCAGGAAACGGACTCGAGAGTGTTTCAATAAGCCTGAGGCTTTCGATGCAATCGAGCTTAAATAACCGTGTCAGACTCAAAGAAACAAATTTGTGAAATCAAACGGTGAAAACAACCAAATGTGAACATAGACTATGTTTATGCTGATTAGAACTTCAAAATATGAATTGGTACCTAGGCATTAAAACTTGAGATGGGACCAGATTACTGAGTTTAGAAATATCGATAATTCAAAACAGGGGAGGTGGAATTCAACATTAAATTTCTGAATAAGTTGAAATGAAAAATACAAGCTTTAAAAAACCTTTTAAATAACGAGATGTACTGTATCTACGTAATTCTACATATTCTTACATATATGGCGTATGGGTTGGTTGGGTTTAAGGTCATCATAAATACATGTATATATAAATAGTTTCTGCTAAACACCTGGAGAAAATTTTTTTGCTACTGTAAAAAAAAATATGTACATACATCCTTAATATCCAATCCTCACCTTGTTTTAAAACTTTGCTTTTGATTGCATGTGTGGATAGAGTCCAGGCAATCATTATTACATACAGGAAAACAGTTTCATAAAAAATTTTATAAAGATTTGAGCTGGTGTTATTAAGCTTTTTATATAAACATATGGAGATCTTTCATAAGATTGCATATGATGTGGGCCGAGTCAAGATCATCAATATTAGTTCAAACACAAAAATATGCTAAAAATGGGAATTTTAACCATAAAATATTACTACTTTTCAGTTAACTTTTTATTTATATTATATGCATCAATTAATCATTTATTTTAACTGATATGGGAGTAAAACTTACCTTGTTCTTATTGTGTTTTTAGCGTTGTTAATTGTTCAGGGGTTTTTCTGCCTTTTTTGGGAAAAGGAGTCTGACCAAATTGCGAATTTTTTATCGACAATTTTTTCCATTTTGGGAATTTTTGCTGCGATGAAACGTCTCATTTTGGGAAAACATTGTGAATTTATCATGCTTAAATAAGTCAGTGGTTTTTCTCTCCTTTCTGTTTTTGAAAGCATCACAAAGCTCCTCCAATGTTTAGTCATTCAGGTCTAGACCTTCAATGCAGGTAAGCATTGCGTAAGTTTGGTTTGTGTGGTAATGGGGAGCACAGCAGGTTAATAATAATCTAATAATCATATAATCATAAGTCATTAGACACTTCTTTTTCATAATCTTATAATCATAATTTATAAGACACTTCTTTCTATAAAAAAATAATGTTTTTTTTTGTTGTTTTTTTGGAAATTGGGATTTTTTTTAATAATTTCGATTTGGGATCAGGTCCGTTTGCTTTGGGAATGCCTCCGTTTTCTGGAGGCGCAGACAGTGCTGAAAAACCCCTGTTGTTCGACTTTATAAATGAAGTAATGTCAGCATTCAGTCCTCCATAAGCACTTTAGTACTGGATGATTTTATGTTTATCTTCTCTACCATTACAAAGATACCTTACAAGGGAACACTTATTTATATTGAAGTTGACAATGTAGACATCAATATCAGTTTAACTTTCCTCTTAAAATACCTTTCTGTAAATTTTGCCAAGTATCATTAATTTATTTGTTCCATGATTTATATGTTTTTGTAAATTTTCTATGGTCTGTTAGGACTGATTTATTCACGTCTCAAGTGTCTAAGGGAAATATTTTTAAGGTTTATTGAGTATTCTCAGAGTGCCTCAAAGATACAAGTGTTTACTGAAACCATTGATTTATTGCAATAAGGTGATTTTATCGGGAAATTCCATTAATCAAACACATGAAAGGCTGTAGCAGTCTTACTTAATATCACATTGAAGTGTATGTCATCCACAATTGACATTGTCAAGGTTACAATACCCTTGGTTGATCACCAGAAAACTTACCCGGTAATGTCGGAATAATGCCCTTGATCAGAAAATAAAAATGCGTCCTACTATGCAGCTGAACATTGTGTATTTATATTAACACAGCACAGAGCTTTTTTTCTGTAGATAAAGAAGTAATGTGTTATTCATTGACACATCACATGCAGAACATTATGCTATGAATATACATGTAAGTTGATGAAAAATCAAACATATTGTTTTGTCAATACAAGTTTTCTTTTCGATATCAAAGTTTTAACAAACAAAATCATTTCTGCATTATAAGGTAATGCAATAATCTTAGATTACTAATGTTGTTTTGAAGCAGAAAAAGTTCGCAAAAGTTTTTCTTTTTAAAAATTGATTTTAAGTAGAATGTCTTCGCCTAACATGCTATCTGTTAGCAAACATCTCCAGATTTGATAACAAGCCAGATCACCTTAAGAACTTCTAAGTCATTACCATTGCTTCATAAAAAAGTGCAAAATTTTCTTGTTCACTCTCTAACTTGAACAGTTTAATCGTATGACATTATATCTTTGCCATGTTTGATTAACTGCAGGATCACTGAAAGCAGTTCATAGATTGTAAATAAATTGGTAAAATTAGCGTTTTAAGTCCTCTACTGGTTAGTGAGTACTTTTCTGACGTAATGTAGGGTTTTTCTTTAATAACTTTCATAATAATACAAATATTTTATGAAAAATCTACTGATACATCCTGGGTTTGTAATCTAAACATGTACAAGCGAAAGTTAACGGAACATTTTTTTGATGTGCACATGGGTTTGTACAAGGGCCCTATATGGGGTCATTAAAGGGAGGTTATTTTCCACTGTACAGAAGTATGTACCGGACATTTATATAAATTTAGTAAGTGAAAACAAATAAGAGTTAAAATAACACATTTCTTGATTAACATTTATGTATAAAAGACGTAAATACATTAATTTGATGGTTCACTATTTCGTCTTCTGCGTGTGTTAACAGAGTTATAATTTAAACCTGATACAATTTTGAGTGACCATATATAATGACACTGTAGTAGAATATAATGACACTGTCTTGGGAATATTTATTTGTTAGATTCATAAATATTACAGAGTGCAACTCCGAGGCATACACACTTTTTTGCATCGAAGCATTGGTCTCTTGACAAGCAGATAACATTGCTTTAATATTGACTAATTGAGTGTCATTTATCTGAAGTGTCATAGTCTTTTCAAGAATTTTTTGTTGGCCAATGCTCCACTTGTTTAAACAAAACCTGATAAACTTCTGTAAGGTAACCAAAAACCAGCTTTTAGGCCCCCCAAAAATGTTAAGTTTCTCAGACCCGTTGCATAGGTTTTATTACACCAGCTTTGATTTTCCATCTCTGGCAAAAAATATATTGTTTTTAGCTCAGTTTTCGCTTAAGTTTTTCGTTAATAAACTTAACATGTGCTTGGGATCATTATGTGTGGTAATTGACCAAGTTCCATAACTATGACCTGCAGTTTATCAGAATTATGCCCCTTTTGTACTTTGGTTGTATTTTGGTTAGGGTTTGCATACAATGACTACTTATATGTATATTTACTACAGATGTAGAATTAAAATCTTAATACCTTTCAGGGTTTTTATGAACATACATTGACAAAGACCTATAACTGTTACCAGCTTTTTAGCAAGATTGTGTCCCCTTTTGTACTTATGACAGTATTGTTTAGTTTTGCCTGCAAGTCAAAATTGAGGTTAATAACAAATATATATCTCTCAGTGCTCCAGCTAGGCCTACTACATTACATGGTTATCAAAGCTTTTGCCTGTAAATTAGACAGCACCTATTATCATATTAGCTTCAAAAACTTACTGGCTCTGAAATTTAACACTGCAAGTAACATGAGGCACCTGATACCAGTTATAATATTACAAAGTCATATACAAGTCAGAATAGGTTTTTAAACTGTTATTTTTCTTTTTTTTTTTAATGTCAGCTTAATAGTCACAAAATAAGCTTAAACCTTCTTTTTGTTGCAAATGGCTTCTAAGATACTAAAATCAAACGCAAACTATTAATACACAGATTTTGAAAAAATCTACTGATTGTTTTTATTATCAAGTTATAGTTACAATAGTCCAACTCTCAGCTATTGACCCTCCGGGTCGCTGGAAGTTGCAACTGGTTACGACATTTTTCATGTCAAGTCCCCCGCCTAAAATCTGGGCAGTACTTTAATCGGTAATATTAGCAGCATACACTACCCGACCCGTGATTTTTGCATATTTCGCAGAGTCACGGTGGAAGTTTGATTTTTGAGTGGAAAATCACCGAGATTTCACGTGAATCTTCACTCCGCCGTCACGCGAGAGCAACATTATCTTTGCAGTGATTCCCTGCAATTTTTTGGTGATTCGCCGTGATCCCAGCAGGTATCAGTGATTTACCAATTTATGCATATAATGCGAATCGTATCGATAACTGTATACATACTGCTTTTCTAATGTTCACAATTATCCGATAATCCAACATAATTACACCATCACTTATGAAAAAATAATCTTAAACATATATAACAATAAATATGTTTAAGAATTTCATAAACACAACCATATGCCTACACCATTTTTCAGAAGTGTAAAGAGTACAGTGCATTATGGGACACAGCTTTTATAATGTTTTATTGGACGAGTGAATTTTAATTTAGATTGAATGCAATACGATCATGTACAAAAAAATGTTTTATTGCGTCATACGCAGTTGTAAAAAACATGCTTCCCGGGGACTTTCTGATAACGGGTAAAAATGAAATTGAATATTTGCTAACAGTTACACTGCGTAAGCATGTAAATAAATCGTCTGGATTATTTCATTTATTTTTCTTACACGTACTGCTCTGATAGGGAATAAATGAAATAAACACTGACTCACGAGTTTTTCACACCTATATTGACATTACACAACGTATCAACAACAATTAGCAGTCAAAGGTCGTTTAACCTCTAAGCGATTAAAATCGGTTAACGGATGGATAAAGCAATGAAGCTGTGATCGTCGCCATCTTTCAGAGCTCCAGATAAGGGTCGTATTTTCGTAATTACTAATTATTTTCAAGTCCGTTACGTATTTATTTTAAAATCGTGTCGTACCATTAAAAATTACAAAATGAAGTTACGAATATTATGTTTACATCGGTTCGTATCGATTTTTATTGAGTTCTTTTCGCGTATTAAAGATCTTTTCGGTGTTTATATAGAATGGTTATTGGGTTTGTTTAACAAATCGCATTTTTTCCAATAAAAGCGGCGTGTACAGTCTATATGTAAAAAAAAATGGCGGCGCCCAGAGAGCATCCTAAAAAACTGCAAAGCGTGCAAAAACACGCTTTTAACATATTGTACGCAAAGTGAGCCGAAGTTGAATGTTAAGAAATACATTATAGAAAAGATCTTATACGATGTTGTATGATCGGAAAAGCTAAAAAAAATACGCGACACGACGGGTCCAAACTTAAACAAACAAAAAAAAACATTGAACAAGTGGAAGGGACAATTCCCGTGTCTAATCGTTGAAAAGATTGAAGGGGAGACTCGTTTTAATTGTAAAATATGTAAAAAAAAAACGTCAAAGGCACGCAATTATCTAAGCACAGTTTGGGCATATAAAGGTATTTGAAAAATAAAATTTTATCATTCTGAATAGACACTGTTGAACTCGTATAAATAAAGTTGCTAGCATGTTTATTTTTTTTTATTTTTTGCATGAAAATAACCATTATTATTTATTTTTAGGTCATTTAGAAAAGTTAAGAATTATTTTCCAAAACTTAGTAGTAACGTTAAGAATAAAATTTCAGAGTTAAGAATTAATTTTGAAAATCTGGTAGTAACGTTAAGAATTTCACAAAACCTTATCTGGAGCTCTGCATCTTTGTACCGGATTGCCGAATTTCGAATTTCAGATTCTCAGTTAAATGTTTGCGAAGTCATTTTTTACCAATTCCCCATGGGCCGAATATTTATTATTTTGGTTACTTACAATGTATCCTAGTGTGCAGAAAGCATATTTCTGATTCCCATGTTGCAGAATTTTTCACGAAAAAAGGTGAATCAGGGAAGTTCGCGGTGATCTGCAATGATTGCCTTACAGCGAGATACCTCCTGCAACAGTCGCCGAGACATCACCCAAATTTTCTCGTCGCTCAGAATCATCGCGTTTTGTCATGTTGCATTGATCGCTCTGATGCGAGAATCGTGGCAAAAATCACGGGTCGCGTAGTGTAAACTATTTTCTGGCATAAATAAACACAAACAGCTCATATATATATATCACTAATGTGCCAATTAAAACAACTTACGTGACGTGGTGTGCTAGCATAATAATGATATTAATCCAAAGTTCCAAACACATCAACAGTTCATGAAAATGTGTAAGTTTTTGCAATGGATGAGTATTCCGAAAATTCCGAATTCAAAAATACTCTATTGATTATCTCCAGAAAACCCAGCAAGATAGATCTAGTGTCTAATCAACCAATTGTAATACACCGACTTTCTACGGAACCTTTGTAAGATAAATCAAATTGTCAATTTAAAACTTTGACTTTTGGTTTAATAATGTTTTTTTATAAACTTTTTGTTTTGAGCATTTATCCACAAATAACACGCAAAATTGATATCGATGGTAACAGTATTGTGTTTGATATGCTGTTTTAGGTTGATTGAATTTCGAATTTATAAACAAACTTGAGGCTTCTTATGTTGACAGTGAATTTGGTTAAATCAAGAAGGACTCTGAGCTGTATGTGTATGTACCCATAAAAGCTCAGAGAATTCAAGAAGTGTGAAAATACATTGCAAATGACAACTCCAGAATACAAATTATTTAACAAAACCACGCAAATATCATCAGAAAATGTTGCGAAGCACACTGCACTCGATATCAAGTTCATACGTATTATCATACGATTAGAATAATTTATGACTGATCGATGGAATTTACAACTACTATTTTGTTACATGAAATTTCCAACTCCGCAAATGCGGTATTAAAATGCAAGGGTTTCAACAGTTACTTAAAATGATTTTAGTAAACTGCACAAAACTGCAGGTACAGTGGAAACTCAGACAATACCCAAATAGTAGACAGCTCATGTGATACTTTCTCATCGATTTACGAGGGTACCGATGATGTCAATAGAATGATTCGCTTGATTAACACGCCGCGTACACAGTTATCAACTTTAATCGATTACAAAAAAATCAATCTAAATTCCGTCCCGTCCTTTCGTTATTTTTCAGTACTCACATTCCTACATAAATTTGTTTATATAAACGACTTTAATTCGATGTTCCAATTTGTAAAACTCACGAAACACGGATATCCCAAAATATCCATTAATGTCTACAGGTCAGGTGGGCAAATATTGAATTACCTCTCAAAACTCCGATCGAGGGTAGTAGGTGGTATCTTATTTCTTTTATCATCTAGCTTTTAGTTTTGCAACCTTACTTGACCGATGCTATATTTCTATTTCACACTTTTAACCTTTTTCTTGCGCACCGTTAAATCATTGTCAGTGATGACAGGTTAACGTACCATGTAACATGTAGATGTAGAAAGCGCATGTCACGTGCTCTCCGGTTTCCAGACAGCACGATGCTAAAAAATCGAGAGTCTTTTCTCACAAAATAAATAACATTACAGTGTTAATAAAAAATTGTCTTAACCGTCATGAATCTAGAAAGTCCACATGTTAGGAAACAAGATGTGTTGGGTCACACGCTGGATCTAAAAATGCTGCCTTAATTGCGGAAGGACCTCACAAACGGCATATAAACACACAAGCTTCGCCTACGTGTTATACATTTAACTGCCATAAGATATGTACTTTTTAGTTTGTTTGTTTTTTCCTTTGTATAGTCCTTAATCCGCTGTCACAAAGAACAAGACGTAGGCCTATAGAAAACCCAATACATGCTATCAATCGATACATTTAAAATATCTATCGGCGGATATCCTGATTGCGAAAGTAAAGGTTGATTATTTATATTTCTAATAAAAAAAAAGAAAACAAAGTTTTCTTTGTGTTTTTAGTTGATATTCCTTTATTTTCTGTTATGACGTTAACTGCATGTTTATGTTTACAATTTATAATTGCATGTTCAAGTTGTTTATAAATCAATATAAGAACTGAAGGACATATAAATGGCATACATGTAATGTTTATTCACAATTTATATTTGTTAACCTATTTATGAACGATTACACATCAGATATCCTATATATGTCTTCACATGGCATATTATATATAATTAACACTAGTTTCTTTTTTTCAATGTTGAAATATATGGAATATGTACTTACGTAAAACTGTATACCCAATACTGCGAATGTTTGTATGTCAATATAAAACTGAATAAGAAAATTTAACGTAAGAATGTCCGTAAATAATTCCTAAAGTTTCGCAATGAAATAGGTATAAATGCTTGAAAAAGATCTCGGTGTTCAGTCATTCGTATTATATATGACTCCAATAGCATGGTACTCGAGAACCACAGGAGGGCTGGAATGTTCGTAATTAGGGGATAATACGTACACATACTGTACTGAACAGAAGTCATTATTTATAATCCTGCTTAATTCTACAACTCAGTAGACAGTAAGATGACAACTCCTACTTAACATTAATTTATTTTTGTCGGACACGAACGCAACGTTTCGGCTATGACATCGCTTTAAACGACAGATGCACAATGTTGTTTATTGCGTCAGGCATTAATGCTGTTCAGCACATGGTCATTCCACATAGAAATCGAGACGATCACTTCTTCAAGCTTTAAATAAAAATGGCTCCCCAAAAATGACATAAAAAAATTCAAAACATATAACAATATGTATAAAAGGCGTTATATATGCGTTAAAAGTTTTCCTATCAATTAATGTTAGCACTATAAGAACGACATAAATAATCGATTTTAAGAGCACTCTTTGCGTCGTTAAGCTGTGTGCTTATAAGTGTAATTAATGTGAACAGAGTTAATATGAAAACAATTCAGAAAAAAATCTTCTGCACTCTGGGAATCACGATTACTGAAATGATGAATCAAGTATTTCCAACGGCGCAATAATCATTTACTCTTTGAATATGGAGGACTACAAACGTCTTTTGAAGCTATGGAGGCTAATCGTACTATACGGTAATTATTCTACATTAAATTTAAATTATTATCATTGTACATTTCGGGAATCATACACAAAATAATAACATAATGTATATTTTTGTTTGAAATTTTTACCGCCTTGCAATCTTTCATTTACATTACGGCGACCAGTTAACTTGTGCGAGATATCAATAATAATTAAATGTACACGTTGATACGTAAACGAGTATGGTAGGAACCTAGACGTGGTGGCTGTAAGATGTAAGGTATAAATCAGATACATATATTTACAAGATCCTCATAAGCTGTTAAAAATCAATTCCGCTGACTAATTAATTAGCAAGCACAAGACGTGAACATGTTTGACAAAACACAAGCTACGTTTTTAAATGCAGTTGACTCGCGGTAGAAGATCGAGCGTCCCATGCACAATTACAGAACGGTTTCACGGACACCCTGGCGTCAATCCGACGATTTTTAATTGCGTTCTTTCCATAGAAGTACTCGCGGTTAGTATGGCAACTCGGGCGTTCTTTGTATTATCGTAGTTTCTTTCTGCACAAAAACATCGCGAATTCTTTAATGCTTATACATCACGAGCCACAGTTCCATAACAACGCAATTAGCACCCTTGTCCGGTTCGACAGGGTATAAACGTGTTTGTTTAAACAATCTTGTCAATGTATGGATGTCTGGACTCTCGATCGTTACTTTACGCTATTATATTGTATAATAATAATTACCACCAGAGATTTATAGATGTATGATAACACATGTTTACTTATACTAAACTAGCAATATGTAGCGATATGAATCGAGATGTTTAGTGTTTAATAAAAAAAACACACTTTAAGCGGCCTTCAAAAAGGCACACAAATATTATATGCAAAGAAAAAGGTGCGTGAGGACATGCCCCTGAATCCCTCTTAACGGGTCTGGCTTAAAAGTGCCTTTGGCACTGTTATTATAATTTATATTGGCTTTCTTACATCGGCAAATTGAATATTTGTTTAATGTTTACTTTTCCAAATGATAGTCTAAATTCCCACGTTCAATGGTCCATATAATCAACATGCGGGAGGTTCCCATACACACATGTTATCCTGCATCGTGTACTTATTTCAGCATCATCGAACCTCGTGTCTTCTCAATATGGCTTAGAACAGACATCTGAAGATGGAAAGAGATATTTCGAATTCAGCCCAGAAGTCGTGTCGAATGTCAACGATATTGCAAAGCGTTTCATAATGTTCGACGGTGTCCCAAACGAAAAAGACATTGGTCACATCTTTTCGCGCAACTTCCGCAATGAGTCACTCATGATACTATTCGAAGAACATATAGCAAAAAACTTAACAGTAATTGTTGTTAGTTACAGTCGCACGTCTACCGATACTGTTCTAGTGGCGTTCGAAGGTAACGTGTTTGTTTTAGTCTAAACCTATTTATTTGAGCTCGATTGCATCGAAAGCCAAAGGCTTATAGAAACGCTCTCTAGTCCGTTTCCTGTGCCTATAATTAGTACTTGATGTGTTTGGGGAAGATCTTGAGAACGCTCACCGAGTGGGAATCGAACCCATGACCTCCCGATCGCTTGGCGGACACCTTATTTATAACGCCGCGGCGAACCAGAACGTGTTTGTTTTAAAATGTTCACAGTTCAAAACAATTGGCAATTCCACCTATGATGACTCAAAACAAAACACAAATATCGGTTCGTTTTTTGTTTAATATTCGTCAATTGAAATCGGAAAAAAAACGCGTTTATAACGCTTTTCAATTTATTTGGCAAATAAGCATATGACCAAATAGCTTTTAAAATAATCTCAAATTGAAAAAAGGTTCTGTTGTGCAGTCGTTAGCTTTGCTCTTAACAGTCTCAGATTGGAACAGCGAAAAATGGAAACGTTGTATTCATTCGTTTTTCTTTCCAATATAATTATTATTTCGTTTCGTTTCTTTTTTTCATTATACACATTTTCAAAAAATATTTAAAACATTTAGTTTTGTTATAAAATTAATGTATTTGCATTTCATAACTAAGAAAATATTTCTGAACACGTGTTAAAGTCCTTTAGGAACCGTTATACAGCACCTTTAATGTTTTGGGTTATATCCGTATATGTTCATGCACCACAACTTCTAATACATGTTGCATATGAGTGATCTTTCGCTTGTTTTAATAATTATATTTTAATATTTCTTCGGATAAGAACACTGAGTGTTTCATAATTATAATTTATTATTTTTTAATAAATACGTGATTAAAAAAAACATTGTTATGTTTTATGTGAATCTGCTAACATGTAACTTTAAGTTAGTATCTAACTTCTATATTTATTTTACAGAGTTTGTATCGACTCAACGACGAATTATATTGACAATGTCTCGAATAAAACATCAGTTAAACCATTTACATGGTAATGGCGGCTTTTTACTGGATTGGACATTTCATAACAAAAGAAATGGATATCCGCAAGTGGCCGTTAATATAAAAGATGTAGTCACGCTATTCGATATCACTAAACCCGAATGGATTGCATTTTGGGAACCAAGATTACAATACCGAGAATATTTGCGTTGGGCGAACGATCGTGCCAACGACAGCTACCGAGGTAAACACTTTTATAATAAGATTTACGATAGAGATTAAATTGTCAAAATGGTTTCTAAACTTTTTTCTGTGCGTACTTAAATGTTATGTAAAATTGGTACAGTATGGGTTAATTATTTTTTAAATTGAATATATAACAAATAAAAGTAAAATCTGAAACGGCATTCTTCAGTTCTAGGTTTTCCTGTGCTCGACCATTTATGCACGGTTGATAATTGTACTCAGTGTGTCTGCGTTGGACCTGGAGGAAGAATTCGATGTTTGTCATCCTACGAATATGCCTCAATGTGGATTGGAGCCATAAGGGCACCAGCGATTGAAACGTTCCAACATAATGTATACACCTACGTCGCTGACAACGCTGTCTTCACTGAGACGCAACACTTATCCATCGTCACATGTGCTGTGGCATTTTCGGACGTCACCATCAGCGAAGTTTCGTTGATTTTTGTAACCGGTAAAAATGTCTGTACTCCACATTTTATTTCAATGCCTTTGTTGTTTCCTGTAATATTATTTATATTGTTTAATATCTTTTGGTGCAATTGTTATTCACAGTGCCGCCACATTCGATGTATTTGAATAGTTCAGGAGCCGTGGAAGGTTCTCCTATTACATTTACGTGTGTTACTGGAAACGGAAGACCCCGGCCAAATCTCTTTATGCACCTGGATGGGGATATCATTCGCAAAACACAACAACGTGATGTGTATGACGCGGTTAAAAGAATGTACACAAGTGTACTAACTGGTGAAATTATTGCCAACAGGACATGGAATGGTCGGGTTGTAAACTGCACAGCAAAAGTCCTTCATAGTGGCGACGAGTATCATTATTGGAAATCCTCAATTGCTACTATCAACTACACATGTATATTACGGATTCCTTTTTGTTTCTTATACATTAATAAATATATAGCCATGATGTTGATCGATACATTAATAAATATATAGCCATGATGTTGATCGAAACCTTGGCAGCATATTTTGATACAAATACATAAGGAAGAACAAACTGTTAGACATTGATTTACACTATGTCTCCTTATTTCATACATAGACCCACCACGTGCTACCATTCAAGAGGCAATTGACAACGCAAACGTTTTATTGACATGCGTCGTGGATGGAAATCCAGTTGGAAACATCACATGGATGAACAAATTGGATCAGAATGTCCTTATGATTTGCACGTACACAGTTGAGTGTCAGCTGCATATTCAACGCCCAAGAAATGGGTCTTTGGCGGTATACGAATGCGTCGCTACAAACACCATCGGTCAGGATGACGAAATCGCTACAGTGTTTCCTCTCGAAGGCAAGACTCATACGTCCATAGAAGTTTCACAAAGATTTTGTAACCATGTAATGTTTGTTTATAATGTTCGTGTTGTTACTTTTTCTAATTAGGAAACAACCACACAACGTCTGTATTGTTCATTAATCACTATTCCTATTATTATTATTATTATCATCTGATTTTAATTTCAGATCTGAAGGATTCCCACCAGAAAGAATTTCCTTGGCTGTACTTGTTGATTGGATTGCTTATTCTTGTCATCGTCATTAGCGTTGTTGGTAACAGTAATAGAATTCGTAAAAGTAAGCATCAGTTCGTGTGCTCGTTTGTATATATATTTTATTGTTGTTTTATCGTATTTGTATTCATTTTTGTTAATTTATGTTTATTCACAAATTATCTTTATTGTTTTTACAGGGAAGCAAAATGCACAAATAAATTTACACCAAACCAGGTGAGTTTTATCAATAAATTTAGACTCGTTTAATGAATGTAGTTTGTGTTAGTTCATTATTTGTAAGAAAAACATAAATTATTATGATAAGTTACTGTCCAAATAGTTTAATAAACAAATTCACAATGAGATTGTACTCATTAATAGGAATTCGTCAAGATTTAAGGTAGAAACCCAAGCATATGTATTGTTAATTTCATACACATCAGCTGTAGGCATCAAATATGATTTTACCTTTTTCTGTTTGTGAAAAATACTCTTTTAAGTGGTCTGCTTCACATTGGCGTATTTAAATGTAAGCGCCTTTTGCGATCAGAACAGTAGAAAGCACATGTACAACACTAACAGTTGTGTTAAATGTAAACTTGTTAATAAATTAAAAAGGTCAAAATATAAGACTGATACAATTGTTTGAAATAATGAGGGGGTCAGTTTAGCGTCGTAAGAGAAATACTGGTGATATACTCTTTAAACGACAACCATGCAGACTTTGGAAGAATTGTGTATGGCCGTCCTCAATTTCAAAATAAAATTCCGAAGATTATAAGAAACATTTGGCAATATATTTCATTTATTTTTGGAAAAATGGTTCATTTTCTAGAGAGAATACTCACATTGCAATACCCCTCCCATTGGTTCCAAATGGTAAGATGTTTCATTTGTTAATTCTTTAACATCTCTATGATTTAATTCAAGCAACATTGTACATATCATAATAAAAGGTAATTTCCGGAAGTGTAAATTTACTGTTTTGAAAAGAGATAACAATTGACTTGACCATCATGTGGCAAGTTTACAAAATAAGTGCAGTTACGTGATGTAAAGAAAAGTTTCGTAAATGTACCAATTTGGAAACTCTTCTAAGAAGCACAAAATACGTGCCTTACAGTTATTATATGCATTGTACCGTGTCAATTTATTTAAACGGCTTTCAATTTGGTTTCTGTTATATTCTGAATATCATCGTACAGCCCCGGATGCAAGGAATGAGTTCTATACCGAGATTGGCCACATTTCTAGGAGAAACAGTAACGAAAATCAGGTAAGTGATATTATTTAATTGTTAGTAGTATATTTGCATTATATATATCGTATAGAATGATTGGCCATATATAATTATATTTTGTTTGAAATAGCTTAGAAATCTTTTAAAATGTAATCATACAATTAAAATAAAGTCAACATTACCAAATAAATGATATAGTATAACTTAAAATTCAAGATAAAAAATTGCTTAAAATGGTTACAGTTTAAGTTCATATTTTCAACGTCATTATCGATGATGGTCCCCCCTCCCCCCCCCCCCCGCCGAGAACCCAAAATAGTAACATTCCAGTAAGAAATCCTTCAACAATAGTTAAATTAGGTTACTTTTGATAAATTTTTATTTTATTATTTCAGATGTACCTAAATCCTATAGCGGATATGCCGATTTACATCGAACTCCTATAATTATGCGACTACAATGCAATTAATAATCGATAACTGCCTATATTGGACATTGAACTTCTAAAAACGTTCTTGGTTCAAATGCAGAACTAATGACTCCTTTAATCCTTTGGTACTACGCCTAGAAGATCTATTATAGATTCAGCCTTTGCACTACTTAAAATGTTTGTAATTATAGATGATGATATTATATTATGTGTATCCGTCCTTTCTACTCTTTACTACGACAAAATACAATAAATTTATTTACTGCAATAATTCATCTGCTGTTAAGTTCCAAGATATATTGACATCAGCTTGTAATTGTGATGTAAGTTAATAAGTAAACATGTAAGCATATAGAGATGCCACAACAATGTGTATGACATAATGTCGTTTGACAGAATAGTTATTATTTGACACTTACGTAAACAATCAATAGTATGATACGAGTCTTTACACCTTGCAGCTTAGCTGTCACTATATATATGCTGAACAAGAGTTATTCACGAAAAATGTCTTTATTTGCATGCCTATCAAGGTAGTTTGCTGTTGGTGGATATGATAGTTGGTTAGCATAAGCCAAAACTGTTTAATATTTTTGCGGATATTAATTCCAACTTCTTCGTGGTTCAAAGTTAATCCCATACAGTATTCACAGCTATAACTATTTCTTTTGCCATCGACAAAAATACGTTGCGGTAAAATAACACTGATAATTTTGCATTCCAAGTCCTTTCATTTTCGAATTCTTTCATTTTTTGGCATCTATTGTATGATGGCAACCAACCTTTAGAATTTTTTTTTATACTTCAAACCGGTTTTATCCATCTTTGGCTATTTCAGATATGTTAACATTTTGTCATTTAATTAAAGGGCATAAGCTCTTGTTTACTATAATTTTTGTCTGAAATAATCTCACGTACAAATGCATATGCATGTCGTTCAGGCAAAATTAATAGACTCTGAGCGGATTGACCTGAACAGACTTAACGGTAGTTTGTTTGCGTTCAACAAAAGTTTAAATCAAACTCTATCTGGCAAAAATATGGTATATCGCTGATTTTGCATCAAGATCTTCCCTTTGTTCCTGGTGTTATATATTTAGTATTCTTTGACTGGTTTTCCATGTGCATAAGCGATTCTAATTGTTAGTAAATGCTTGATACAAACCATGGGGGTATTCTGTTTTGTCTTTTATGAGAAGCATTTAACTCCAGACACTCTATCAGGGAAGCGTATTTTTTTTTTATCTTATCCACTACTTTTAATAGAACACCACCTTAAGACATAACAAGATTAACAATGTGATCATAAGAAGGGTTTATTCAAACAATTGCTGTTTTTAACCGGGTTAAGCCTGCTATTTACATTATATGCATATGAGTTCGGATCGTGGCCACCATAACTAAAAGAATTCCCCTGGTACATACTCTGGATTTTCTGAAATGAAAAAAGAAAAGAAAACACCTAAGTTGAATATTTGTTAGCTTAAAATATGAAAAAAGAAAGGAAAATTGCATCTTTTATTCGAAATTCAACTCAATTTTCTTAAGTTCAATAAATCAAAATTCAAGGAGACTAGGCGAGACTAATGATAAAACGCATTGCGGATCGTACAAGAAATTCCACCCTAGTTGATTCGCAGGTGGACCTCAGAAGCTTCTAAATGCTCTCCACACACGCTGTACGGACGTCCTACATAAACATTAAACAACATCAAGATTTTTTACTTTATGAAATCCTTGAACAACATTTTATAACAAGCGTTGCAGGAAATTAAAGTAGGTCATCGTTTTAATATCAAAACTGGAGACTTCTGAGTGGCAATTGGGACAAGTATTAAAAGTCTTTTCAACTTGAGAGTCATTATGAAGCAACATTCAAGAACATACTTAATAAAGCAATCATAAGATGTAAGCAATTTTTATTTGATACACTTTGTTTCATTTATCATATTTTATGAACATATTTTATATTGAAATTAACTTTCCGCGTTTGCATTGGTTAATTTATTAAATTATTGTGTTAAAAATGCGCACGTATCATTTCATGGCAATATATTTTGCAATGTGGCGGTCACGATTATTAACATTCTGCCTTCTACAATTCCAAAAGCGCGAGATCAAATATTGTTTGAATATCGAGAATGGCATATTAAATTTATCTCTGTGGCTGAAAGTCTTACTATACATTACATTCTAATAATTTTGAAACTATATAAGGTCAAGTTTCAATCAGATTTCCTGAATAAATTGCATACATTTATACCGATGTTAAACATCTGGGTCTATGAAAAGCATATACACATATTCTGTTAGTTTTTTGCTTGTTTGGAATGCTTGCCTTATTACATTTCATTCATGTAACGGCCATCAGTTCTAGTAATTAACTTATTTGAGTAGGGAAGGGATGTACATGTGAACACTATCCTTCTATTTAACGGTCCAGCAAAGGGAACCACAGTTTATAGTGCATCGTGTCGTATTCATTTTCGCGTAATCGAAATTCGTACTTAATGATCTGGTTTAAAAACAGATCTTCGAAAAAGGAGCTTTAAATTTTGATTACAGCCCCGAAATCGTGTCGGACATGAATGATGTAATAATTAGTTGTAAAGACATAAGCCACGTATATGCGCCTTACGTTCACAATAAGCCAGTCGCTACGCATGTATATAACTTGTTAACAGACATTTGTGTTAATAACAGTCATACATCAACAGATACATTAATAGCAAAGCTGGAAGGTAATGTGCTTATTTGATATTCAATATATCTTAACCCTAATGGGCTTCGATTAGGGACATAAACCGGTCATGCCGAGAATATAGGCGCTAGGCGACAGTTACCGAGGCAGACACTTTCGTCTGGGGATTTTTTTTTCTTTGATGTACAACTATGCACATTTATTTTCTACTCAATATAGAACAAATAAAAATGTAACTTATATAAGCGTTCTGCAGTTCTAGGTTTATCTGTGCTCGACTATTTATGCACGGTTGACAGTGATTGAAAGGTTGCAACAGAATGTATACACGAACGTCACCGTCAGCGTTGTCTTTAACGAGACGCTTTACTTATCCAACGTCACATGTGCTGTGTCACCTACGGACGTCACCATCAGCGATGTCACATTGATTTTTGTTACCGGTTTAACCGCAAATTTTATTCTCATGGCAGCCACATTCGATGTATTTGACTAGTTCAGGAGCCCTTGCCGGTTTTCCTTCAACATGTTTGTGTGAACATGGGAACGGAATACCCCGGACAAATCTCGTTATGCACCTGGATGGGGATATAATTCGCGAAACGCCGTAGCGAGATGTAACAAAAGGAATGTACACACGTGTACTAACTGGTGAAATTATTGCCAACAGGACATGGAATGGACGGGTTGTTACATTGGAATGGTCAATGCCAAGCATTTGGGGGTTTAAACCGGTTTTAGAGCGCTCAACCTCACTCATGGCCCAGAAATATTCAGGATACATATACGTGGTAATAAAATGTAACCGCATAGAATTGCAAATCAAATTAAACATTAATAAAAGGAAATTTAAACGCATTCAATTTAATTGCCATTTAATTACTCAATGGTAGGAAATAGACCAGAGCAACAGAGAAACAATTTTTTGAGCAACGATAAAATGAAATTACAAAAAAGTGTCAACTATATCCCTTCTTTTTACAAAAAGATTGAAGAATATAGCATAATATAGTTAATTTTTCAGATCATCATCGTGCAAATGCAAGAAGAAGCAGCAATATTTGGTCATTTTATCTAGTCATCAAGATTATTTGTTCTCGTAATAATACAATTGTTTATAATCAACACAAGAAACATATGCTAGCTCTGCGTCTCTACAAACGCAGTACATCAACCCTAACGATGTTAAAACTTTGCGGACATAGAGGCGAATCATACAATAATTTCCATATGTTTGTATCATGTGTATTAATCTATTTTGGAATAAACGTCAACAAACTTATGAAATATCTGCACACAACTAAGTGATTTAGTAGACTACATTAGTTAAATAAATATTTCTGTGGTAATGTGGCGACGAGTATCGTTATGGTACCTCGTCTACTATTTACTACACATGTAGGTACCGGATTTATACTGTGTTCTCGGATTGATGAACGAATATACAGCTGAGCTATTAATTTACATCACGATAAGTTACATAGCTATCATATCGTGACACAAATACCTTAGAAAAAACAAACTGTTAGACGTTGATGTACGTTTTGTCCCCATATATTAGATATAGACCCACCACGTGCAAAGGCAATAGACAATGCTCACGCTTAATGGACGTGCGTCGTGGATGGAAATCCAGTTAAAAACATCACATGGTTTAACAAACGCTGTTTCTTGTTTTATAACTCATGCTATAACTAACATGTAAATAGCATTGGTTGATCAATTTCTATCGACAAATGATGTGTTCGACATCACAATATAAATAAGTGGAACGCCAGCTGCTGGAGCAGTATTGCATTCTTATTATTTATTATCCTTTATTTAAGGCAAGTGACCAATTGCCAAAACGGTAAGAAACAGCACAATACAAAACAACATACACACATAGAAGAATAAAGTTGGGGTCACCGAGTTGGAATGGTCAATGCCAAGCATTTGGGGGTTTAAACCGGTTTTAGAGCGCTCAACCTCACTCTTGGCCCAGAAATATTCAGGATACATATACGTGGTAATAAAATGTAACCTCATAGCATTGCAAATCAAATTAAACATTAATAAAAGGAAATTTAAGCGCATTCAATTTAATTGCCATTTAATTACTCAATGGTAGGAAATAGACCAGAGCAACAGAGTAACAATTTTTTGAGCAACGATAAAATGAAATTACAAAAAAGTGTCAACTATATCCCTTCTTTTTACAAAAAGATTGAAGAATATAGCATAATATAGTTAATATTTCAGATCATCATCGTGCAAATGCAAGAAGAAGCAGCAATATTTGGTCACTTTATCTTGTCATCAAGAGTATGTTCTCGTAATACTACAATTGTTTATAATCAACACAAGAAACATATGCTAGCTCTGCGTCTCATCATACAATAATTTCCATATGTTTGTATCATGTGTATTAATCTATTTTGGAATAAACGTCAACAAACTTATTAAATATCTGCACACAACTAAGTGATTTAGTAAACTACATTAGTTAAATAAATATTTCTGTGGTATTTCATACGAAAATCATGTTTTATGGATGATTGTCGGTATAGCCCAAAACGATCCATATTCTGAAGTGGTCAATGGTTTGCCAATAATTCCTGATACAAGTCGAAAACTGCAATGGACAAATAGACTCTGTCGAGGTTTTTAATAATTGTTAAAGGATAACGCTATTTAGCTTTTATTTCAAAATTGTTTGCAGCCATTAGAAACACGAATCGCTGTGTTAAAATATTGTTTAAATTTCAGACGCAGATTAAGAAAAGTATGTTCGATAACTGATGCGAATTACATGGCCTTTTCCGGTGGAGCACTACATACAGAACAGAACCACTTAGATAACATTTACATGTATTGCAATTCTTGGAGGCTAAGGGTTAACACTATAAAACAAAACGCTATTATGTTTAAAAAAAGTAGTACAATTTAAGCAGTATGACCCTAAACGATATTTTTTGTCAGATGTTTGATTATTTTGTAAGTTCAATTTTATGATGCCTCTGATATATGGTGTTTTACCAAATCCAAAGAGATCAAACACATTTGCAAAATGTCGTTTAATATTTAAATAAACACGAGTAAATTAGGTAGGTACACATTTGTAACAGCGAAAATATATGCACTCAAACTGCGTATAAACAATCATTGAATGAATGTGATAAATATTACAAAAAATGGTTTGTAAATGTTAAACTATTGTTAAATGAATATTGATTTTCCTATTTATTTGAAAAAAACACAAATATAACACATAGTCTAATGATCTAATATGTGAATTCAAATACGTGACCTTTTATGGTACTGTGAAGATTATATATTTCTGTCTGTAAACAAAATGCAGTTATGGAATACAACATCAGAACCCCAAACATTGTCAAAGATAAGTCAACATTACAATTTGCAGGCCTTAAACATGTTGAAGGAATATGATGGTTCTCTTGCAAACTCAGATTACTATATATGTCAATTAATGCCTGCACAACAATGAATCACTTGTTAATAAACACAAAACTTTCCACAAGTAAGTAAAATCACTCATGACCACCGTGTTATTATCGTTTGGACTAAGACAGTGTAGTTCTAAATTGTAACAACTTACTTATGCAGTTAATGCATCTATATCATTTCTTGTTTGTAGTGTAATTCAAACTAGGCTGTACTTATTATTCCATGATAAATGGTTTATACCCAGCACAATATCAGCATGTTTTAATTGTGCTTGATTATAAATCATGTTTCTTATGCGAAAGTGATTCGAACAAACTGCACACGGTGCATTTGGGTTGTATAGGATACATTAATCAATGATTCCTCAGTAGTTTCAAAAAGAGCATCACTTTTTATGCACTTTAATTTACTCATAAGCTGATGACAGTGTTTTACTTATTGTGTAACTGTTAATTTTATTGCAAATATTTCGAGGCATTTTTTTTTATAGCAATACATGCCCATGTACTTTCGTAATCATGTAGACTGAATATACTAACATAATTTACATGTTCATTTATTATGCTAAGCCGAGATAGAAGATGTTTGACAGATATGGATTTTGTTGTTTTTATTATTGACGAGCATTAAATCGTGGTTAACATATTAACAATTGAGGTATGTTCTGAATCAATTTTTGTTGAAGGCAATTTCACCGCTCCCACACACTCTTAACAAACACTCTTAAGCTGCGTATTGTATAAGATGATCCTTCGCTTTTAAATAAGCATGTTTTTTCCTTTATCTGCAACTGATGGCGTCTGACAATTGAAGTTATTTTAAAAAACAAAGCGTATAATGAGCTCGATTAGAGATAGTTTGTTGCATTACATTTGCGGATTAAAATATATACATGTGTATGCATATATAATGATTGTATACACTTTGCTTTATTACTTTATTAGAATAATTCATGAATATGAGAAATCGACGGAATTGAGCAATGTTATTTTGAAACTTAAATTATCAATTAAGCAAATGGATAGGTACATAAACATATTCCTATATTTCCAGCAATGTGTAGAACAACACCGGCGATATTCCGAATAATCCGGTTATGAGTGGTAGTTGTTGATTGATGATTTCGTCCTTGAATAAGCATTTTAACATTTTTTTCAAAACCGTTTGCATATGTATTACTCATGTGTCTATTGTCTGGTATAAACTAGGTACTTATTGTTCTTAAAAACGCTCGATATTCGCAGTTCATGTCTTAATTTCATAGTTAGCACGATATTTGCGCAAACTCGGTATTGTAATTTAAATTTTCGGTATCATTGCCAAAACACATCGAAAGATAAAGTGCTACATATTGTCGATAAGGATGTCGACTTTGTTGGTCCTTTTTGTAAAACACTTTGCAAGTCTGTTGATATAAAAATTAGTTATGTTCCAAAATCAAGAAATATAGCATTCAATTCTTTGGAAACAAAAAGGTCGACCTTAAGTCAATTAATCTAATTTTTAAGTTCATAATAGCCGTGTATAATAAATTAATCAATTAATATTGAATCGCATTACAACGTGATGGGTTAACCTGTCTGTAATTCGTTTGTTGCGCAATACAATTATTAGGGTGTATTGCTTATTTCCCAAAAGTAAAAGAAATATTGCGCGCAAATGGCATGCTATTTTTCCGAAAAAACGGAGGTAGGTCGGAAAGCGTTCACTCATTTGTTAATTAACAAGCACTCCCTACCACGCTGGCTTTGCTTGTTTTCGATTCTATTGCAATACAATATACGTAACCATTAAATAAAATCACACGCACAAATGCAAGGAAAAAGAAACCGAAACAGCAACAAGTTTACAATTTAATCTTTAACACACATATGCATGAAAAACAAGCTTACCTATTTGAAATAAAATCCATAATACATGTTATTAATTACCCCATACATACAGCATATCAAATCTCAATGCAGCATTCCAATTATCTTCTTCTGCTACAACAACATCTTTTAAATGCATCAACGACACATATTTAAGGCTTGGTGTTTAAATAAATACAAAAAAGTAAGTGAGTGTTAACCGAAATGTTATCTTCGTATTTTTTCGTTACATTTAAAACGTAGAACTACTTTTGTGTAATGGCTGCAATGAACATACATTGTTGTGATTTATATACTTTTGCTTAAGTAATAACGGATTGCTATTTACACACATGGCAAAATAGCATGCTTTAGTATTCACTTGAAATACAATCTTTCTTTCCATTCATATTGCTAAATTATTTGTCAAATAAAACAAAACAACAACCATTACAAGGAAATATAAACTAAAATATTGCAAATGGGCATAACTCTACTGAAATGGTATCGAGAAAGAATGAAACACGTCCAACTACTTATGTAGTTATTTTATTAAAAAATATCTATCATCACAATAATGCAAGAAAAATTTTTATCTATAAGTAACGTAAGTTTTAAAATAAACACTTGATAAGATATGCATATAATCAACAAGCAAAGCATTAGCTTTTTGTCATTTTTTTATCACAACTTTTATCCAACATATTATCGTTTAAAACAAGGTTTCTCGTCAAAAGAACATTCAACAAGTAAATAAATTTAACCCCGCCGAAATTAAATTAAACGTGAAGTGGTGACCTTGATTTTGAGCCAGCATTAAAGAATAATGCATCTTCTGAATTAATCAACTTTAAAAATCAGAAAATAGTACGAGGATACGAAACTATTAGAGGCTACAGTATTGTCTTTCTAATTTTTTTACACATAAGCATAACAGTGACTGTGAGTGATTCATCCCTTCTGCGCATCGGTTCAATGCCGTAAGCATTTTCGCCTTATTTCATGAAAATCATTCATACGAGATTTGATGAGACAACAAATGTAAGGGCTCAAACGTTTGACATTTAAGAAAAATTTAAACCCTGAGTCCGTATTACTGCACCACTGGGTTATGTTGTAGAGAAAAGAACAGTAATCGAAGGGTCTTAATTTGTGTTGCCAATTATTTCTGTAACAAATTGGCAACCACAAATTTGTCTGACGAAAACAAACATAATTAAATAACATGCATATTTTATTTACCATTGGGCCCTCTATCCATCCAGCAAATTTCACCAATCTAGTTCAAGCACTTTTTTGTTAATGGCAAATATTCTATGACATTAAACGGCACTGAGAAAAACGCAATATACAATACTTGGAAATGCACATGAACCTTGTAATGCGTGTCTTTTGTTACAGCACCAGATAATATAAACTTATATGTGTTTTGGTCACATAAATTTTGAATGAAACTCCAAAAGATATTCAGAAGATTCTTTATGTAACCAACCGATAGTTTGTTATAAAATACAAAACGGCAAAAGACTATCAATGCTAAATTGATCTCTAAAGTAAATTAAAACATGATTGACTCTTGAAGCGACCATTGCAAAACCAAAGGTGTTCATACAAGATAAAGAAAAACCTCTGCATTAATTAATGAATAGATGAAGCACAATAGTTCATATACAAACTACACAACAGATAAAACTAGTAGTTCACAAAAAGATGTATGGCCCCCGTATTCGAAAACTTAAAATGCACAAAAGAACGCATATTGGGTCAGTTAACCGATGTTAGGGCATATGTATCTTCATACTTAGTCCGAGTTGCATCAAAACACTGCATAGCACACATCTCCAGCCTGTGAATCTATATTTCGAAACAAATAAGGCAGCTTCTTACCCGAATATTACAACGTTTAAAAAAATTGTACCTTAATAGAGATTAAGCACTGCCAATGATTTCTTCGATGAATTTTACTATATCATTAAATCCACAGCGACGCGCAATAGTGATTGGGAGTTCCTGATGGTTTCCAGGCTCTTTAATAATAGTTTTGTCGTTATTTACTAGGGCTTTCACAATGTTCAGATGGCCATATTTTGCAGCAATGCACATTGGCATCTCATCTACACCAGTGAGCCTCTGGTCTGCTCCTTTTTTGAGCAAGTACTCGACTGCACTTTGATTGCCTTCTTCGGTCGCTAAAACAAGAGCGGTTGTGCCATTGTCACCTTTATTTTGATACACTGCATTTACATTAACATGTTCACTCCAGGTGCCCTCTAGGAGAATTTCTAACATCATTTGATTATTGACAACTCTGTGAAGTAGTGGCATGGTATCAGTGCATATCATTTTTAATAATGATTTTTTAGCGCACATGCACTTTTCTAAAATACGATAATTGATATTGGTTTTAGAACAGCCGATATTAATGATTATGCATTCATAAAGGCAATTTGTCCACACTTTGTCGTTGAACGCAGCCTCCTTAAGACAGTATTCAATAATGTCGGCACTGTTTGATTTGAGTGCAGCAGAAAACGATTCCTGTGTTATTGGCACACCGTATTTAACCAAACACTCGAATATGCGTACATTTTTTAGTTCTGCTGCGTGAACTAACGCGTATGCTTCCTGTTCCTGGGTAAATACCCGCAAGCTTCTCTTGTTTCTCTTCTGAGTCCATTTGCCGTCGGTAAGAATGATTTCTGTAGGTGTTTTACCTTGATCACCACTGTCCATTCCATAGTAAAGGGAACATTTGCTGTTTTCTAGTTGTGATAAAATATTCCAACGCATGTGCTTCTTAGTTGCTATGTATTTGAGAAATCCTTCGAAATTCCGAAACAACACTGGATGTTCAATGCACGTTTTCATACTCTGTTTCCATTGGAACATCATTCTTTTGAAGAACGCCCTAAATCCTTCTTCACTTCTTAGTAAAGCATACTCGGAAGCCCCGATTGTTTCGTCACTTCTGACGAAATGGAATAAAAAGTCGTCGTCGCAACTTTCTATTATTCCTGCTGGTATAACCTCATTCAAAGCCACCATAAATGAAGTTCGAATATGTTCGCCAGCAAATTGAGATTCCTTATCAATAAGCAAAGAATCTTGGACCTGTTTCAATCCGACCCGAATATTGATTAAGCCCTGTCTTAAACCGGTATTAAAATATTTTGCAATATGCTTGTATCTTGGGTACTGGTTTTTTTTCGTCACTAGTTTTGAGGGCTGGGCAAATTTGATTTGAATTACTTTGTTAGCTTGTGAATTGTGAAGATATTCTGCATGTGTGAGATCAAATCTACCAAACACATAGGTAATAATCAAGCACAAGACCTGTGGATCTATTCCTTTGGCTAATAGGATTCTGAAATCGTTAACAAGATTTGTGTCTGGCTTTCTGAAGAAAAGAGATCCTTCTTCCATCGTTCCAGCAAAGAAGGCTTTAAGTCTGCGAATCCACATATGAGTTCCAAGACTCTTAAGCATTATTTCCTTGCTACTCGTGGTTATCGTTGGGTGCGAATGATGCTTTGAAGCTTCATTGGGCTTATAAGTATCTCCTGAAATTATTGTTCCTGGTCCTTTTAATTTTGCCATCATGTCAAAAACGTGCGCTTTGTCTAGTTCCGTCGGAAGCGCATCGTAATTTGAGGCATCCAAGACAAGGTGTTTGATTTTGTCATCGAAAGTTTCATCTTTTGTTGTCATTATCACTGTAAGGGTCCCATCTGTTATTGCAGACGGACATATTTCGTGTTCTATGATATACATCCATTCGTGTAAATTTGCATTAAGTATCAAAACAACAGCACGTGTGCGTATATCATCACCGTCATTAGCTAAGCCAGCTATGTGGCTATTAGCGATAGCCCAATCAGGTACACCTGTAAGGTAATAACCAGTTTTTTTATTCATTGAACTTTCAATTGCGAATATCATTTTAGCGGTGTAGTCACAACCCATACCATCTCCTTTCATAATCAACACTTGTTCTTGTCCTGGACAATGGAGTTTATGCACCGCTTTGAAGAACAAATTTGTTCGAATACCATAAATTTCTTGCGTTTCTTCATTTTTTACAGCCCTTAGTACAAGCTCTGTTTGACCTGCAAATGATAATTTTAAACTATATAGAGCATAATAACTCAATGTTTTTACATAACCGATCAATTTCGGAATGCTTTCATGTGTTGATATACATGTTAATGCTAATTTTAATAAACTTATTGAATTCTTTGCTATTTACTTCTTAACGACCAGTCTTTTATTACATATAACGTTCATGCGCATCAGTGTAAGGTTGACAATATGTTCTTTTGCGACTCATTGTGTCAAGTTTCGAATATGAATACATAGTGTATTTTAGCCAGGACAAACAGAGAAACGGCTGCCTTTTCCGGAGTAAGAGAACTTTTTGCACGACTTATTACTTTTACAAGTCCAAAAACAACCCTTAATTGTTTATAAGAATTTGATTATTTGATAATTGAAATATCGATGGCACTCAAAGGTCGGTCGACTAATCAAGGGAGATTATAATCTTGAGGAAAATAACGTCAAGGAAATGGGGACAGAAACCACGTTGTTCAAGGTGAACATTGAGTGTACCAATCGCGCCGTAGGTTGAACCATAAATTTCTTAGAATAAACAGATGGTATACCATATTTTCTCTCATATGACTTAGAATTGTTACATGTACAATAGCAATATCTTCGGTGTAGGATCTCAGTTGAAAATAATCAATGGCAGTGTGACCACAGCTGGATAATTTAAGATATAGAAGAGAAATTATTTTCAGTTATATTTTTTATAGAAAGAAAAACAATAACAAACAATATATAAGAAGACACTTCAATACAACATTCATAAAATAATGATTAGAGCTGGGTTCACTGCATTGGGATGGTCAATTTAAAGCACATGAATTGAAATCGGTTGATGGCCAGCCTAATCAAACACTTACCCCAGAAGTATTTATAAAACACATGGTAATGCAATGTAAATTAACAGTTACCCCATCGTATCATATCATCGTAATTTGAATAAAACCAATACAAGAGAAAAATAATTTGACTTGATAACAATTAATTACCGAATCGCTCAGGCACACATTAGCAACATTATTTCCACGTGTAAGTAATACTTCATGTGAATAAGTATGCTTGGCAAATGAATAAGAAAATCAATAACACGCTGGTTGCGAAGTGCACAATCATTTGAAAGATCACACAATGCAATTTAAGCATAAAATATTGATTACGGCATTGGATTTAAAAACCGTAAAGTATTATTGGCAAAAATAGGGCATCACTGTGGTGTTAAGACTGACCTTTGACAAAACGCCCACACATCTACTTTATATTCTACTTTATTTTTTTTATTTTTTATACACAAGTAACCTTACGTTTGAGACACAAGCAGAATGGAAGAACTTTCGATATGAAGCAGTTTTTTTAAATGTTTTTGAATCCCTTCTTTTTTTATATGATGAAGACATAAATTAGGAAATGTTTTTAATATATGGTCGTTTCTAATACTCTAATGAGATAATGAACTCATTTTATGCATTTCACGTAATATAGGTTTTCGATAAATACACTCTAACATTAATTGATTTATATAAAACGGTAAACATACCTGCAACTTTAGCAAAGGCCTCAGTACAAGTAGTTCTTGCAAAGGCTGAAAGGATTTTATTCTCTTCGTTAAAACAGAAATGTATTCCAAACATTCAGAAACAACTTAACAAAGCAAAGTATCCATAGTATATAACATTTTATGATTTGTTAAATCACTAAACCATCACGTTATGGTCTCAATGCATGAAATCTCGTCCGCATTTGAATTTTTATTGATGCTATTTAATAAAAGAAGACACTATATAAGTATATCATAATTACGTGATAGAAACACACATCAGGAATAAAGCACACACTTTCACTTGTATCGCCCGATTGCATATTTAGCATGCACTATGATGTAATATTATCGTTCTGCGGTGTGAGTTTATTTTAGCTTGTAAAAGAATAGTTACTTTTTCTTTCACACTCAATATATGGTACTTACAAATTACAGAGTTTTCTGATCTTGGACCTGAAAAAGACAACCACGGAAACAGGCTTTAAAAAGTTGTGATCGGATAAGTCGACGTGAAAATGTTTTCCATAGTAAAAAGGCATATGATTTCGATATCGTCTGATGTTTGAGACCGAGCATCTGGCGAACATACTCATTGGCGTCGCTCTGGAGAGCGGCGACTAGTATGTAATGCATTTTTTTCGCTTATGAGAGGAGAAGTTATTTAACGGATCAATGTATATATTTTTGTTTTAAGAATATCTTGCATAGTGGTGATTTTTTGTGTAAATAAGTGTAACTAAGTACTGCATTTGTGCCTATTACATTTGTTACAACATTTATTGCCAATAAAGCAAAGCTTATTGTTTTAATTAATAACTGATCCACAACTGATCACAGGGGAAAGATCACAAGGACTGGGCAAATACGCAAAACTTTCTGGTTTTGTATAAAAACAAAACATAATAAAAATATATTAATTTTGTGGCTTTTTCTAATTTGTTTATTTAGTGGAGAATCAATGTAGTACGATATTTGACGACCTATCACGCAAGCAAGTCTATTGGAAGGCGTAGTGGTACAATGTATTAGTTTATTAATAGACATATAATAATGATCGCTATACACAACTTCACCAAATAGCAGTACATAAATGATGTCAGCCGGAATAGCTCATTTGGGAGAGCGTTAGACTGAAGTTGTTTACGCAACAATCATCTAGAGGCCCCCGGTTCAATCCTGGGTTCCGGCACGAACGGAACAGTTCGGCAGCTGGCAATTTTGTTCAGTCAGGTTAATAAATATAATAAAGCTTTATTTTATGTAGACATTTTAAAATCCATTTTACTACAATTGGACATTTTTATGAAAATTAATGGATGCCGCGTGGTGACAACGTTAATTAAAATTTCTTACATCACTTAAATATCTTATAAAAATGCACGTGTTTTTATATTAACAAATAAATACAAACAACACATCTATTATCCATGTATTTTTATGGTTGTCTATCATAGGCCCGACGTACTATTCCTACCACATAAAGAGCGCGAAGCGCGACACGTATTGTTGATTGTAACAATGAGTTGCGATAAATGAAGCAGCCGCTTATCAAGGAGGAGCTGTGTCCCAGCAACCCGTTTCCCTAGAGTCAAGCACTCCTCGGAGTTTTTTTTTAAGAACCACATATAGAGAGCGAAGCGCGACACGTGTTACTATCCAGGTGGTATGGGCCCTTTAGCATTATCCGACCATTACGTCCATAGTTATCTTCCTTAGAATTTGAAAAATTTTGAAATCGTTGTTCGAAGGCCAAATTTTTCATCCGATTGTTCCCAAACTTGCACAGGTTTTTTTTATCAATGAGGACCCAACCCAAACTCTCTATATAAGCAATATCGGACAATAAGTCCAGAATTATGTCTCTTTGAATTTAAAAATAAAAGTGAAAAACTGCTTGGTAAGGTGATTATGTCAACATTTTTCATCAGATTCTTTCCAAACTTACAGTGTCTTTATATCAATGAGCATTTTTACCTCATTAAAAATGAGAAACATCGGGACAATAATAATTTTTTCTATTAAATTTGACCAAATAAACAATTTCCACTTGTTTAAAAGATTTCACAAATTTCGTCTGAATCTTTCCAAATTTGTGTTTTCCAAAAGTGTTTTTATATCAGTATTACTCGAACCCTATTGAAAATGATGAATATCGGAGCAATAAACCTAATCTGATCTTTTACTGACTTTCAAAGTATTGTGAAATGCAGCTTCTTTATGCAATTTACAGTTTTCATAAAAAAAAAATTCAAACTTTTACAGTGTTTTCATATCAATGAGTACTCAACCCCTATCGTAAATGAGCAACGTAAGAATAAGTTCAGAATCATCTCCCCTTGAAGTTGAGAAAATAATGAAATTACGCCTACAAGATGAAGCAGATTGTTAAAAACCTACACAGTCTTTTTCCATTAATGAAAACTGCACACGCATGCCAGTAAAAAAAGGAAACCTATGTAAATAAAATGAACTATGAAATATTTGGGGGTTACAACACAAAATCATCGATAATGGTTATTTGGGGGTTATAACACACCATCATAAATAATGGTTGTTTGGGGGTTATAACACAAAATTATAGATAATGGTTATACCAGTATCTTTTTCTATTTTGTTTAAAATAATCGGCCAATATATTAATATTTACATTAGAAAAAAAATCGTTCCATGTAACTTCATTGAGTGCCTTTTACACTGAAATTCCCGACGCCCTTTGATGCTTTGCATCAAAACTTATCTTGTACGGTTCTGGAACAAGTTAAATAAATTATGGTGTGAAACAAATTCCGACGTGTTCTAAATAAACAAATACAATAATATTTAACCAAACGCCATGGTACATGCGGTAAGTTGTTTCATAGCGTTACGTCGCATGACGTTTCAATGTTGTTTTAGAAATACGGAACATTAAAAATCGAAATAACACATGTCTAAGAAAAAATTGATGATTACATTACAAAGAAAACAATGTGTGTCATGTTATAATACATTATAAGCAATTAATTGGCAGTATATTGATTGACTTAAAATTCCGGTAAATTGACGACACAAACGTACATTGCGTTCCAATCTATTACTTATCTATATGTTTTTGGTTTCATTTCATTTAAAGCGTTAAAAAGCTTGCCAGAGTCTAACTTGACAATTATATGATTATTTTTTTTAAATAAAGTTCTATCATATTATGTGTTATAAAATGACTTATTGTGTCACTGTTAATGTTGGATTGTTGTAATTGCTGTTTTCACACAACAATGCTCATTGCATTCTACGAAATACAAACGTTTTAACGAATTAATTTATACATAATCAAATTACTTTCAAAGAGTCACGTATCTTAGCCATTATGTGTTCGCCTATTGTGTTTTATTCCTTAATAATGAAAAAGAAACTGCATGCATTATTCATTAACAGTAAGTTAAAGGAATAATTACGCTTAACGCTTACTTCAAAACTAAACACTACTGAATCAAAGGTAGACATACCACTGACAATGACATTTTTCGCTTTATATATAGTTGTGTTGATCTGCGACGCACTGTCTTTAGCGGAAAGAACTTCGGTACTGGTTTCAGCTCCTTTGACTGTGTCAGCGTTATCGTCATATTTGTCCATGTTGTTGTCGTTATTATTAGACCGCCAATCATCGTCAACATAATTTACTTGAGTTGGATAGCCTTCATCTATGTTTTCAATAGGTGTTAACTGTTTGTTTTGAAGTTGAATATTCAAATTCAATTCAGATTCTGCAACAATGAAACACGTTAATCCGTCTGTTAATGTAAAGTAAATATTTTTGCTGTTTAATTGCATATCTAATTTATTTATTGGTAATTGTTGTTAACTAATTTGCTGACAAGCTGATTGATTCTTACCGCTTTTCGACTTTCGAACTTGATTGGGACTAACACATTTATTCGTATTTCGCCATGACTGCACTTTCATTTTAACGCCAAATGCTGGCTCTGCTGCTTTTTCGTTTTTTAGGTCTGAAATTGCAGAAAGATAAATGAAAACATGTAGGTAATGATCAGAGCGTTAAATAATGATCTGAATTTTTAATTGGCATTTTATAAAAACGTCAAATATATAGTAATCAAAAACAGTGTAATACGTTGTATGCATGTAAAATTATTTTGTATGTATGTACCATGACCACGGTCGGGTATACTTCTTCTCCTCGGTTTTGTACTCATGTCTTCGTTTTGTTCGTCAACACATTCATCGCCTACTGCAAATGTTTGATATTTTTGTTTCCTATCCTGTCCATGGCTTGTGTCCATTCGTGAATGTTTTGATTCATAATCAAGCTTATTTATATCGTCTTTCCTTTCGTTGCCCTCATTCAAACTGGTGTACTTTGAAGCCATGTGCCAAGGATTTGAGGCTACATTAAATTCCTGCGTATGTTCACATTCAACAACATTTCTTGAAGAATTATCACAATTGAAAAGTTTATTTACGACCTATCAATAAAAAATAGTATCAAAATCACAATCATTAACTGTCATCCGCACAAAACACAATTTTCAGTATCATTAGCGTCACTTCATGAAAACTAATACATACACTTTATATTTTATTGAAACAAAATGTTTGAACACTTTAATATGATCGGGTGAAATGATTCAGAAAATTAAAAACAATATTTTTAACGTAATACAGTGGAAATGCTTATTACTTGCCTACAAACTTTTATAAAAAGTAAATCGCACATACACCGAAGTTATTCGGCAACACATCGCGCTATGATTTTCGCCGAAGAAATTTCAATTTATTAGTATATCATGTATTCGATACATTAAAAGTAATACGTAGATTTACCAATATTCTTTACTTAATGCAATATATTGTTAACAACAAGAAACGGTGTAGCTATGCATAAATGTAATAATACGTCCCCGAAGCGGTTTGATTGTAATTCACAAGTCAGCCAAGGCATAGTGTGGTCAATTTCTATGAAATATTAATTACTTAGACAACGATCATTAACTATATAACCTTGCTTTTGACAAAGTCAATAACACGTGTCTTCCATAATTAGAACAGCACCTTAATCCTTTACGCTCGATAGGAATATCCGTATCACCACTCTTATCTAGTTTAACCATCAATTTGCATTGACATAATAACGATAGGTACGATATGAGATTGTGAAAGGATTTTTAATAAGTCATCTTGCTTGCACCCACATATTTGCGCGTTTTCCCAAATATAATCAATTTCGGCGTATTTCTGCACAAATAATTCTCTGATTGTACTGTGATATTTTGCAATCACATAGAATTTCGATAGACGTTGGAAACACACTAATCCCTCTGTACATATAACGCTGAACCATTGTATGCACCATGCAAATAATAAAGGTTAATATGGAATGCAATTATGGTCGATTTTTCAGCTTGTTTAAACAGCGTCTTTGATTTGTGCAATGCTACCCATTTTCTTGACGGTTTACGACAGATTGCATTGCGATAAAAATATTGGTAAAAAGGCGTTAAAGTTAAGTTGACTACATTTAAATCACAAATCACAAGTAAATCTTATCCCAAGGGGGGATGGGGAAAATAGCATCAAATATGTTTTTTTATTTAGTTCCAATGTTAACATTTATCAATTTCAAGCATTTAATTACAAACTTCAATACATGCCAAAATCTGTGAAAAGGGTCCATTTAAAGAAACAAAAAGCCCTCATCGATAACGGAGTGTAAAATACAAGTGAAATGTAAAAACAAATATTTCTACATTGTTATAGTCCCTTGATATACAGAATGCATTTCGGACATTTGAAATCCCAAATTATCAATAAGTCAACTAAATATTCGAGATCGCCATCAATATGACATTCGTTTTATTTTTTTTAAATATTGTTGTATTCCAAAACAGATTTTAGCTCATACTTACTAAGCAATTTTTAGCTTGAAAAGTTTCATATAACACTCATAATATATTTTTTTAAACACAGAACTAACCTTATTTTCGTTAATTACTGTCTTTTTGAGAAATCTTTACATGTAATGTATTTATTGCTGTACTTCAATAAAGCCTTAATTTGTGTAAAAAGTCCCCATACGCACGCTAATATATTCAGGACGAATTCGCATGTTATCTCCCAATAGTTATTTTTCATCAAATCTACAGTATCGGTCCAGCAGAAAGTAACTTTTAAATGAAACAATAAAAGCGATTTATATTTAATTTTTTAGTTTTACACTTTTGCATTTTAGCTTACATTGAAGAAGAATAAGTGATAAAATAACATATATGTTACCTTCACTGATCGTATTATCTCCTTATGTCAATCTTCAAAAACTAACCAGGACAGGCAATTTTTATACTTTCAGATTGATGTCATTTAAATCAATACCAAAATCGATTATAATGAACTGTCAGAGATAATGGAAACGGGTATTTATTTGCACTGTCATTGATAAATGAAGATAAATAATGTCAGAAATGTCTTCGTAGAACAACTGAACAAATATGAACAGTTGCGTTTTGGCTGCTTATCTATATGACTCTCAAATACTTGATGTTCAATGATACCATTATGTGATTTTATTGTGTTATTATCATTGTAACATTTGATATATTATAAGTGGTCGAACGAATATAGCTTCATCATCTTATTTCGTGTGTCGGGTGAATCTGTATTGTTTTAATAACAATGTTAATAAGTAGATGACATTTCTATTCATAAACGATAAATCGTCAGCTTACAAAACTTATTTTTATGGAAATAAACTGTACCATTATAGTCCAAACACAGTGACATCCGAATGTGTAGAAATGTGTGTAGTTTTGTAGAAATGTGTGTAGTTTTAGAGCTTAACAAGCTGTATTTGTATGACATAATTCAGTTAATGTATTATTGCGGCTTGCCAACCCAGCATTATGCGAAATAAATATAATTTTCGAGGTTTGAAGTTTATTGAATGAGTCGAAAATAACATTCCATTCAGTATGAATTTGGAGCTAGAGGCGCTGTAGACACACGAGAATGTTCGTGCATGGGTGAACAGTGGTCAGTTTTTGTCATTCATCCTTGGGAACACGCACGGTATATATGTTAATTGTAATTTGTTAATATTTCATATTATGGAAATTATATATGGAATTAAATTGTTGATATACGTAATGAACTAAATGTACACAGAATGTCACTGTATGATGTCTGAACAAAGATTGTAGTATGTGATGTATGTTTGAAGGGTGGATGATGATTGTTTTGTAAGTTATACTAATAAATGGACTGCCGGCATGCGAGGCCCAGCGGCTTGTTAAAAAAAACACAGAGTTTTAGTTTGTTTGCTATATAGACAAAGGAGGGATGTAAGGGACATGGACATCACCCTCGAAATGCCAATCATGATTCTCAATCTAACGAGTGTGATGCAGCACCCGAAGTGCTTGTTGCTCGTTCATGGAGCTTTATGTGAGATATTTCGAGTGTGATTTCAGAATTTTGCGCCATAGTGTCTAGAGTAAGTAGCGATTTATATGCGATGGTTTAACCCGGATCATACATAACAATGACTAAAGGTATATCAATGGAATTATTGATATTCGTAATCGCCTTCTGGGATCCTAGAGTCATGTAAACGATAAGTCGGCTGCCATGTATTAATTAGTAGAAAAACAGACATTTCAGCATATAGTTCAAGGACGATCTAAAGACGTATGTTAATATAAATACATTTCGTAAAATAATTGAGTGTAATACATGTACGAGAGATACGTGTCAAATAAAGAAAACTTTGTTTTAAGAGGCGTTGAAAACACGAACCGAAATCATTGGCAACAATAGAAGCCTGATGGTGTGATTGACTATAATATAAATTTAATTTGGGTACAAACGCTTACTTTTGCACTAAATACCCTTTGTCTTTAATATGAATTATAACATGAATGAATAAAACTCATTTCCATTAGGAAATATCCCCAACAAGTATCATTTATTTCCGATAATCCATACGTGTTTTAACCAGGGATTTTTCATATTATGGCATGCAGACAGCAAAGTTTACACTCAAAGGTGTCGCGTGGTAGATTTTGTAACGCTCGCAACCAGATACGTTGCAATTATTTTTACGCCGAAACTCGAAATTGTAAACCTTTAAAGGTGTATTTATGTTATTTTTATCAATAAAAGAAGATCTTCTTTTAAAGCAATGTTTGATGATACTTATAGAACGATCATATATTGCAAAGAAATTGTATGTTATTTTGATGTGTGATGTTAATTCTGGTACTAGATATTAACCGTGACAACAAAATATTCATTCTACGATGATATTATTTTATTACTAGGGCATTGTTTGTTAATCCTGTTATTGTCTCCTTTTTGAATTGTATGTTATATATGGAGGTAAACCAATTACAATTTATTATTATTATAGTTTTATGTGTTATGCAAATCCAATTTTATTTACATCACTTTCAAATAATTAGCCTGAAAAAAAAACCGCTTCAGTGGAACACTATTTGCTAGGACGTAAACACATTGTTTTGATTCTTACCAGAATTGTGCTGTTATTCATCATGCGCTTTTGAGTAAAAGATGGCGAGCGTTTTATCTTGTTTATATTTTATGAGTTTTACTATTACGAAACAACAGAAATCTGTCAAAAGTATATTATTGCTAATAATGAAAACAGGCATAACGTTTTGCTGTATCAATTACTTTCTTGTTTCGTACTTGGCTATTTTCCGTGTATATCGTTTTAAGGTATTAATTGTCATTCTCCAACATTGCCGAAGTTTGTGATAAAACAGCCCTTTTAACATACTTATGACACATCCAATTGATCTAACATTTGTTCTCTTTAGTAAATAGTGCAGTATGATGACTGTTAAAGCAAAACTGATATAAAAAAAAACGGAAAATCATCCAACATACATGTTGTTTTGAATGTTTTATATTTCGGCATAACTTTCCATAAGGACGAAAACTATACCATAAAATATTACTACATTAACTTTTTTTAACTCTCCTCATCTCAGTGTTGAAATACTAACCAGGGCATATTGGTATGTCTTAATTCACACACTAAATCGATTCAATTGACGATGCGGAAATATAAAGATATTTATTTGCAAAGTGTTTGCACATTAGGATCGATTATGTCAGAAATCTCTTCACGAACAACTGAAGAATAATTTACAACTGCGTTTTGTGTCGTGGATATTAATGTTATGTTTATTTTTTATTGAATTGACCGCTAATTGGAATTTTATTGAAAACGAACAAACTCATTTGAATACATTCACATCAATTCGTTTTGTAGAACACAATTTCATTTATTTATTCACAAGATATCAAATTATTTGTGACCGTTTTTTAAAAATATATTCAACTTAACTGATCTAATCTCAACTCATTTTTATACCAATTAAGCCCAGGTTCAATATGCGCACAGATGGATACGGCAGTCCTGGGGATCGTACCCGATCTCCCGGGATCATGATCTTTAGGAGCGTCGAGGGCCTGCCGAAGTCCATTTACCTGGTGACAACGACGCACACGGACAGTTTCGTCAGCGCTACGTACTATTACGGACCAAAACGGCGGAGACACGGATAGCCCCGAATAAACACGAAACAACACGCTATATACACGGACCATCCTGACTACGACACGGAGAGACACATGGGTGATACAGAAAAACACAGAGGCGATACGGACGAAACACGATTTTCCCCGGACAAACAATAACTTGTCATCTCATCGCCCATGTTGCATAGTCGGAGGCACAGAAATAGGCGCATCCATTTTTTGTTAAAATTCCACGTTTTAATATCAAAATCTGCCATCGTCCGTATTATTCTGTGTTTATTCGAGTTTGTCAATGTATGCACCGTCGTCCTTCTTAGTAAATCTTATCCGTGAGGGTAGCGATACAAGCAAACTTTACCAGCGTGTTCCGTGTTACCGCCGTGGAGAATCCGGGGACAACCGTATAACCATTGATGGCCCTTGGTGGTCTTGGGTCTGGACTTTGTTCCCGGACTGGTAAATGCGCACACGGACAATTTAGGCATAACTACGGATATGGAGTCCGTCTAGCGATTGAAAGGTCACTGGTTCGATCTTCATATGGAGCATTCTTACGATCTCCCCCAAAGACACCAATCACTGATTCTAGTCCCAAGAAAAGGTCTCGATGACTTTTAAATAAACCTAATATAAGGCTTTCGATTCAATAGTAAAACTAAATTAAATACTGATGCACCCGGACCCTATACGTCAGCCCAATGGGTCTTTTTTTAAGCGTTAAAATAATGTATTCAATATGCAACCAACAGGTAACCATATAATTATTTCTCGATTAAGTCATTTCCAAGATAGCGCGTGATTTTTATTTACAATTTTTAATCGTAGAATTGTTGAAATCAACAGAGGAGTTTCGACAGCAAAATTTGAGAAGATCTAAGAAGCTGGTCCCCGCAAAATGGAATTGGAATCTTTGTTATAAATGGATATTTGTTTTCTGTTTAATGCAAAATGATTAACCTGGCACTCTAATCCGTATAAAATCGATACTTATTTATAGATATTTGATACTAAATGATTGTTTTGTAACTTTTGTCATCGTTATTATGTCTGTTAAAGCTATAGCTTTAATAGATATCATAACAAAATGATGAAGCCTACTTATTGTGGTTGAAATCCCAGTCCAATACCCTTTTTCGACAATTATCTAAATGGATTGAAAAACAATTTGATTAACTTTAATAAATAATCTTATAAAAAGAAAATACATTTTAGACGATTATTAACGGAATGTTATATCAGCTTCCGAAAATGAAAATCAAAGGACACCCTACGACTATTGCCGAAGACTAATGAGTCACTGGTTAATAACTTTGCACTATACCACGATTTATAACAATTACACATTGTGCACAGCATTTTCGACAGACTGCGTTGTCTTTTTATGATATCCCCGTACAACCATTTTCGGATCCACTAATGGTTTTTCCAGCAACAAAAATATCAGCTATGCTCAAGACAGGATACATTTTTGGTTGAATGACAAGAAAACAAATCATTTCTACAAAGCAATGTAGCCTTTTTTGTAGTTTACCAACACTTAATGGCAACTGTTCTGCTCCTCAAACATAACTTTCCACAATATCTTAATTCTGTCAAACTTGACACTAGGAATGTCCTACAAACAGTTGTTATTAGGAATTTAAAACGTTATAACATATGATCAGGTGGACGTTAACGTTTAATGTTCAGCAACTGTGACGGATCTCGAGCATATAATGGGCAAATTTTTCTTCAACGTCCTGGTATACATTGTTTAGGACTTTGAGACCATAGGGCCAGTAGTTTGTGGTTATAGGGTCTTAATGAAGCCTTAAGTGTTATATGTTTCTGAAATTCGTTTAGAAAAAGATAACTAATTTGTTAAAAATAAAATTAAAGTAACCAGTTATACCATTTGGATTTCTTTTTAGTATTTATGCAGTTTAGAGAAGACCAAGTTTTGTTAATCAGTGTTTGTTGCACAATAGTCTATTAGCACGTTTATAGCAATTCTAACCCTCTGGTACTATCCATAGTAGCAGACAAACAATTGTTTTGAAAAAAAGTCAAATATTTCCATTTAATTTGCTCGATTAATGAATGATTTAATATTGAAATGGTAGAACACACAAATTGTTTCAATATTCTAAGATTCCAATTAATAATGATATTTTATACGGTTCTTATTGTTAATTTTACATTCTATATATGTGTTCTTGCATATGTAAACAAAGTGTGTCCGCGCATTCTAGTGTCGGGTTAAACACCATATAAAATGATGTATATACGTGACTGATAAAAATGGGGTTATTTAAAAACGTGGTATGGAATACATGTATGTTATATCATATTCATGTAGATCAGTCACTGAGTATGGTCAATGAAAGTTTAATTTCATATTAAAATGCTCTATAACTTCAGTCTCTAAATACAGTTAAAAGTGACCAGAATGCAAGAGTTTTGGTTTCACTTTCAAAATTTTATAGGGGGGAGGATCACCAAAGCCCCCGATTGCAGGAGGGGAACATCCCCTCCCGCACATACCCCCTTCGCCGCTTCGTTGCTCAAAAACAATCGTCGATGGAAAAAAAATCGCACCCCGTTTTCAAAACCCTGGCTACGGGCCGGATTTATCTTTAACATTTTCAATTCGAAGCAATTTTACATACATGCTATCACATTAAATCAATACAATTACGGTCATTAATATATATCGTAAATTCACGACATTTCGGTTTCCCAGAATGTCTCTCAAATATCATATGAACATTTATGTTATATTAACTACTCTTGCATCTATCAAAGCGTTATTTAACGTTAACACGGCACTTATACGGGCAAAAGCCCGCGTAGCGGGCGTTGACCGTTCATACATATGGAAATTTAGACAAAAGAAAATAGACAAGGGATGCATCTGAAAATTTTTCGACACGCGACATATATTTTCGCGATGCAATTACGTCCCTTGTATACTTATCTTGTCCATGTTCTGCATCCGTTTGTTTAGTTGCGAATTTATTTCATTCTATAAATTCAACATCTTAATGTTATTATTATCCTCACTAAACAATAAATAAAACTGTTTAAAAAATTGATTCGCTGAATTCATGTACATCGGCGTTGATTTCGAGCTCTCAAAATTTTACTTGTCAGAATACGTGACGCATTTTCCATTCGCTCTCAGACAGCTGTTTTACGTGTGATCATGGGCAATATTCTGGTGAGTTTTGATTGTTATCCATCTACAATACATTTATTCACAAAATTTTAACGATATTCCTATTACATTTTTAGTCTTTTAGCTTATTTTAAACGTATTTACACCGCGTCTGCCAATCGTGATACATCGGCTATCTCGGATTCCTCCGTAAGATAGGCCTCGTGGCTAACGGTCGCCATATTGCCTTGTATTACTACTTTACTACCCAAAAGGTTGTCAGTCTATTGTTATGAGGCTGTATACGATGCGCGTTGAACTAGCGCCAAACTTTTTACCGAAACTTTGATATTAAGAGCACTATTAACGTTCATTTGTGTTGCATTTTGACCTATTTTCCAAGTGATGTACTTTTCCATTATTATTTAATCACCCTATCATCCAAGTTTTAAGATGAAAGTACGGTGTTTACAAAACCAACCAAACCAAAAGTGAAACTGGGTGCATTACGTTTCGCGATGTAAACATTAAATATTTGTTCAGTTTGAGGAAGCGAATCGATAATAGACGTTGGAATATGTATGCAATACAGACTATCATTGCCGATTGTAGTACTGGCTAAAAATACCTTTTATGACAGGTCATGTATAGAACGTTAATCAAATAGTGACCATAAATCACTACAAATGTCTGCGTTGTTCATTAATATTATTAATGCACGTTTCTGATCTAATTGCCTGTTTCTAGTTGTAATTACCTTGATATTGATAAAAATAAAAGTTTTTTTTTCATAAATTAACATTACATGTTTTTTTATTATTTAGGGAATAAATAATTGTATCATTATCATCATTAAAAATTCTGAAAATAATCTAAATTATCATGATTACTTTAAAGTAGAATTTTTAAATTTTACTCATTATTTTTAATGAATTTCCACATTTGCTTGATTCAAAATAAAATGTATTAATAAGGGTTTCAGTTGTTAGTTTTAACCCATTTTTAGTTCGATTAAATTTAAATTACTAACTATGTACATGTATGTGAAATGCTCTTGAGATCGTTTCCTGGGCCTAGAACCAGTACTTGGGTGTCTCTTGGAGATTTCTTAAGAATGCTCCCACACTGGGGATTAAACCAGTGACCTGCAGATCATTAGGTGGACACCACATCCATTACACATCAGCGACCTTTAATTAGTAATTTACTTTAGTATTGCAGCATTATATAATATAATGTTGCTACATATTTTTGGAAAATGATTAATGTGCAGTACTAAATAAATCTAAATGCATACAATTTTAATTGTGTATATTGTGTGATTATTAGTTACAAATAACCTTTTTACAGGTATACTGGATTATGAAAAATTGATAAACATAAAATTGACAACTCATCTCCCCAACGATACTAAGTGTGGCTCATTCTCAGAACAAACCCATAGTCAGTGAGAAAACTACAGTGTAAAAAGACCACTTGATTGTGACAATTATGGCTGACCAAGCAAATGTTATCATTTAAAATAAAGAAAACTTTCAGTTCAATATACATTGTATGCCAATTATGACATTGACCAACACAGAAAATAATTATAAGGTTGATTTTCCAAAAATTGACTGTTACAATTGGATACTGTTTTAAGCTTCACTCTACTTTGTCTGAAAATAAAAGTCCTTAATGATGTAATAGAAACATACATATTTAATTTTTAGTTTTACAAGGATATATACATATATATATATATATACATATATTATAATATCTTTTTATCGATGGTTAATCAATTTAAGTTTAAATAATATATACATACACATTATATACATGTGTATGCTTTGATTTTTTTCTATTGAAGCCAAATTAATATCCCATTAGATAGATAGATAATATCACAGCAGTATTCCTAGTTTGTCTGCAAGTACTGCAGAAATCATGGATTATTATTTTACTGAGTCAGCCTTAATCTTTATATTATAATTGTTAAAACAGATTAAGATGTGCATAATACAATTGAGGATGCATCAAGATTAAAAAATGGTACATGTATAAATTAATAAAGAATCAATAACAATCAGAAACTGTGCATTTTTTTCAGTATTGTGTGAAAGGATTTGAAGTAATTATGTGTTTTTGAAATATGATTTATGTGAATTTGAATAAATATATAAAATTTAGTGATTTTCTCAGACAAAACTGTTCATTACATACTAAAGTATTCAGAATGTATTATTGTAATATTCATTCGAATTTTTTAGTACAAAAAGCACTTTTTCCTGGCATTTGTATTTATAGTAATTGCATATTTTATAATTCTGACAGCATTTATAAACTGTGTTCATGCAAGCATGAACACGGTTTCATTTTTTGAGTATTTAAACAAGAGGGCCATGATGGCCCTGTATCGCTCCACTGCTGAAAAAAAAAGGTTGAAACAAATTTCTCTGCATGTGCAAATACTTAAATATAGGCCCTATTTAAGCACATGTACACTTTTGTGACCTTCTGGGCTGGGTCAAATTTAACCCCAGGGGCATAATTTGAGCAAACTTTGTAGAGGACTACTATATCTCACTACATACAAAATGTGGTAGCCCTAGGTCCTAGAGTTAAGGACAAGAATATTTTTAAAGTTTTCACAAAATAAGCAAGATATAAGCGTATATAATGTTCAATTTTGTGACCTGCGGGTCAGGATCAAATTTGACCCAAAGGGCATAATTTGAACAAACTTGGTAGAGGACTATAAGATGTTACTGCATATCAAATTTGGTAGCCATAGTCCAAATGGTTTTCGACAAGAAGATTTTTAAAGATTTCACTAAATAGGCGCTTTATAAGCGTTTATTCAATTTTGTGACCCCCCGGGGCAGGGTCAAAGTTGACCCCAGAGGCATTATTTGAACAAATTTGGTAGAGGTTTATTAGATGTCACTACATACCAAATTTGGTAGCCAATGGTTATGGACAACAAGATTTTTAAAGTTTTCACAAAATAGGCCCCATATAAGCGTATGTTCAGTTTTGTGACCCCGGGCAGGGTCAAATTTGACCCAAGGGGCATAATTTGAACAAACTTGGTAGAGAACTATTACATGCCACTACATACCAAATTTGGTAGCCCTAGGCCCAATGGTTATGGACGAGAAGATTTGTAAAGTTTTCACAAAATATACCCTATATAAGCATATGTTCAATTTTGTGACCCCCGGGGCAGGGTCAAATTTGACCCCAGGGGCATAATTTGAACAAATTTGGTAGAGGACTTTTAGATGTCTCTACATACCAAATTTGATAGCCCTAGGCCCAATGGTTATGGACGGGAGATTTTGAAAGTTTTCACAAAGTAGGCCTTATATAAGCAATTTTTCAATTTTGTGACCCCCAGGGCAGAGTCAAATTTGACCCCAGGGGCATATTTTGAACAAATTTGAAAGAGGTTCACCCCAGGAACATTCCTAAGAAATTTCATCAGAATTGGACCAGTAGTTTAGGAGAAGATGTTTAAAGGAAAAGTTAATGCACGGATGCACGATGGACACAGGACCTATGACCAGTGGAGCTAAAAATCAAATTAAACATTTAGTTTTGATGTAAAATCAGTTTTTATATGCAAGTGTCTATTTCACTTATAAATTAAAACAGCATATTATTCATTATTGAAAAGATTATTCCAAGCTTGATGTCATATTTCAACTTTGCATAGTGTAGTTAATTGAACCTTGTATTGAACTGTATGGGCAGCTATATTTTTTAATTTATGTATGTTGTATTATACAAAATGCATTATTTCTACCACAAGTAGACCATATAAGGCCTACTGCTACTAAATAGGCACTGGTATGAATTTGACACTGTTTTTGATGCTCATACAAAACTTTAATTTTTACTACACTTTAGTATAATTAAATATTTTCAAGTTTTTGTTCCACATTTTTTGCAAAAAAAAAGAGAGTGTCTTAATGCATTTGAAAATATACTTAAAACAAACTAAAAATGCATTTTAACATACCTTTTTCCTGGTAAAGTGTATTTGGGATGATAAAAAAAAACACTTGAAGAGTATTAATGCTGGAAAATGCAGAAAAAAATACATTTGTTTCTGTTAGAAGTGTGTCTTGTCTGCATTTTTAAGTGTATTAAATGCACATCAAATGCAGATAAATACAATGTCAATACTGTTACATGTATTGTAATGGACATAAAATGCACTTTTTCTTGTAATTAAAAGCTTAAGTGAATTGAAATAACCTTTTATAACGTTTTAAAAATTAATAATACCTTTTTATATAAATTTTCTTTTGAAATGTGACACTTAAATGATTTTTGCACAACTAGTAAGAGATATAATTTGTGCTCATAATGCTTTATCATTACACTATATAATATCATTTGTTGTATGAAAATTACCAGTAAAATTCATGTGAAAGCTCAAGAGATCAATAGCAGCGTGCTATACCCTGCTTCTTTTTACATGACTTGATGGTATTTAGTCCCCAATTCTACATGGCTAAGGGAAAATTAATGTGAAGATTTGACAAATAAGTCTTAACTGGGATCCAATAGGCAGACTTTCATATTACTTGTATTTAATTTAAATCATGATCTGAATTGCTCTTTGGCAAATCTTCATTGGTCACAGTATTCAACTGAATTTTGTTCACTTTGTAGTGATTATATTTTCTATATTTATCAGACAACATCTTTCTTCAAAAGTTTAACATGATTGCTTGGTTAATTTAGAAACAAGATCAATGCATCATAACATAAAATGAAAAAATGTGTAATAGTAAAAATGGCAGCAAAAAAGCACCAGATTATCTGCCTTAAATCTGAGACGATATGTTGATGTATTGGAATTTCTCATAAATAATGTGTCCCATAGTTGTATAATTGTTTAGTCGCATGCATGAGTGGTGTCAATGTCACAATACCAATTAAAGCCTATAATTTACTAAAACAATTTGAAGTTTGATGTGTGTTTTTTTCAAGATCTGTTATATATATTTATATATATTGTTGAAAAGTTAACATGCAATAAGTTTACTGTAATTAAGTGACAAATAGTTTTACTGATTTGGTTGGATGCATATATGCAGATATATCATGGTTTGTGCAGAGGTCAGTAGCAAAAACAAGAGCTGTCTCCGTAGGATGACATACGCCCCCGATAAACGCTTTTATAGAAGTTATGAGCATTTTCAAAACCTAAACGCTGACCCTAAGTTCAAGGTCAAAGGGGTCAAAATTTGTGTGTGTATGGGAAGGCCTTGTCCATATACACATGCATATCAAATATGAATGTTACATCTGAAGCGACATAGAAGTTATGAGCATTTTTTCGAAACCTAAATGCAAAGTGTGACGGATAGACAGACGGACAGTGCGATCACTATATGTCCTCCTTTGGGGGCATAAAAATGTGTTTCACATTGTGTTGGTAAATTAGTTATGTACAAACATGTAGTTAAAAGAACAGAATCATCAATTATAAAGTTATTGATTATAAAGTGTTGCTGGCATATTTGATGCATTCATCTAGCTATAAGAAGGTCCCTGTTTTATCCCCACTGGCACCGAGTGAGGGTTCTCAAAATCTTTAAACAATATGAATAACTACATATAGGGTCGAGAGCCTTGTTGATATGGGGGCTAAACACCTGAAATCCACTACCAGTTCAAATGCTTCGTACACAGTTGAAAATAACACTATTCCACTCAACAACCGTGACACATGTACTCAATTTTTCAACTTTTCGCAATTAAAATTGTCTCCTACTGTTATTGTTGTTGTTGTACTTTTGAAAGTAGTTCGAAAGATGGCGCCTCGAAAGCTGGCGACCATTAACCCAGAGATTGATTTATGAAATAAATTGTCTGCTGATCCAGAGTGCGCGTCTGCTCGCATCCCGAATGGTTACACATCACTATATAAAGTTTAGGCCTAAAACTACAAAATCTAATACCGTTGGATTTTCGTACCAAAATCTTTCGAAACAAATATCACAGATTCGAAATCAACAACAAAAACATGACATTTATAAAGTGTCTGCATTTATCAAACTTTAAGATATTTGTTGGTTTTCCGTTTTTAGAAGCTGTTCTGACAAGGCAAGAGCTGGGCATCACACACGCCATTCTATCGATCAACACTGACACTTTAAGTTTCTAGAAATCCAAAAAGGAGGGATTCCTGAACTATCAACGTTTCCAAGCTATACACTCAGTTGTTAGCTGTGATGATCTTATTTATTGGTTCTGTTGGTTTACTTGGATGGAACATGTGAACTTGTATAGAACTTTGAAAAGTCTATATCTGTCTTTCTATAAAAAAATAGCTATTGCATTCTACGATCAGATGTGCAAACATTGTCAAAGGGTTATTAAATTAACAATTTGAAGGCAATGATGCTGAAGAAGTATTAAGGTTCCCATGCAAATTTAGTCTGTATATAGACAAGTGTCTGCCAATAAATATCAAACTAGTAATACAAAACTTACCACAAGTATGTAAAAGCACTAAGTATGCAAATCAATGTTAAACTAGTAATAAAAAACTAAGTATGTAAAACACTGTGTTGTGATCATTTTTAGTAAGATGTAATTCTAAACATTAGCAAAAAGCTTGTTAAGTTAATTCATAATGCCATTAATATGCATTTCCTTTCTATTGTGTAATTAATAAATTTGTTGTTACTTGTTGTTCCATGATAAATGTTTTATGCGCTCGTAAAAAATCAGCATTGTTAATTTTGTAAAAGGTAATAAAATGTTACTTCATAGATTCCACAGTTTTTCAAAAGATAACATCACTTTGTAATTTCATATACGTAAATATTCTTGTAAGTTGATGATCGTGTTTTAGTATTACTAATTGTGTAACTTTTATTTTATGTGCAAATAAATGATGTGAAGTGTTTTGTATCACCACACAAAACCACAAACCTTTTTATATATGTACTGAATATATATACTAACATCATTTACATGCTTCTGCTAGCGGCTCAGCCAAGAACAATGACTGACATAAATAAGCTCATATGATTACTGATAATCTATGTTTTATTGTATGTGTTATTTGAATGTTTAAATAACAAAATATGGATGATATAACATTATGTTTATTTGCATTCAAATTGTAACTATACAGCTACAAACTAAGTGTATGCAGTTTAGACAGTGATTTATGAATTGCTACAAAATGGCTAGTTTTTTAGTGTCGACAAAATTTAAACTATTCGCGAGTAGTTTGCGAAAGAAAATTAGAACCTTGCAAGATACCTGTATTTATGAACTATTTTAATTTTCAAAACAAGTATGCTGTCTTTCTGCCCCACATAATGATTATACAAAAAATCCCGTCAATCAAAATTGATTTGACACATCACATTATTTTGATTATGTTAAATCAGTGTATGCTAAATTAAAATCAACTGCTTTAGCAGGCTTAAGTTTAATTGACACATTTGCTGAAACAAATTGTTTCCTTGGTAAGACTAGTACTTAGTGTCTTTAGGGTGATCTAAAGAACGCTCCCACATACGGGATCAATACAGAGGCCTCCCAGTGACTTAGCAGACACCATATTCACTATACCGCAGCCATCGAACCAGCTTTAAATTCCTGCGGCTAGAAAACACACACAATTAAAAGATGCTAGATCTAAAAGCTAGGAACATGTTACTCGTTTGAAGATTGACTTTTTTGGATGCATTACTTTATTATTGAAACAAGGTGCGTGAAGTTGGCACTGGCATCGGCAATCGACATTCGACATTCGAATATCGAGCTGGGACAAATGTCGAGCCAGCTCTGACATCGACATTCGGCAAAAGTCTCGAATATCGAGCTGGCGCGAATGTCGAGCCAGCTCTGACACCGACATTTGGCAAAAGTCCCGTTTATCGAACTGGGGCGAATGTCGAGACAGCTCTGACATCGACATTCGGCAAAACCCCCGAATATCGAGCTGGGGCGAATGTCGAGCCAGACCTGACATAGGAATTCGGCAATACTCGCTAATATCGAGCTGGAGCGAATGTCGAGCCAGCTCTGACATCGACATTCGGCCAAAAAAACGAATATCGAGCTTGGACGAATGTCGAGCCAGCTCTGACATCGACATTCGGCAAAAGTCCCGAATATCGAGCAGGGGCGAATGTCGAGCAAGCTCAGACATCGGCACTCGGTAAAAAAACGAAAATCGAGCTGGAGCGAATGTCGAGTCGACGCTGACATCGACATTCGGAAATACTCGCGAATATCGAGCTTGGACGAATGTCGAGCCAGGTCTGACATCGACATTCGGCAAAAGTCCCGAATATCGAGCTGGGGCAAATGTCGAGCCAGCACTGACATGGACATTCGGCAAAAAAACCCGAATATCGAGCTGGGGCGAATGTCGAGCCAGCTCTGACATTGACATTCGGCAATACTCGCGAATATCGAGCTGGAACGAATGTCGAGCCAGGTCTGACATCGACATTCGGCAAAAACCCGAATATCGAGCTGGGGCGTATGTCGAGCCAGCTCTGACATCTACATTCGGCAGTACTCGCGAATATCGAGCTTGGACGAATGTCGAGCCAGATCTGACATCGACATTCGGCAAAAGTCCCGAATATCGAGCTAGGACGAATGTCGAGCCAGCTCTGACATCGGCATTTGGCCAAAAAAAACGAATATCGAGCTGGGGCGAATGTCGAGCCAGCTCTGACATCGACATTCGCCAAAAGTCCCGAATATCGAGCTCGGGCGAATGTCGAGTCAGCTCTGATATCGACATTCGGCAAAAAACCCGAATATCGAGCTGGGGCAAATGTCGAGCCAGCTCTGACATCGGCATTCGGCAAAAAACCGAATATCGAGCTAGGACGAATGTCGAGCCAGCTCTGACATCGAAATTCGGCGAAACTCGCGAATATCGAGCTGGCACGAATGTCGAGCCAGGTTTGACATCAACATTCGGCAAAAGTCCCAAATATCAAGCTGAAGCGAATGTCGAGCCAGCTCTGACATCGACATTCGGCAAAAGTCCCGAATATCGAGCTGGGGCGAATGTCGAGCCAGCTCTGATATCGACATTCGGCAAAAAACCGAATATCGAGCTGGGACGAATGTCGAGCCAGCTCTGACATCGACATTCGGAAAAAAACGAATATCGAGCTGGGGCGAATGTCGAGCCAGCTCTGACATCGAAATTCGGCAAAATTCGCGAAAATCGAGCTGGCACGAATGTCGAGCCAGGTCTGACATCGACATTTGGCAAAAAGCCGAATATCTAGCTGAAGCGAATGTCGAGCCAGCTCTAACATCGACATTCGCCAAAAGTCCCGAATATCGAGCTGGGGCGAATGTCGAGCCAGCTCTGACATCGGCATTCGGCAAAAGTCCCGAATATCGAGCTGGGGCGAATGTCCAGCCAGCTCTGACATCGACATTCGGCAAAAAAAACAAATATCGAGCTTGGAGCGAATCTCGGACCAGCTCTGACATCGACATTCGGCAAAAGTCCCGAATATCGAGCTGGGGCGAATGTCGAGCCAGCTCTGACATCAGCATTCGGCAAAAAACCCGAATATCGAGCTTGGGCGAATGTCGAGCCAGCTCTGACATCGACATTCGGCAAAACTCGCGAATATCGATCTGGCACGAATGTCGAGCCAGGTCTGACATCGACATTCGGCAAAAACCCGAATATCGAGCTGGAGCGAATGTCGAGCCAGTTCTGACATCGACATTCGGCAAAAGTCCCGAATATTAAGCCTTGGCGAATGTCGAGCCAGCTCTGACATCGATATTCGGCAAAAAAAACGAATATCGAGCTGGGACGAATGTCAAGCCAGCTCTGACATTGACATTCGGCAAAAGTCCCGAATATCGAGCTGGGGTGAATGTCGAGCCAGCTCAGACATCGGCATTCGGCAAAAAAGCCGAATATCGAGCTGGAGCGAATGTCGAGCCAGCTCTGACATCGACATTCGGCAATACTCGCGAATATCGAGCTGGAACGAATGTCGAGCCAGGTGTGACATCGACATTCGGCAAAAGTCCCGCATATCGAGCTGGGGCGAATGTCGAGCCAGCTTTGACATCGACATACGGCGAAAATGCCGAATATCGAGCTGGGGCGAATGTCGAGCCAGCTCTGACATCGACATTCGGCGAAAACGCCGAATATCGAGCTTGGGCGAATGTCGAGCCAGGTCTGACATCGACATTCGGCAAAAGTCCCGATATCGAGCTGGGGCGAATGTCGAGCCAGCTCTGACATCGACATTCGGCGAAAACGCCGATTATCGAGCTGGGGCGAATGTGGAGCCAGCTCTGACATCGACATTCGGCAAAAAAACACGAATAAATTTATATCGTGTATAGGGTATAATTTACCATGGACTCATCAGTTTTGCAACGTGTGTAAATAATCTGTGCAATATTAAATTCCTTCTTTTTCTCTGTCACAGCTTGCATCAAATAACTTATTCTCCTTGCGTTTTCTTTTCTATTTGGGGTTATAGTAATTAATTTGTGTGTATTGTCAAACGTTCGCTCGGCTATATTAAATATTATGTTTTAAAATACTTTAACTTCATTATCAATGTTACCTGCGGTAATACAATTTGTTAATACAATAACATGTATATTAATTTCGTCAGTTATGTTCAACTTTTCGGCATAAATAGTTACTTTATCTGTATCCCATTTAATGGGTATTTTAGGGCGCTCAGTGTTGCTAAGCATATTTGGAGTGTAATTTTCTTTCAACTCAGGGACACATATTCTGTTTGTATACGCCCTTAGTTTAACAAGTTTTCCTTTAAAAATATGTTCGAGCAATAAACGTGTGCATCTATATATGAGCTTCTGGCTGAATTATGCATCACCTTATGAGGTGATTGGGAAGAGGATCTGTGACGGCAAGCAATCACTCGCCAACCACTCGCAAACTTTATTGATTCAACCGAATCAATAAAGACCGACAATTAAAAGAGAGAACAGATCCAACGCGGAAATTCTAAGGCGGGGCTTAATACAAGGGTTCCGCTCCTAAATACGTTTCTGCGCGCACTACGAACAAGAAATATCTTTAAAAAAGATATACGGCGTTGATTGTGGTTGGAGTTGGTGAAAAGTAAAGAGTTCAATGAATGAGATCAGAGATAGCGAATGTCTTTTTCTGTGCAGTTCTTAGCTGCATCACACGGAGAACGGGATGTTACGCGGAGTTTTCGTGGCTTATTTTACATTATTACATATTGCTGGTCATAAACATATAGATACAAAACAGAAAACCAAAAGAAGAATGGTAGTGAAATTAAAACATATGAGTCAACCGGCCGCACGCGAAGTATCCGTACATATTGTAAATATTTATACGCGCGTTCTTCGAACAAACCTGTTTTAGTGGTTTGTCGGGCATTGCTATTTGATTTGATTAACGCTTGATTGGTCATTGTCGGCTCGGGTACTACTCACATGTACCCCGGATACACTTAAGTATACTTATATGTACCCCGGGTACGGTAAATACACTAAAACGTACAATCGCACATTCTCGGCCCTTTCCGTCAAACATCGGATAAGTACCTCGAAGGAGATAGTCTGAATACACATTTCGGAAGCGGTATTGTGGTCTACCTACGCGGGCCTACGCGAATCAAAATTACATAGTAAAAACAAACATGGCCGATTTTGCGAGTTGTTTACATTTTGCAAAGATGAAAATGGGGATTTTCTATGCTCTGAAGCCAGAGCAAGTACAAACTCTACAGGAATTATGGACGCCATCGTTGTTATTGTTTTTGTTGTTGTAACATTCTTAGAATGGTATCACGTGGGCGGGCTACTTTCAACCCGTATTTCTCCCGAGTCCGATTATGATAATCTGCGAGGGGTACCGAATGTAAAACGTACTCGGAAATTTTAACGCTAAATCAGTCGTTGCCGGCTTAAAAAACCATGTTTATATTTATGTCAATTTTCTATTTAATGGCCTCTATATGATCGAAACTCATATTCAAAAAGCATGTTCATAAAAAAAAAAATATAGAAGTTTGTTTCGTAATGACAGTAATCGGTAGCGCGTTTTACGACATCGGATTTTGGGCGGGAATTAAACTCGGGTATAGTCTAATATCGGCCGGGTACGTTTAAGTATATTTAACGTACCCGGGGTACATGGCAGTATACTTAAATGTACCCGGGGTACATGTAAGTAGTACCCGAGCCGACAACGACCAATCGACCATTAATAACAGTATCGAGAATCATCGCGCTCATGCTTTTACATTTATGGTGGAATAATTCTTGTTAAATTAATCAAAAATAATATTTATCGTGGTATTGTTGAAAACACATTAAGAATCTATTATTGACATACCATAATTATATCGCTGAATATCTTCATTTAACATATTTCTGGTCTAAAGAAAATTCCAGTTCACATAGCTCATGCGATAGCGTCTATATTATATAACGATTATTTCACTGGCCGCGATCAGGTCAGCACATAAGTTAGTCGTGAAGACGCAGCGATGACCTGTATATAAACTATGACATACACACACATTTGCCGCGAACTGACCCTGATACCTCGCGGGTTGGAATAAAAGGTGCACGCACAAACTGTATCGAGAGTTGAGTGTAAAACTGTTCTATCTATAAAGCCTTTTCATTAGAGATACAATTGTTTCATGCAATAAAACAGTGTTACAAAGACACGTTCATGTTTCCAATGTTCTGGTGGTATGCTCAAATCAGCCAATGGAATAAATGAAGTGTATTCATTCGTGTCTAGCCGCGGGAAATTTTATTTGAATTTTATTGGGCACTTACACAGGTCAGGTAAGGTCAAAAGTGACGTTAAACAGCTGTGCCGAAAAATCGACCAAATCCTCAACAAACAATTTCACGTTCTGCACACGTCTGATGGAACGAAGGTAGTGTTTATTAAGCCTACCCCCACTCCGCGTTAGAAGCCTTCAGACGGGATATCAAGCTGGAAGAAAACACAGTACACAAAAATACAGCTGAAAAACACTCGGCACAGTGACCCGGTAGCTGAACATTTCTGTACAGACGGACACTGAATGGAGGATTTTCGTATTATGGGACTGAAACAAATCGGCGCCTCGGACGAGTACCGGATGACAATGGAACAGCCGAAGAAGGGAAAACTAAGGACATAATGACCATACGACATCAATACACAGAAGAAGACCTTTCTAAACGGGCGCTATTTATATTTTTTAGCAATTCGGTTTGATGCCTCAACCTGTCTTTAAGCTACCTGAATATTACACCCATTAATTTTAAAACGGTTAAAAGTAGACAAATTAAATTTATACACAAGGATGATCGAATTCATGGTGTTGCGGATCTTTTGTATAAAATTTGACTCTTCAAAATAAACTAAGTAATATAGCTAGATTATATATTGTTTGTTCTGAACTGGATGATAACTGAGTAGTCATTTAAACAAATAAGACACATATCTGGATTAATAATTTGATAGTTTTATACATAAACTGAGAATTGTAATCAAAAATAAGTTCAGGACGATCGCTCTGTAACAACTGATGAAATATCAAATATCACAAGGCCAGAAATGTTATCTAACTGAACTTTTTTCGTTCTTGTTTTTTCATTACATAGTTTACAAACAAGTGAGACTGTGATGTACTGAACTAGGGCTGACATTGCTTTACGAGGAAACTGTCCATGACAACACGGGCGTGTGACAACGCACTCTGCCGGGGTTGAACTTCAAAGTGGGGTATACTTCTCACCACACCATGCGGTCAAACGCACTTGGGGATCAAAATTTGGAATTTAACCCCAAAGTGTATGGCAAGTGGTTCGACGCATAATCCCAAGAAACTAGGTTTTTCATGAGAACCTAGGTTCTCATTCTGAGAACCTTGATTCTCATTCTGAGAACCTAGGTTCTTACCAGAACTTATGATCCAATATGAAATCTTGGGTTCTCATGAAAACTTAGGATATCCGAGAGAACGACGCGAAAAGCTGTCGAGAACCTAGGTTCTTGTGAAAACCTTGGATATCAAACGAGAACTTTGGTTCTCAGAATGAGAACCTAGGTTCTCATGAAAAACATAGTTTCTCATGAGAACCTAAGTTCTATGTGTCTATGTGCGTCGTCTCGCCGAGAACTAAGGTTTTCAAATGAGAGCCTATGTTCTCATGAAAAACCAAGTTTCTCACGAGTACCAAGGTTATCGAGCGTAAACTAAGGTTTTCAAATGAGAACCTAGGTTCTCATGAAAAACCTATTTTCTCATGATAACATAGGTTCTCATGAAAAAAACTAGTTTCTAATGAGAACTTAGGTTCTTATGAAAAACCTGGTTTCTTGGGATTTCATAAACCTAGTTTCTCATGAGAACCTAGGTTCTCATGAAAAACCTAGTTTCTCATGAGAACCTAGGTTCTTATGAAAAACCTGGTTTCTTGGGATTATACAACAGGCATAAGCCGTCGGTGACCGCCTCTTGTTCATACGTACGACGTTTTCCGTGCATGGGTGTTTTTGCGGAATGAAATTAGTAAAGTAAGCGGTCTACATTGGTCTGAACACATGAAAAAAAATTAAACTGTTTACGAATACATTTTAATTTAAAAAATTATATTGAGACTAAAAATTTAAACAAATTTAGTTCAATCGTTAAGTAATTCATTGTTACTGCATTTAATGAGTTTCAGATATTCAGTTCCCTTGATCGGGCCTCAAACGACTGTACGGTACAGTACTGGGCTATGTTTTAGTTTTCTATTCTAAGTATGTCTGTGATATATTTAAGCAATCATTATAGTATAAATAAAGTTTATTCTCTATTGATAATGTGTAATAATGTATTATTCAATCTTAAGATATCGGCCCACGCTGCAAGAAAAACTTGTGCACTGAAGACATTCGTCCCAGCTCGATATTCTGGACTTTTGCCGAATGTCGATGTCATAGCTGGCTCGACATTCGCCCCAGCTCGATATTCGTTTTTTTTTTGCCGAATGTTAATGTCAGACCTGGCTCGACATTCGCCCCAGCTCGATATTCGGCGTTTTCGCCGTATGTCGATGTCAGAGCTGGCTCGACATTCGCCCCAGCTCGATATTCGGGACTTTTGCCGAATGTCGATGTCAGAGCTGGCTCGACATTCGCCCCAGCTCAATATTCGGGACTTTTGCCGAATGTCGATGTCAGAGCTGGCTCGACATTCGCCCCTGCTCGATATTCAGGTTTTTGCCGAATGTCGATATCAGACCTGGCTCGACATTCGTCCCAGCTCGATATTCGGCGTTTTCGCCTAATGTCGATGTCAGAGCTGGCTCGACATTCGCCACAGCTCGATATTCGGGACTTTTGCCGAATGTCGATGTCAGACCCGGCCGACATTCGCCCCAGCTCAATATTCGGGACTTTTGCCGAATGTCGATGTCAGAGCTGGCTCGACATTCTTCCCAGCTCGATATTCGGGTTTTTGCCGAATGTCGATGTCAGACCTGGCTCGACATTCGTCCCAGCTCGATATTCACGAGTATTGCCGAATGTCGATGTCAGAGCTTGCTCGACATTCGCACCAGCTATATATTCGTTTTTATTTTGCCGAATGTCGATGTCAGAGCTGGCTCGACATTCGCCCAAGCTCGATATTCGGGACTTTTGCCGAATGTCGATGTCAGAGCTGGCTCGACATTCGCCCCAGCTCGATATTCGGGACTTTTGCCGAATGTCGATGTCAGAGCTGGCTCGACATTCGCCCCAGCTCGATATTCGGGACTTTTGCCGAATGTCGATGTCAGACCTGGCTCGCCATTCGTCCCAGCTCGATATTCACGAGTATTGGCGAATGTCGATGTCAGAGCTGGCTCGACATTCGCTCCAGCTCGATATTCGGGTTTTTTGCCGAATGCAATTGTCTGAGCTGGCTCGACATTCGCCCCAGCTCGATATTCGGGACTTTTGCCGAATGTCGATGTCAGAGCTGGCTCGACATTCGCCCCAGCTCAATATTCGGGACTTTTGCCGAATGTCGATGTCAGAGCTGGCTCGACATTCACCCCAGCGCGATATTCGGGTTTTTGCCGAATGTCGATATCAGACCTGATTCGACATTCGTCCCAGCTCGATATTCGGCGTTTTCGCCTAATGTCGATGTCAGAGCTGGCTCGACATTCGCCCCAGCTCGATATTCGGGACTTTTGCCGAATGTCGATGTCAGACCCGGCCGACATTCGCCCCAGCTCAATATTCGGGACTTTTGCCGAATGTCGATGTCAGAGCTGGCTCGACATTCTTCCCAGCTCGATATTCGGGTTTTTGCCGAATGTCGATGTCAGACCTGGCTCGACATTCGTCCCAGCTCGATATTCACGAGTATTGCCGAATGTCGATGTCAGAGCTTGCTCGACATTCGCCCCAGCTATATATTCGTTTTAATTTTGCCGAATGTCGATGTCAGAGCTGGCTCGACATTCGCCCAAGCTCGATATTCGGGACTTTTTCCGAATGTCGATGTCAGAGCTGGCTCGACATTCGCCCCAGCTCGATATTCGGGACTTTTGCCGAATGTCGATGTCAGAGCTGGCTCGACATTCGCCCCAGCTCGATATTCGGGACTTTTGCCGAATGTCGATGTCAGACCTGGCTCGCCATTCGTCCCAGCTCGATATTCACGAGTATTGGCGAATGTCGATGTCAGAGCTGGCTCGACATTCGCTCCAGCTCGATATTCGGGTTTTTTGCCGAATGCAATTGTCTGAGCTGGCTCGACATTCGCCCCAGCTCGATATTCGGGACTTTTGCCGAATGTCGATGTCAGAGCTGGCTCGACATTCGTCCTAGCTCGATATTCGTTTTTTTGGCCGAATGTCGATATCAGAGCTGGCTTGACATTCGCCGCAGCTCGATATTCGGGACTTTTGCCGAATGTCGATGTCAGAGCTGGCTCGACATTCGCTCCAGCTCGATATTCGTTTTTTTTTTTTGACAAATGCCGAGTTTTTTTGCCGAATGTCGATGTCAGACCTGGCTCGACATTTGTGCCAGCTCGATATTCGCGACTTTTGCCGAATGTCGATGTCAATGCTGGCTCGACATTCGCCCCAGCTCGATATTCGAATTTTTTGCCGAATGCCGATGTCAGAGCTGGCTCGACATTCGCCCCAGCTCGATATTCGGGACTTTTGGCGAATGTCGATGTCAGAGCTGGCTCGACATTCGCTCCAGCTCGATATTCGTTTTTTTTTTTTGACAAATGCCGATGTCAGAGCTGGCTCGACATTCGTCCCAGCTCGATATTCGGGACTTTTGCCGAATGTCGATGTCAGACCTGGCTCGACATTCGTCCAAGCCCGATATTCGCGAGTATTGCCGAATGTCGATGTCAGAGCTGGCTCGACATTCGCCCCAGCTCGATATTCGTTTTTTTTCTTCGAATGTCGATGTCAGAGCTGGCTCGACATTCGTCCAAGCCCGATATTCGCGAGTATTGCCGAATGTCGATGTCAGAGCTGGCTCGACATTCGCCCCAGCTCGATATTCGTTTTTTTTCTTCGAATGTCGATTTCAGAGCTGGCTCGACATTCGCCCAAGCTCGATATTCGGGACTTTTGCCGAATGTCGATGTCAGAGCTGGCTCGACATTCGTCCCAGCTCGATATTCGGGACTTTTGCCGAATGTCGATGTGAGAGCTGGCTCGACATTTGTCCCAGCTCGATATTTGAGTGCGAATGTCGATTGCCGATGTCAGTGCCAACTTCACACACCTATTGAAACAACTCTTATATTTTGAACACAATAATGTTCATATATTTATGAAAAATATACATCGTTATTAAAAAAGCTTTTGCCCGTATATTAGGTAGCACCTATAATCATATTAATTCATTCATAACCATTAGGTTCAGCACAACAACATGTATTCAATATAATAGGTATTTAAACTTAACGTATGCTCTAATTTGATTATGATCAGCTTCACGGATTTTTGTATTAGTACATTGCAGTTGTTAAATACTTATTTTTGAGTGACAAGGCTAATAGGTGTCATTGATACATATATTTACTATTGTATATTTCTATTAATCATTATTAAAAATTGCAATTACAGTCACCACCACCACCAACAAATATAAAAATGAGGATACTATAAACATAAATAGATACATTTATGTACCATAAATGTTAACAGCACTATGAAAACAAAACTGGTCTCAACATCAAAATTTATGTTACAGAAATTCAAATATTTTTTTGTAAACGAGTATAGCTACATGAAGTATGTGTAAGTTTGACACGGTACTTTGACCTCCGATAGAGAAACATTTAAATAATTATGGAGCAACATTTAGCGCGACATCGTTAATTTACTTTTCAAATATGTATTCGACTTGTGGAGTCATCATGGATATACTTGAAACTGGCCTAATGCAAAAACAAATCTGACCCAAGTGCTGTTCACGTTTGTGCGTTATCTTTGTGCGTGGCTTGACTAATATATTTGTTTTGTGTCTCAATGTTTGGAAATCGGTTCCTTTGCATATATAAAAGACAGTACTGTCTCATAATGTGTCCATCCTGCTGGTGCAGATAACTTTCAGATTATTTGATTTTTATGATTTTTTATTGGGAATGTGTTATTTTGTTTAAATAAAATACGCTTGGAGACACCAGTTAATACATGTAATACATCTTTATGCAAAAATTCACATGCATACCACTATCAGTAGGGAAACATGCATGTAGAAAAACTACATATAGACGTAGACAAACCTGTCAGTGATTCTTTAAAAATGGTATCTTGCAGATGCGTATGAGCATGAGCTACATGGGGCGCATTTGGCACTTCGAAATAGTTTCGAAAATCGTCGTTATTTTAATATATATTCTTAAAAGTCAGCGACTATTAAGATAATATGACCGCGGCTTAAATTAGACTAAGCAGCGGCTGCCATAGGCATTAGTGCGTAAGCCTGATCACTTCACAAACTAGTACACGACGTGTCATGTTTTAAGAGCGTTGTCGGAAAATATCTCAAACTTTAATTAAATAGCAGGAAATTAACACACTTATGAGTTTATTGAATAAATGACGACCAAGTTTATATTAAAACAATAACTATTACATGATTGTCAACAAAATAGAATTGTGCAAAGGAAAATAGATCGTGATTTAACAAGTATAGTTAAAACCGACTGCAAAGAAGCCATATTTTATATGGCAGTTTTGCAAAATCTCGTCGTAAGATTGCGAACCCCGTCCATCACCAACCCTTTCCATAATGCAACTGGGCGTTCTACGTTCCTATATGTAATTTCATCATACAATATGAAAGAAAATAATTTGCTAACGATCAGCAAAAATCATAAAATACAATCAGACAACAATATATATAATTATCAACAACAGCAACAACAACAACAAGATGTGAAAACAGTCGACGAAAGAAAGAAATCTCACACTCCTTATACAGCTACTGAACGTCGAAACAATGGCATGATTTGTTGTACCGATCATTTGGAAGTGTGGAAATTACTATAATCACATAAACGAATGAACAAATGACACATTTTGAAAATCGCCGATAACACGCAGTCTTTCAAACAAATAATAGCACAAATGGATCTAGGTTGGATATTGTGATCAGAACACGTTGTAACATTGTACTAATTGCAATATATATACATGTTTATGTAATATAGATCGTGTCATTCCCGCATTAGCTGTCAATGTATCGGAGAATTGCTTGAAATGTATGTTGGCTTTTCGAATTTGTTTCTTTTCATAACCTCATGGCAGCTATTTTTCTAGGCGTCATGCTTTTCTTATCAAATCGTAATTTTTGGAAACCATAATGGAGCAGCGCTCGAACAGATTCAATATGTCCGCCTTTAACCGCCACATGTAAAGCAGTTTCGCCTTGTTTATTTTGTCGATCTATGAGTACCGAATTTACGTCGATGAAAACAGATTTGACGTAAGACCTCATAAATAAATATTCGATAAACTGATGTTTATTGTGGGCTGCAGCTATGTGTTTGATCGTGTCTAAAGTAACACTTTGGACGCTTTCAATACTTGCACCGCTTTCAATCAACAGACGTAACATTTCAACGTTTCCAGTACCACTTGCCAGATGTATAGGTTGAAAACCTGCGCTGCATCTAATATTCACGTCAGTTTTATGCTTGAGCATCAGTTTCACGATTTGTATATCATTTTTTTGCACCGCCAAAGACAGTGGTGGTCCGTATTTAGTGCCACAAACTTTCATGTTGAATTTAAATTCTTCAATCAACGTTCCGAGAAGGTTTGAGTTTTGATGATATATACAGTGAACAATAAGTGAGTTATCTTGTGGCAATCTTCTCTGTAGTGCTGCACGTAACAATAGTTGCAAGCAAGTGCTCTTGTAGCATTTCGCTGCAGTCAGCATTGGAGAAAAACCACGTGCGTCCGGAGCACATACGTCTACTTTCTCCTCTGGCTGCAACAGAAAGTCAACAACTTGTTCCTTTCCGGCCTCTGTCGCAATGTGAATGAGTGTTTGTCCTTTTTTGTTTAACGTCTCCAAACATCGACGATTACAATTTGCCATGTATTCGACAATATCGATGCATCCATTGCGACACGCAATAACAATGGGATATTCACCGTCAATGCCTGGTTCTGCAAGGACGTCAGGGTTTTCATTCACAAGCGCCTGCACAATCTTGAGTTGACCTTTCTTAACAGCAATCACAATCGGTCGCTGGAAGACCCCTTCTGTACGCTGATTGGCTCCTTAATTGAGCAAGTATTTGATTGTTTCGTAATGCCCCTATTCCGTAGCAATCACAAGGGCCGTTTTACCGCCGTAGTCATATTGGTGAACGACATTTACATCAACCTGTTTTCCCCAAGATCCTTCCAGAAAAATTTCAAGCATCTTTTGATTGTTGACAGTTCTGTGCAACAGTGGAATAATTTCAATACAATTGATATTTAAGCTCACTTTCCTTGCGTCCATTAACTTTTTTAAAATTGTGTTTCGCTCAATCGATGGGGAGCAAGAACATTGTAAAATAGATTCAAAAAACAGTTGAGCCATTCATTTTCTGACAGATCGGCTTTTGTAAGACAATACTCTATAATATCAACCGCATTTGATTTCAGAGCGGCAAAAAAGGCTTCTTTAGTAATAATAGCGCCATAATTTTCCAGTACCGTAAACACCCTCTTATTGGCTAGTTGTACCGGGTGAACTAATGCGTAGGCCTCCTGTTCTCTTGTAAATGATTTCCATCTATTCGCGTTTCGTTTTTGTGTCCATTTACCCTCAGTAAGGATAACTTCTGTTGGCGTTGGATGATTGCCTTTGCAAGCAGATCCTGAATCAATACCATAGTACAGAGCGCATTATTATTTAGAGTCATCAAGATTTTTTAAGGAGATACCATCGCAAATGCCTTGTACGTTTCAATACTTTTAGAAATTTTGCAAAATTGGCCACCAGTACCGGATGTTTCATGCACCTTTTCACATTTTGATGCCACTGAAAACGCATCCTGTTAAAGAAGATCTCCAAAATAGTCTCATTACGGATCAGGGAATATTCAAATGTATTCAGCCTTTAATCATCCCTGACGAAGTCGAATAAAAAACGTCATCGCAGCTCTTTATTATTCCTTCTGGAATAACTTAATTGATGGCAACCATTAAGGAGGCCCTTATGTATTCACCAGAAAACTGGTCGCTCAAATCTACCGTTTCAATAAGCAAAATGTCCCTCAAAGTTTTCAGACCGTCGTAAATGTCCTTTATAAAATGTTTCAAATCGTAATAATTGTTGCAGTATTCGACAATTATTTTTAATTTTGGGTATGTTTTTATCCTTCTTTTACAAACCTTCATGTTCGATTGGATATTATGTGCAGATTGAACATATTTACCATTTGGTAAACTTTGGAGATTTCGAAGCCAACTAATTCCAGCTTTGTCAAGTGTTCCAAACACATAAATAACCATTAAACTAAATAGTTCAAGTGTCTTGGTAGCATCTAACTCTATTTTGTTTCTGAAGTCTTCCACAAGTTTTGGATCTGGCTTCCTAAAGAAAAGCGATGCTTCTCCCATCGTCCCTGTAAAGAAAGCATTGAGTCTACGAACCCACATATGTTTTCCAATAGTCCTCAAATCATTTCCTTGGTAAACGTTGTCATTGTTGGAAACCGACGATTCCTTGTTGCCACCTGAACCTTGTCGCCGTGACCTGGTATTATAAGGAGACTTTTTTGTTTCGCCATAATTTCAAAGACGTGCATTTTGTCTTCTTCTGTGGGATGTGCATATTGATATGAAGCATCCAAAACGAAGTTATGTAGCGCAGTGTCTGTTACTTGCGTGTTAGTTGTGATGATCACGGTTAGGTATTCGCCCCTGTTAGCTGACGGAAACATTTGATGTTTTATTATGTTGGTCCAATCATTCAAGTTTGCGTTTAATATAAGAACTACTCCTCTATCATTTTTACGTATGTGGCCATTTGCAACAACCCAATCATTTAAGTCATTAAGATAAAATCCTGTTGTTTTGTTTTGGCACGTTTCTGCAAAGATCATTTTTGCAATATAGTCGCAACCAAGACCTTCCCCTTTTATGATCAAAACTTGTTTTTGTCTTGGTCGTTCAAGCTTTTATTTGGCTTTTTTTATACAGATTTGTTTTGACACCGTTAATTGTTTCTGTGTCTTCATTCCAAACTTCTTTAAGAGCAAGTTCTGTTTGACCTGTAATTGTATGACATATATAAGTAAACGCTAAATATTCAGTCGTGCGGTGTGTTTTAGTTTAGTTTAAACCGTTATATTTTAGCTCGATTGCATTGCGAGCCAATGGTTTATTGAAATTACAGTTTAATATTCAGAGACACTCTAACTATCAATAAATTGTTTATTATTTAAATCAAACGAAGATTGCTATATAATCAACAAGTTTAATTACCCATTATACATTATTTTATAGCATTGTTCGTGCAATTTACCTTGAACCTTTGTTTGTAAATCGGCGGAGCTATGTCTTGTAAAGGCTAAAACAAAACGTACGACCGTGTGATATCCTTGTGATACAAAATAAGATACTTTTAACAAACGCAGAATGATCATTTAATACATGTATGTTATAGTAAAAACCAATAAAAAAGTAAACCAAGACGATAATTCGTATTCCTAAGCGCGTGATAAAATTATCGTGTATGAGCTACACAATTATAAAGATTTGCTTTTATTAAATGTAAAAATGCACGTTTATGCTTTCAAGTTACACGAGAAACTGATAGTTCACATTCATGGTAATTAAGTTGCAAAGACTGAAATCAATACACGCTTTACTTACACACTGAGTTTTCTGAATTTGCTCCTGAAATGAAAAATAAATCATGTAGAGTTCGTAAATTGGTTAAACTAATATTTCGGTTTCTTTTTTGTTTCTGTGATAGAAGCTTTTACTCGAATTTAGATTTTTTCAATAAGTCGAACGCGATTCAGATGTAATACTGAATAGTTTTGTTCGTTTATTTCATCAAAAGAGAACACAAACTTATTGCACAAGTAAATAACTTATCTTCAAATATTTGGAGATTTGTTTTCTGTGTGGATAGCTTCATGCTTATTCATTAACTTGATCATATCTTTATCGTGTGAATTTCAAACAACAACAATACTACGAACACATGTCTCTTATTTCTTAATACAATTCCATATAAAAGCGTGATATATGTAACCTAAAGTGTTTACAACTTTGCAATACGTTATACGACTTGTAATTAACAAGTTCAGATTCCCGATTTCAAGTAGAGGATATATATAATTTAAGTATGGCCTTACCACCGAAATTGCAGTTCTGTGGGCTATTAACCACGTATTTGATTTGTTTTGAACATGTTTTATGGGACCCTTCGAACACATCGTCATGACCACTGTCGATATCTTTGGGTTCACATGACTAAATCGGCGTTTCAGCTACGTTTTTCTTAGCCGTTTCGTGTCTGGGTAAATGTTTTCGCTGTGCATAGAACTGAGACGATTTAAAAACTGGTTCTGAAATCAACAATGGAAAGTGACAAGCAAAATTATTTTTGTTTCTTTCATGATAAAAAGACATGCTTATAATCTAATTATCAACTGAGACAACAAATATATTACAACTACGTTGACAACTCGAGAAACCAACAAGTTTAAAATACAAAACACTATTTTGAATAAGAGTCTTCGTGCTATATGTATTTGATGTGGATATAACATACCACTAGATGATGCACGTAACGGATGAAATCTGTCAAATGAACCATCATCCCAATGCATGACTATTTTCTTGCCAGTTTGCTCGTCGTCAGCTTCAGAAGGCAATAGACCTGAAATGCGTTTACGACATTGTCATTTAGATCACTTCAGAAATAATTGCTACAAACGTTTGCAGTTAATACCCGCATTGTATTGTGTGTGTTTTTATATTAACTTTCAATGTGCACAATAATAAGTCGTACGACCTCCTAGATAAATTTAAGGAACTTGTTTACTTAAAGGGGCCTTTTCACAGATTTTGGCATTTTTTTAACTTATTCATTAAATGCTTTATATTGATAAAAGTAAACATTGGATCATAAAAGCTCCAGTAAAAAATTAAGAAAAAAATTTAAAAAAGGAAAAGAACATTGCCCGGAGCAGGTTTCGAACCAGTGACCCCTGGAGTCCTGCCAGAGTCCTGAAGTAAAAACGCTTTAGCCTACTGAGCTATTCCGCCGAGTACACATTCATGACGTATTTTATACCTTATATAAGCAATCTTCGTAGTTTCACAAAATTTAACGACAAAAACAGAACTCTCCAAATTATTCAATCGTTTCGCGTTTCAACGCTTTATAATTTTTAGGTTTTAAAATCGTCAAAAGATGCATATAATGGCTATATTAGAGCATGGTTAATGTTCAGTATTACTGTTTCCTCACAAATATCATAACTAAAACGAAAACTTACGAATCTGAAACAACTTTTTTCAATTTTGTCAATTTACCAAAGCGTGAAAAGATCCCTTTAATGTTATACCGAAAATACATGTTCGTTAATGAGTAATCTTCATAAGAAACAATGACATTATAAAGCAAGCACATATTTTAAAATGCTTTTCTATTTTTCGCTTTATGATTGGGCAATACGAGGATGGCTGATTTAAATATAAAAATGCAAAATGTTATGTAATAGGGCAGATGACCGAGTGGTTACGGTAATGTTGTTTGGTCCTAAGTTCAGGGATTCGAACCCAGCCGGTAATTTTTATTTATATGTTTTGTTTTTTAGTTCTTATCTTATTGCATGTTTATTTTGATGTTTATATTTACTTATTTTAAGAATATAATGACGAATTTCAATAATTGCCAAAATCCATATAGTGCAAAGTTCATCCTTTTAGTTTTTTTTAAATACAATATATCAGGTCAATATATATTAATTGTTCGTGGATTAATTGTACAAACAAGCGCCAGGACTGTAATTAATAATCCGCTCAGTTGGTTTTTAACACAACACTGTTTTAATATAATTGTTGTTTATTGTACCTGATTATAATATGATTTAAATAAATTATTGAACATAATGTGCACACTATTATCAAATTAAATATTTCAACTTTTTTCACACCATTGTAAGTATTAACTTACTGCTTTCCTATTCAATTATTTCTAAAATTCTGCAATATTCTAAAAACAGTTTTTTCTTTGTTTTGCTGAACAACCGTTTCTGTCCCTTAACATAAAATATTCTTATCTATTTTACGGTGGCAAAGCAGTGATATTTCAAATCATAAACTGAAAAAATAAAGGCATTATATTATTTCGACAAAATGCCATCATATTGATGTTTTTTTATTGTTGTTTATATATTTACTATTAATGCGTCTTTTTGTGAAACTTAATACATCGATTTTGTAACTTGTAGTACACATTCAGTTACCTTGTTCATCATGTTCTTCATTATACTTTGTATTAGTTGAAGTACTTTTTGTCTTGGGTCGTGCGCCAGTGTCTTCCGACTCCAGTCTGTTATTCATTTGTATGATGATGTGATATAACCATCATCCTTGGTTGACCTGTTAAAATCCTATCTTTACTGCTGCCCTCAGCAACCGAAACACAATTAAACTCATCATCACGGTCTTGAATGTCACTGTTTGTTGAAGACTTTTCAGACACATTGCTACAGGAGTCGTGTGGATGTACATTTTCTGGTTGGCGATCCCATATAGGGGCTGGTGGCGCATCGTCTATGTCACTATATTGTGCCTTAGCTTTATTTAAACCAAACAGTGACTTAAGTCTATTCACAAATCCTCCTTTCTTTGAAGACATTATTTCTGTATTTGATAAGATTACCACGAATGTCACCACGGAAAATCAGCGCACTGAAAGTGTATTATTTTTATACAAGTTAAATAAAACTAGCGGAAATAATTAACCTTAAGAGTCTTTGCTCAAAGGTTTATTTTGCAGAGAAAATACTTTGTTCATTGAATAAAATATGTGGTGAAATACTCATTAAAAAACATGTATAAAACATCAACTGTATCCGTAAAGCTATTACAATCTATTTAGCCTATTTACAAAACAAAACGTTTTCAGTTAGGATTTGATAACATTGGTTCATTTTAAAATACACCTCATTCAAACACGATTCAATGAGGAAGAACATCTCGCGTTTATTATCGGTAACACGCCAAGAAGATATAGATAGTACACCTTAGATATGGATATATGAATATCTAGCCTCGCAGTTATATCGCAACAAAAATTGATTTATAGATTTTCTACTACATCGAACAATGAGATATTGCTTGCATGTATTGGAAAACTCTGTTGTTAAAACGTGATTTGTCTCCTCTAGCATCCACATAAATTTACGGTAGGAAGTTCGGTTTAACATTCTTCGTAAACCTGTTTTTATTATTTTCCACTGTAATATGAATATGCAGTGAAACGCAGTAATCTTCAAAATCTCTATTTAATATTGCTTTATTTTGTTGTTATTAATTTTAAGTAAATCTAGCGAAAATAATCGAATGTATGTAATTTTATTGGAACCATAATATCATAAACTGATCGAAAACTCTGGCAATCAAAACAAGTAAAGGGTACGCAGAAAATAGGGTCAGTCGACCCAGTGGATACAAACAACTTCTGCTTTCAACTCATGGTTGTTTCCATGAACTTAAGTTCGCACAACATAAGGTGGTACATTCATGTTATCCTGAAAGTCTACACTAGTCGTGTTCAATGAAGCTTCATTAATTAATACTACGCACTATACGAAGGTTGATAGTCATAAAGCAGATCGTTTTGCAAACTATAATGTAAAGGTACGATTATATATATATATATATATATATATATATATATATATAGTCCGTGGTTGTCTTGCTTCGTACATCACAGGACTCAGAAATGGACTCATAGAATTCATGCGGACATATGTGCTTCGCAAGATCCTCATTTGGTTATCAAAGCTCTTTGCAATTAAGACAATGCCATAGATATGAACCCATATTTTCAAAAATAATGTGTGAGTATGGAGTAATTTTTTTTTAGTATCCATATAAATGAATGCTTGTGTACATTTATAGATTACGGTCGATGTGTATTTAGTTGCGTAATGAGTATTGTCATAAATGTATTAATAGTATTGTGGTTATATAATACAAGTTCATCCTAAAACTAAGTATATCAAGATTATTGGTATAAACGTCGAAGCTATGTTATCAACCAACATTGGTCCAAGATAAAGATTTTCCCCGCCCGTTTATTAATAAATCTGAATAAACACATTTGGCCGCTGAGTCATTACTTCGAGCAGATTTCTATGATCCAATCTACAGGTCAGTTAGATAAATTTAAAGACTTTATAACATATTGACGACTTGACAATTTTCCAACTTGATGCCACATTCAAAAGAAGTAAACGAATACTGTAGATCAAGGAGCAAAATAACATGTATGAGTTAAAGTCATACCGAAAATACATGTTCGTTAATGAGTAGTCATCATAAGAATAAAAGCAATTATAAAGCGATTGAATAATTTGGAATGTTTCTGTTGTTTTCGATACAATTTTGGGGCAATTCGTGGATGGCTGATTTAAATATACAAAATGCAACAGGCTATGAAATATACCATTGGGCGGTGTGGTTAAGACATACATTTTTAATCAAGTGCAGTGATTCGAACCCAGGTGAGGTTTTTTTTCTTGTTTTTTTAAGTCTTATCTTGTTTTATACTGTGTCTCTTTTGGTGTTCTTTGGTGTTCTTAATTGCCACTTTAAAGCATTTCATGACGAACTTCAAATATTTCCAAAAATCTTTCAACAAGTCCCATTATAGCGAAGCCCATCTTTTAAAGTGACTCTTATTACCCGACAGAATTTAGATATTCTGTTGTGGATTACTTGTTCTAACACATTACTGTTCGGACTGTATTTAATAATAATAACCCGCTCCATTGGTTTTAGGACGACAGTGTTTTTATATTATTGTAATTTATTGTTTCTGATAATAATATTATTTTATTTTATTTTAATAATTGCGAATTCTTTTCACAAAGTTATCTAACTTTATGTAAATACATTTACATTTTTTCACATAACTGTTGGTCTTAACTTATTGCTGGTCCTATTCAATTGTTTCCAAATATTCTTAAAACTCGTTTCACTTTTTGTTGCTGAGCCAACGTTGTTTGTCCCTTAACATCAAATATCATAGAGAATAAGATGTTTCGTAATGGCCCAGCAATAGTTTTTCTACTGAAAAACGCATAAAACGAAATTATAATACCAGTATATAGATGGTCAATTCTAAGTGTGATTTAAAAACCACCAAGTCTGTCATGCACATAATAATAATTGTCTTTAGAAGTTATTTCTTGTTTCACGTTTTCATGTTCTGCACCCATTTGCTGATAAATTTCTGTAGGCTCCCTGTTCGTAGTGAAACAGATTTGACAATCACTAAAATCTATTTCGCAACACCGTCAGTTAAAATACCATTGATACAAATATTTGATACCAGCTCAACGGCATTGTCCTAACGTGCGTCATTCCACAAGCATCTTTGTCGAGATGTTATATTAAGCCACTATGTCATTTAAATGTACCTGTCTACCAAGACCGATATTTATTTCATTCATAAAGAAACTAACATCAGACCTTTATACCAACTTGATTTAAGAAATATGTGCTTAGTCTATTCAACAGATTTATTAAACGCGGTAGAGTGGTTGCAATATAATATCGCTATGCGTTTCGCGGGACCGCTATTTAATGTCAGGGGAGTCCTTGTAAAGATGCTTTTTGACATACAGAAAAACAACTACATGTAAAACATTTTAAATAATTAATTTAAGTGTTATTCACTCAATCACTTTTGATGAAATAGTCCGAATGTTTTTAAATCTGTATCATTTTTGTAAAAAAGAATTGTTATTTACGAAACCCATAAGTGTCCGTTTTTCAGTTAGTATATGGTTCTAAATGTCAATTTTAGAAAATTCATTTATGTCATTTGTAATACATAATACGTCTAAGCTATTAGAGCAAAGCTAGTAAGCTAACTTTATTCGTTACAAACATCAGACTCAATACTGTATTCCATTTGCACTTAAGGCAGAAACAGATCTATCAGGATTTCTTACCACCAACGCCACCCTCGAAAACGGAAAAGCTAATATTAACACGCATGTAATCAAGATTTACCTTCATTATTAAAATGATTTATGTCCGCTTGAGGGTGGCTTTTATGTTTTAGAAATGATATATATTATGTATTTATTTAAAACAGTCTTACGGACTTTAAAAAATCTATTCATTTCATTCAGACAAGCGAAATCCTGACTCATGAGGAAGACATATATTGAAACAAGAGGGCCTGAAAGGCCCAAAGTCGCTCACCTGAGATAACAAGATATTATTGGGACAAATCTTCTGACCAAGTTTAACGAAGATCGGAAAATAAATGTGGCCTCTAGAGTGTTAACAAGGTTTTACTATAGCCATATAAGGAAAAATGCCCCGCCCCCTGGCAGCCATGTTTTTCAACCAACCGGCATCATTTTTGAATTCGTCCAAGATATTATCGGGATGAATCTTCTGGCCAAGTTTCATGAAGATCGGACAGTAAATGTGGCCTCTAGAGTGTTAAGGTAGTGCACCTCTAATGGGCACATATCCAAATATAATCTAATTAATTATTTTCTTAATCAGCATCATTTCACTGAACTACATGCAAATTTGTAGGTAGGCTTTCCATGCTTTTAAAAAAAATATACCGATTTTTTCAAAACCACCCCCACGCTCGGCTTTTGTCCAGTTTATTTTCACCCCTGGGGTATATACAAGTTCCATAATTCATTCAAATTTCCAAATATGGGCATGCAGTTGGTGTGTACAGATGCTGTAAAGGTGTTTAAAGTTTAAACAAGGTGAAATAAGTATTCTTTTACAGACATTTATTTTTTACAAATTTTTATCTATGGAAGAGCACCATGAAATGTAAGTGATTTCAGCCAAGTGAAAATTGGGTCGGTTAAAAACAAAGTGTCATAAAATTCAAAATAGTATCATTTAAGTCATATTTTAAACTTAGTTTTTATAGAAACACTATATACAGCAAAAATACCAAGAACTAGACAGATTTACCGTTTACTTTTTGAAATAAAAATAAAAACGCAACATGCATGGTTCGTATTTTCAACAATAAATCACCCAATTTCGCCATAACGTTGTTTTAATTTTAATAATTGAAAAATGTGCATAAAAATTGCTACATATTTAACAATAAATATAGCTTATATGCCATATTAAATCAAATTACGTTAGAAAATAAATAAAACGCGTTGCAAAAAAGTATACGTCGTCGGCAGGATTCGAACCTGCGCGGGAATATCCCAAAAGATTTCTAGTCTATCGCCTTAACCACTAGGCTACGGCACCTAATAGTAGGCTCTTCAACCTTCGAAGAAATCGCGGGAAATCATTAGAGGTGCACTACCTTAACAAGATTTTACTATAGCCATATAAGGAAAAATGCCCCGCCCCTTGGAAGCCATATTTTTCAAGCAAACATAATTATTTTCGAACTCATCCGAGATATCATTGAGACCAATCTTCTGACCAAATTTCATGAAGATTGGACAATAATTGTGGCCTCTGGAGTGTTAACAAGGTTTTACTATAGCCATATATATATAGCCATATAAGGAAAAATGCCCCGCCCCTGGTGGCCATGTTTTTAAAGCAACCAAAACCATTTTCGAACTCATCCAAGATATCATTGGGACATATCTTCTGACCAAGTTTCATGATGATCGGAAAATAAATGTGACCTCTAGAGTGTTAACAAGGTTTTACTATAGCCGTATAAGGAAAATAGCCCCGCCCCCGTGGTGGCCATGTTTTTCAACCAACCGGCATCATATTTGAACTCGTCCAAGATATTATTGGGATGAATCTTCTGACCGAGTTTCATGAAGATCGGACTATAAATGTGGCATCTAGAGTGTTAACAAGATTTTACTGTAGCCTTATATAGCCATATAAGGAAAAATGCCCCGCCCCTTGACAGCCATGTTTTTCAAGCAAACGTATCCATTTTCAAACTCATCCAATATATCATTAGGAAAAATCTTCTGACCATATTTCATCAAGATTTGACAATAAATGTGGCCTCTAGAGTGTTAACAAGGTTTTACTATATATAGCCATATAAGGAGAAAAAGACCCGCCCCCTGGCGGCCATGTTTTTAAACCAACCGGCATCATTTTAGACCTCGTCCAAGATATTATAGGGATGAATCTTCTGACCAAGTTTCATGAAGATTGGACAATAAATGTGGCCTCTAGAGTGTTAACAAGATTTTACTTTAGCCATATATAGCCACATAAGGAAAAATGCCCTGCCGCTTGGCAGCCATGTTTTTCAAGCAAACGTATCCATTTTCAAACACATCCAAGATATCATTTAGACAAATCTTCTGACCATATTTCATCAAGATTGGACAATAAATGTGGCCTCTAGAGTGTTAACAAGGTTTTACTATATATAGCCATATAAGGAAAAATGCCCCGCCCCCTGGCGGCCATGTTTTTAAACCAACCTGCATCATTTTCGAACTCGTCCAAGATATTATTGGGATAAATCTTCTGACCAAGTTTTATGAAGATTGGACAATAAATGTGGCCTCTAGAATGTTAACAAGATTTTACTATAGCCATATATAGCCATTTAAGGAAAAATGCCCCGCCCCTTGGCAGCCATGTTTTCCAAGCCAAGGTTACCATTTTTGAACTCATCCAAGATATCATTGGGACAAATCATCTGAGCAAGTTTCATGAAGATCGGAAAATAAATGTGGCCTCTAGAGTGTTAACAAGGTTTTACTATAGCAATATAAGGAAAACTGCCCCGCCCCCTGGCGGCCATGTTTTTCAACCAACCAGCATCATTTTCAAACTCGTCCAAGATATTATTGGGATGAATCTTTTGACCAAGTTTTATGAGGATCGGACAATAAATGTGGCCTCTAGAGTGTTAACAAGATTTTGCGACAGCCATATATAGCCATATAAGGGAAAATGCCCCGCACCTTGGCAGCAACGTTTTTCAAGCAAACGGAACCATTTTCGAACTCATCCAAGATATCATTGAAACCAATCTTCTGACCAAATTTCATGAAGATTGGACAATAAATGTGGCCTCTAGAGAGTTAACAAGGCAAATGTTGACGCCGCACAACACACAACCCACAACAGACAACGGACGACGGACAAAAATCGATCACAAAAGCTCACGATGAGCACGTTGTGCCCAGGTGAGCTAATAACTAATTTTTATTCCAAGAACTCGGAAAATGAAGAACAATGTCAGAAAATTAAGAGCAGCAACAAGCCAAGTCTAAAGAATCTAAGTATCGTTACAAAAATGAACAACATAACAGCAAATACCTTAATGAATGTAAAAAGAAGTTCAAAATCTGTCAAAAAACATATATAAATATAATTTACTGTTAGTCTAGAAAGTGCTTCAAAAATCAAGTTTACAAAATAGGTCTAATTTAATCTAAACAACAATATTTATGGAGATTAGGAAACTTCCGTGAATCAAATGTAAAAATAAGAAAAAAATACTACAGTTATTGAAATAGAATAGAGTCTTTCTAATTTAGAAAATGCCAAATAAAAATAATCAAAATAATAAGAATAATTTAGAAAATAATGCCAAAATGTCTTAATGCTGGTGTTAAAAATAATTTAGAGTTTAATTATTTCAAAATTCCAACCTTTTTCAAGAGCTGTTAATTTTTCAAGAAAGCATCAAGAGGTGTTTAAATCAGCCAAAACAGCTTATTTTATACAGTTTAGAAGAGATCAATGGCAGAGTAGTCAATTTTCCCTCAGAACAGTGCATTTATCAATGATCAATATCTTCCCAAATTCCAGAGCAGAACTAAAAACTGTTCTATCTATCAAGCCTTTTCATTAGAAATAAAATTGTTTCATGCAGTAAAACAGTGTTACAAAGACGCGGATATGTTTCCAATGTTCTGGTGGAATACTCAAATCAGCCAATGGAATAAATGAAGTGTATTCATTCGTACCTAGCCGCGGGAAATTTTGTTTGAATTTTATTGGACACTTACATAGGTCAGGAGAGGTGAAAAGCTGGCTTAATACAGCTTACGCCGAAAAATAGATTACTAAACCAGGTTAAACAAGGAAGATAAATACTGCATAAATACTGCAAAGTCATGTACATGCTGTCTTTCTTTCAGTTATCTCTTAGTTGAAAGGCTTATCATAAGTGTTAATGACTAAAACAGTTAACTATGAAAATTCTGTGTTATGAAAAATTACATAACACAGTTAATGTCACATAATATTGACATAATAAAACCAAACTTTACTACACAGGAAACAAATGTTCTGACCAAATTTCATGAAGATTGAGCAAACTAGAAAGTGGCCTCTAGAGAGTGAACAAGGCAAATGTTGACGTCGCACAACGGACAACGGACGACGGACAACGGACGACAGACAAAAAGCGATCACAAAAGCTCACCATGAGCACGTTGTGCTCAGGTGAGCTAAAAAGAACACTGCATCTTTCTATTCACCGATATCAAAATAAATAAAACAGAATAGCGAGTGTAAAGTTTTTTTAATCTTTTTTGTAAATCGGGAAACACGCGTATTGTATTACAAACACAGCATGAATAAACCGTAAACTCTAAGCTAATTAAAGCTCTCAAATATTATTCCGAATGGTTTTGAAATTTAAAACTTCTCATTACATTTTTATGATACGAGAATATGTCAAAAAGTCACTTGAATAAGTTTCATATTTGATGTTTAATAAAAACAGTAGCACGGTATATTGATAACACTTTGACCTAAATCTTCAAAATCGATATGCTGCCTGGTTACTTGTAGGGAGAGATATGAATAATAATAATAATAATAATAATAATAATAATAATAATAATAATAATATTATTATTATTATTATTATTATTATTATTATTATTATTATTATTATTATTATTATTATTTTTATTATTATTATTATTATCATCATCATCATCATCATCATCATCATCATCATCATCATCATCATCATCATCATCATCATCATCTTCATCACCATCATCATCATCATCATCATCATCATCATCATCATCATCATCATCATCATCATAATTATTATTATTATTATTATTATTATTATTATTATTATTATTATTATAGTTTATTTCAAATATTATAGTGCTATGAATACATTGTATGTTGTTGTTTTGATTGTTTGTTCATTTTGTTTTTGTTTTGGTTTTCAAAAATGGAAAAAAAAATCTGATTACAATAACATTTAAAAAACGGTACTTTTTACGTTAAGATGACCCTTAGAGATATTTTTTTAACATCTCTATTTAAATCTACTCATCAAGCTTAAAGGTTTAATTATTTCAAATAGAAGATGTTAGATTTACAAAAATACTCTTTTACAAACAAATGTGTTCAGTAGCGGTCGCGACTGAACGATTAATGAAATGTTAAATGACTTATATTTTTAAGTTGCTTTATCGTGTGGTCGACTGACAAGCTTTTCTAGCTATTCATTTAAAAAATGTCAAACCAATGTAAGCGGGAACTTAAAAGCAAACTAGAAATGGCGCGGCAGAGGCCGACGCGTATCCCCACGCCGAATGTTTGACCTAGGTGTGCCCCAGGGTTGGTAATGGGGCCATGCATAGCTGAGATTGACCGTATTGTCATAAGAGAAGTTCATCATCAATTAGAAGTGAATTGGTGTAGAAATGAAGAAGTTATAGTAAAAGGCAATTTTGGGTGGGTGTGACATATGTGGGCAGGGCGCCCCAGGGTTGGTAATTGTGCCATGCATAGTTGAGATTGACCGTATTGTCATAAGAGAAGTTCAGTATCAATTTGAAGTGAATCGGTGTAGAAATGAAGAAATTATAGTAAAAGGCAATTTTGGGCGGGTGTGGTCTATGTGGGCGGGGCCCCAGGGTTGGTAATGGGGCCATGCATAGTTGAGATTGACCGTATTGTCATAAGAGAGGTTCAGTATCAATTTGAAGTGAATCGGTGTAGAAATGAAGAAATAATAGTAAAAGGCAATTTTGGGTGGGTGTGGTCTATGTGGGCGGGGCGCCCCAGGGTTGGTAATGGGGCCATGCATAGTTGAGATTGACTGTATTGTCATAAGAGAAGTTCAATATCAATTTGAAGTGAATCGGTGTAGACATGAAGAAATTATAGTAAAGGCAATTTTGGGTGGGTGTGGTCTATGTGGGCGGGGCCCCAGGGTAGGTTATGGGGCCATGCATAGTTGAGATTGACCCTAATGTCATAAGAGAAGTTCAGTATCAATTTGAAGTGAATCCGTGTAGAAATGAAAAAAATATAGTAAATGGAATTTTTTGGTGGGTGTGGCCTATGTGGGCGGGCGCCCCAGGGTTGGGATTGGGGCCATGCATAGTTGAGATTGACCCTAATGTCATAACAAAAGTTCAGTATCAATTTGAAGTGAATCCGTGTAGAAATGAAAAAATTATAGTAAATGGAAATTTTTGGTGGGTGTGGCCTATGTGGGCGGGGCGCCCCAGGGTTGGGAATGGGGCCATGCATGGTTGAGATGGACCGTATTGTCATAAGAGAGGTACAGTATCAATTTGAAGTGAATCGGTGTAGAAATAAAGAAGTAAATGTAAAATAACCTAAAAAAATGAGTGATAATTTCTGACGCGGCCCCACCCCAACCGCTATAACTTTTGACCCAGGGGTCAGATCAAAATTCCAAATAGTGCAGGGTCGCACATATGCTCATAGCTACCATGTGTGTAAGTTTCAAGGTTCTAGTGCTTTTAGTGTAGGAGGAGATAGTGGCCAGGACGGACGGACAGACAGACGGACGGACGGCGGAGATAACCACAATATCCCCACCTTTTTTTCAAAAAGCGTGGGGATAACAAAGGCGTGGCGATGGTCACCTTGAAAAGGAATTTGACAACACACTGTTCAGAATTTATTACGTTTCGCTTTGTTTTTATTGAATTTGTAAAACGGAAATTTAAATAAGATTCTTGCACCGTGCAAACATCACTTTCAAATTAATGCATGTTTTTATATTAAAAGTTAAAATAAAACTCACTATTTCGCTTCAAATTATCCATTTCCAATTGAATCAAACGATATGCTTGGGATCCCAAGCCATACCCTTAATAACCATCTCTAGTGTGTACCTGTTCGAGTCAAATAGCGTCAACGAATGGGAACGTACTTCACCAACAATATTAATCCTTACTATATTACCTTACTAGCTCATTCATATATGGATATCAACCCTCGATAAACCAAGCTGGAAAGAAAACGCTTTATTTTATATTGTTTATAATTCTAATAAAATTACATTAAGAACACTTACCTCATTCGCAGAATATTGATCCATCCATTGACAACGATGTGTGCAATGCAATGGACTATTTGAAGCGCGTAAACCACTCTGTGGGATTCCAACATTACGTGTAGCCATCTGGGTGGAGCTTAAACAGAGGGGGTAATCACGTGATAGTCAAGAAAGCGACGTCCATGCCGAGACTAGTTTTTTCGCCGTTGTACGTGTATATCCGTTATTGCTTGTATTAAATTTTTATATAATTATTAGTATTAATATTCGTAGTATTAGTATTTGTAGTAGTCGTCGTCGTCGTAGTAGTAGTAGTAGTAGTAGTAGTAGTAGTAGTAGTAGTAGAAGTAGTAGTAGTAGTAGTAGTAGTAGTAGTAGTAGTAGTAGTAGTAGTAGTAGTAGTAGTAGTAGTAGTAGTAGTAGTAGTAGTAGTAGAAGTAGTAGTAGAAGTAGTAGTAGTAGAAGTAGTAGTAGTAGTAGTAGTAGTAGTAGTAGTAGTAGTAGTAGTAGTAGTAGTAGTAGTCGTAGTAGTCGTAGTAGTCGTAGTAGTAGTAGTAGTAGTAGTAGTCGTAGTCGTAGTAGTAGTATTAGTCGTAGAAGTAGTAGTAGTAGTAGTCGTAGTAGTCGTAGTTGTTGTTGTAGTAGCAGTAGTAGTAGTTGATGTTGTTGTCGTGATAGTAGTCGTAGTAGTAGTCGTCGCCGTCGTAGTCGTCGTAGTCGTCGTCGTCGTCGTAGTCGTAGTCGTCGTAGTAGTCGTAGTCGTCGTAGTAGTAGTCGTAGTCGTAGTAGTGGTCGTGGTAGTGGTAGTGGTCGTGGTAGTGGTAGTGGTGGTGGTGGTGGTGGTGGTGGTGGTGGTGGTGGTGGTGGTGGTGGTGGTGGTGTGGTGGTGGTGGTGGTGGTGGTGGTGGTGGTGGTGGTGGTGGTGGTGGTGGTGGTGGTGGTGGTGGTGGTGGTGGTGGTGGTGGTGGTAGTGGTAGTAGTTGTAGTAGTAGTAATATGTAGCATTCGCAATAGTAGAAGCAGTATTTAGCAGAAGTATTCTCAGCATGCAGTTACTAGTTTAAGTAGTATTAAATATAAAGCAGTACTAAAAGTAGAAAGAGTATTTACCAAACGCAGTAGTATTCTAATATACACGCCGGGTACGCGGATACTTTGATGACAGATGGCACTTTGATGACAGAGAACAACAAAGGCCACGCCCGAGCGAATAATTCTTCAGATTTTTTGCATTTTTTTTATTCATTTGGTTTTAAGGAAGCGCACCCCTAATGGGCACATATCCAAATATAATTTAATTAATTAATTTCCTAATCAGCATCATTTCACTGAACTACATGCAAATTTGTAGGTAGGCTTTCCATGCTTTAAAAAAAAAATATACCGATTTTTTCAAAACCACCCTCACGCTCGGCTTTTGTCCAGTTTATTTTCACCCCTGGGGTATATAAAAGTTCCATAATTCATTCAGATTTCCAAATATGAGCATGCAGTTGGTGTGTACAGATGCAGTAAAGGTGTTTAAAGTTAAAACAAGGTGAAATAAGTATTCTTTTACAGACATTTATTTTTTACAATTTTTTATCTATGGAATAGCGCCATGAAATGTAAGTGATTTCAGCCAAGTAAAAATTGGGTCGGTTAAAAACAAAGTGTCATAAAATTCAAAATAGTATCATTTAAGTTATATTTTAAACTTATTTTTTATAGAAACGCTTCAAACAGCAAAAATACCAAGAATGAGCCAGATTTACTGTTTACTTTTTTAAATAAAAATAAAAATGCAACATGCATCATTCGTATTTTCAGCAGTCATTTACCCAATTTAGCCATAACGTTGTTTTAATTTTAAAAAATTGAAGGATGTTCTTACAATTTTCAACATATTTAACAATAAACATAGCTTATATGCTATATTAAATCAAATTACGTTAGAAAAGAAATAAAACGCGTCGCAAAAAGTATGCGATGTCGGCAGGATTCGAACCTGCGCTGGAAGATCCCAAAAAGAATTTAAGTCCATCGCCTTAACCACTCGGCCACGACAACTTCTCATCAGTGCATCTTTAAATTAGATATGCATAAGTATACAGGTAAAAAGGCTCATCGATCTTTGAAGAAATCGCGAAATCGTTTTTTTTCAGATGATAATTGGATCAAAGTCAATATTTATAGTGAAAATAATGTATTCTAAATGAATTAGGTAAACAATTATCAAATTTCGAAGTTTGAAAAAAATAAAATGCATCTCTCGGAAATAACCGATCATTTAAGATCGGCAATGATCGTGAAATTAATCGCGGGAAATCATTAGAGGTGCGCTACCTTAAGACAGGGAACTTTGTGTGGTTGAATAATGGTATAGCACTTCGTATTACGAAGAAAGAAATTCGCAGAAAAACGGTATCGTCTCGATTCCAATGAGCACCAACGACAAAGGATTTTATGAAGAACAAAGGTGTATTTGCCCTTAAAGACCCCTTCGCTCGGGTTATTTAGAGCCCTGCTATAAAACTAAACACGATAGTGTTGATCCACATGATCCGTAGTATTTTCATCTCTCTGGATCTCATGGCACCACTAAAAAACAAGTTCATTATGTAGACAATTATTTTCGGTCGTCAATTGAAATATATTTCTTCAGAAATAAGCATTTTAATCTATTTAAAAATTGCAATTATAATACAACAGTATTAATTAATAGTAATGTGATTTTTGAAAACGAACAAAGCCATTGGTTTTATTTCACCTTTGTTTGTTATTAAGTTATGCACAGATTCCCAATGTGTCGCGCTTGACTTTGCACATTGATTTGTTGTAATGTGAAATGTTTTGTAGGAATAGCCATAATATACTTTAATGCATATTATGTAGAAGATTAAACTCGGTTATCAGAGTGCCAACTTTGTTGAAAGTCCTTCTTATCCGAAGTTAACTTTATCGGGATTCAAAGTGTCTGCAACTTTATGAATACCACCTATTAAAACAAGCTCTATCTTCGGTTATATTTCATGGAATTCTATTAAAATTTTACTATTTGAAATTTATAATTTTTAAGCAAAAATCTTGCATTTTTCCGTGCTTTTTTTCTTCCCAGAAAAAAGGATACACCATTTATCAACTCGACCATGAGCCTTGTCTAAAAAAACTAATCTTTCGGATATTAAATTAAAAAAAAAAATCATGAATTTACCTCTCGCGCGTAGCTTTTGTTTTGCTCTGTTATCGAAGTGCCATCAGTTATCGAAGTATCCGCATTACACAGTGATATAGCTCGCCAAGATTAACCTCTGACATTTATGAATGAATGTATTACAATACTGCTCCGATGAATACATAAGTTTCCGAAGTGAACGCGATTTGAAAATATCAAAGCCTAACTTACAAGTTTTATTGTAATGACTTCATTATTACAGATTTACCGTTAACAATTTCACGGAATTCTCGAATCACGCGCCTCTGACATTTGCTCTCCGCACGAATACCGCTGTTTCAACTAGTAATACTAATCCGATTGTTTATTTTAAATGGAAACCCGAGAAAAAATGCGACTTCCTTCGTGTTTCGTGCGATGTACATAATCTGGAACAAATGTTATTATCACAGATTGATTCAAATTCTGATCCGGATTTGCTAGTGGGAGAATTTTCGAACTTCTTAACTTCTAAAAGAGAACCGTATTTTAAGCGCATAATAAAACTTGAAAGTAAAGGGTTTATAGATTCTGATAAAAATAAACAAAAGTGGTTTAACGAAGAATGTAAAACCAAACAATCTCTTTAAAATACATCACTTATCAAAGCAAGCATTAGAACACTATGAGAAGGAAATCACCCCGTGAGTTTTGGAAATTATTTAAACGTAAAAATACATCACAAAACTCAGATACGATACGGTTAATCGAATTTCACGATTATTTTAGTAAATTAGCGGACGAAGGTGACGTAAATATCAATTCGTTTGACGCCGATACTTTCTTACATGAATTTGATAATAGGCTAAATACAGAACCCTCATACCCCGAACTCGACAATCCTATATCGAAAGAAGAAATTATAAGGGCAACAAAACGGTTGAAAAACAATAAAGCTCACTCGAGTGACAATATTATCTATGAATATTTTACTGAAACAATCCATGTCATCGTCAGGCCGTTAGAGTTATTGTTTAACTACATACTTGATAAAAAGCGTTTTCCCCGCAGTCGGGCATCCGAAATTATAATACCAATTCATAAACGTTGAGACATATCAGACCCAAATAACTATCGAGGAATTACTTTAGTAAGTTGTTTTTCGACATTGTTTACAAGCATATTAAATGAACGTCTTAAACAATGGGCAGAAACAAATGACATCCTAACGGATGCACAATTCGGCTTTAAACCAAACTGTAGCACGGTCGATGCAATATTTATTCTTAATGCCCTTATAGAAAAACAGTTTCAGAATCAAGATAAACTATATTGTTGCTATATTGATTACCGGAAAGCACATGACGTCATCAATCGGCCAATTATCGAGTAAGATGATTAATGTGGGCATCGACGGTAAACTCTTGACACTTATTCGATCCATGTACGATGAAGTTAAATTACAGGTTAAACACAAGGGTAGCTTATCAGACTTATTTAGTAGTAACGTCGGCCTATTTTAGGGGGAGATAACCTCGCCCATATTGTTTTCTCTCTTTATTAACGACATCGAATTCGATTTGCAAAATGGAATAAACGCCGGAATAACTCTAGATCAAATATCGATATATTTATTATTATTCGCTGACGACGCGGCTTTATTTTCTGAAACACCGGAGGGTCTCCAAGAGTCATTAAATAATTTAGCAACCTACTGCGATAAGTTGACTTTAACAGTCAACATTGAAAAAACTAAGGTCATGGTATTCCGGAAAGGAGGCACAATTAGTAAAACGTTAAAATGGACTTATAACGGTCAAGAAATAGAAATTGTTAACAATTTTAATTACCTTGGAATTGTCATGTCAAATAACACAAGCAATTGGTCATCGAGAGTACGGGACATCCTCAACCAAACCGGTTTTAACGATGTATGGCTATTTCCCGAATCCGTGAACTCTAATCAATTAATTCCGTTACTTAAAAACAGATTACGAGATCAGTATATTACTAACTGGAATGTAAGTGTAACATCATCATCAAATATGTTCAAGTCTATAGAACTACTTAATAGTTCAAATAAAATAGTGCTAAGAAAACTAGCCATGTTTTGTTTAAAATGCTTTAAAATGCGAGAAAATGTCTTATATATGTAGGATAAATTATATATTTTTCACTAAGACAATATGCTTATAATTATGTTATACGTGTTGCAATTAATAAACTACATTTTTACATTTTGTAATCACTATGTAGTAACCTCATCCATGTGACATCCTCACTAAAACGTGTTGTATTTCATTCCTTTAAATTGATATTTCTTCGAAATGATGATGTTTTGTATTTAATTTAACGCATGCTGTTATTGCTTATGTATGTTTATGACGAAGAGCTGTATGTGCTTAAGTCGAAATAAACTATTCTGTTCTGTATTAAACTCGTGCAAAACGTGCACGAACACAACCAAATGCAAATATAGCAAACAATTCAAGCGTGTAATTGTGCTTGCTAATGGCGTTCATGAATACCAAGTCAATTAGGCTATTTATAGAAGAGATTTCTTAGAAACTGAAAATTTTATGAACATGATTAATGCGTTGTCCTCGGATCAAAATATGTAATATAGAATAAGATAATTAACAGGTTTTGCACGGGATTGTCGAACCGCATCAATGGGCGTGTATAAAGAAGAAAACACGGCCGCTCTTCACCGCCACATAAGGCACATGCAAGGATAGCGTGTTTTCGTGAGTACGATGAATTCCACACAGTGACACATTGGTAAAAAAGAAGCGAAACATTGGCAATGTGGATAGCGTCAATTAATGGCGCTGTTGTTATGGTGCTGGTATGTGCGGCGTGTGGAGTTGCGGCCGTAGCAGCAGTGCAAGCTAGGCCGGATTTCAGTAAGTAACTTTGCTGTTGTAGTTGGTTAGTTTGAATTTTATAGAAAAGTTCTCGAGTTATCGTTGTTAATTGGCCAAATAAATAACTTTTTAGCTCATCTATATTTTGAAAAAAATGAGCTATTGTCATCACCTTGGCGTCGGCGTCCGTTTAAGTTTTGCGTTTAGGTCCACTTTTTTCATAAACTATCAATGCTATTGCGTTCAAACTTGGTACACTTACTTACCATCATAAGGGGACTGGGCAGGCAAAGTTAGATAAGGCCAGCATTTTTAGCTCATCTATTTTATTTTTTTTAAACTATGAGCTTTTGTCCTCACCTTGGCGTCGGCGTCGGCGTCGGCGTTGGCGTCGGCGTCGGCGTCCGGTTAAGTTTTGCGTTTAGGTCCACTTTTTCTTAGAAAGTATCAATGCTATTGCATTCAAACTTGGTACACTTACTTACTATCATGAGGGGACTGTGCAGGCAAAGTTAGATAAATCTGGCGTGCATTTGGACAAAATTATGTGCCCTTTTTATACTTAGAAAATTGAAAATTTTGGTTAAGTTTTGTGTTTAGGTCCATTTTATTCCTTAAGTATCAAAGCTATTGCTTTCATACTTGCAACACTTACTAACTATCATAAGGGGACTGTGCAGGCAAAGTTATGTAACTCTGACTGGCATTTTGACAGAATTATGTGCCCTTTTTATACTTAGAAAATTGAAAATTTGGTTAAGTTTTGTGTTTAGGTTCACTTTATTCTTACAGTATCAAAGGTATTGCTTTCATACTTGCAACTAAGGGTATCACGTTTACAGATTTTTCTAAACGTTTAAACGAAATGAAATAAACGAAACTTTACCGTTTAAACGGTATCCCTATGTCCGTTTAAAAAGCACCTGTAACATCGCATTTCCAAACTGAAAATAGTAATTATTTCCGGAAGTAATATTCAGTGCATATCCCATTCGCGCAATGACGTCATATTAAAACCATACAATATTATAAAACAGACCATCAGTATCACCACATGTGTATTCTTCATTCTATAAAAACAATTTAAAGAAGGTCAAACAGAAGGTAAAATCGATGAAAAATGCTGTTTCCGAAAACGACACTCCGAAAAAATGCACGTACTTTGCACATGAAATACAATGTGCATATCGTTTGACCGCAGAAAATGAAAATCCAGTTAACTAGCAAAACGTAATCAATATATAATTTGGTTAAACTATTTCTTTTAACATGCTACCGCAGTGTTTTACTTTGCCAATCAATCACTTAAAATATTTCAAGATGGCGGCATATGCACTGTTTCGTTGCCAAGTTGTAAGATTTTTGGAAAGTAGCGAAGATTTTCCGTTAATTTCCGTTCATGTCTGTGCCATCCGCTAACCAATAAGAAATAAATTACTGCCGAATTCGGTAGCCCGGATTAACCGCAAGTACCCGGATTTCGCAGTTCGTCATCGATCTACTTCGTACGGCTAGTCGGCTACGTTATTTGCAAACCAATATTTATTATAGTGATATTGACTGTCGTTTAAACGTTTACCGTTTTGGTAAACGTTTTTGAGCAAAACACGAAACGCGACCGTTTAAACGTTTAAACGTGACACCCTAAGTTGCAACACTTATTAACTATCATAAGGGGACTGTGCAGGCAAAGTTATGTAACTCTGACTAGCATTTGGACGGAATTATGTGCCCTTTATACTTAGAAAATTGAAAGTTTTGTGTTTTGGTCCACTTTACCCCTAAAGTACCATAGATATTGCTTTCATACTTGGAACACTCGCAAACTATCATACGGGGACAGTAAAGGACAGCTTGCATAACTCTGGTTGTCATTTGTACGAAATTATGGCCTTTTTTGACTTAGTAACTTTAAATATATATGGTTAAAGTTTGTGTTTAGATTCACTTTACTTCTAAAGTATCAAGGCTATTGCTTTCAAACTTCAAATACTTTCATGCTATCATTAGGGTACTGTACCTGGCAAGTTGAATTTTACCTTGACCTTTGAATGACATTGACTCTCAAGGTCAAATTATTAAATTTTGCTAAAATTGTCATAACTTCTTTATTTATGATTAGATTTGATTGATACTTTGACAAAACCACTCTTACCTGACAAACCACAATAGACTCCACTCAAACCATCCCCCACCACGCCCCCCCCCCCCACCGAATCGAATCCCCCCCCACACAAAATTTTTTTTTTTTTATAAAGATCCTCTTATAAATGCCCTCACACCCTCACACTGTACCCCATCCCCCCGACCCCCACCCCCCAACTTTTTTAAAAAAAATGGTTAAAAACACAAATATTTATTTTTATTATTTTATTTTTGAAATACCGTCCAACCATCCCACCCAAGAATCCCCCCCCCCCCCAAAAAAAAAAATAAAAATAATATATCTATAGTTTTTGCATTTTTTTGGCATTTTTGGAAAATAATGTAATAAATGACTACACCCCACACTATACACCCCTCTCCATCTACCCCTCCCTCCTTTGTGATTGAAATTGAGATAGGTCCCTTCACCTTTAAAAAGAAAAATAGATGAACGGTCTGCACCCGCAAGGCGTTGCTCTTGTTTTTAATTATTGTACGTATCCGCGTATTATTTCTGTATGTGTAATGATTACTAGATTGTGTATTTTGTTGTTAAATAAGGCCACTTTCAACAACCAGTGCTGTTGGACTAACTCTTTTACGACGAGGAGTGTCTGACTTCCACTCTGGAGGTTGCCGGTTCAATACTCCGTTGGAATTAGGATTTTTAACTTGAATGAGGACTAGGAAAAAACGATCTAGGTAATGGGTTTAAGGAGGTCAATGCGGATCCCGCTTGTGAAGAGAATGGCGCTTGAGAAGCGGTTGTTCTGGGCCTTGAAACATTAAGAGGGGGCAGTGACATAAGGTCAATTCTTACAACCTTACTGATGGGAATAGCTCTTTAGTGATGCGGTTATAGTAACTGACTTACAATCTGGAGGTCGCGGGTTCAATTGGAGCTTAGGATTTTTGTGATCGAGATATTATTTCGCGTTGTTAACAACAATTCTTTTTGTAAACTCAGTTTAAACAATCTAATCTAAACAAAACAAGCATGCAAACCAGTTATTTCGTATTATTCTTTTATTTAATATTTAACAGTAATAATTCAGTCAGGTATCTATATGCTACTAGGACTATGGTATTGGACCCTGATATTTATATAAAGATTCTGAAATTATTAATGGTACTTTCTATTCTTTAGGAACTATGCTATGTTCAAAGGACTTCGGATATGGTGCGTGTTCCTTACGCAGAATACCATATTTTTCTTCCTTTGTCACCGCAACGGAATTACTAGTCTAATTTCAACTACGTTATTCACCGAACAGATCGAGCCATATTACTTACCTGTGTCGGCGACCGCGTAAAGCTCTGGTAAAGGTAAATGTGCAAGATCTGCATATCAATGCGTTCACTAAACGTATTCAATTGGCACTACACTTATATGTTCTGGGTCACTAGTTGAGATCACCGACCAAGTTTTATATCCATGACCTACAATTTAGGACAATTGTGCCCCTTTTGAACTTGAATACTTGGTTAACGTAATCGTATACCATCTCAAGTTCGTTCTTTCTACTACATTTATTCAGGTGACACGTCACTCTTAAAGCTCAGGTAAAGATTAGTGGGCAACATTTCCACATCACTGATTCTTTTATAATTATTTGGGGTCATTGTGTGAGACATTGACGTGCACCTTAGCAGAATTATGCCACTTATGGTACCAATTAAACTTTATACATATTTGAAAACGTTTTGTGCAACAGCTTTTATCATAAGCTGAAATGCATTCCTAGCATGGGGTTACATGGGATCAAGGTCATTCCTAGCATGGGGTTGCATGGGATCAAGGTCATTCCTAGCATGGGGTTGCATGGGATCAAGATCATTCCTAGCATGGGGTTGCATGGGATCAAGGTCATTCCTAGCATGAGGTTGCATGGGATCAAGGTCATTCCTAGCATGAGGTTGCATGGGATCAAGGTCATTCCTAGCATGGGGTTACATGGGATCAAGATCATTCCTAGCATGGGGTTACATGGGATCAAGGTCATTCCTAGCATGGGGTTGCATGGGATCAAGGTCATTCCTAGCATGAGGTTGCATGGGATCAAGGTCATTCCTAGCATGGGGTTGCATGGGATCAAGGTCATTCCTAGCATGGGGTTGCATGGGATCAAGGTCATTCCTAGCATGGGGTTGCATGGGATCAAGGTCATTCCTAGCATGGGGTTACATGGGATCAAGGTCATTCCTAGCATGAGGTTGCATGGGATCAAGGTCATTCCTAGCATGAGGTTGCATGGGATCAAGGTCATTCCTAGCATGGGGTTGCATGGGATCAATGTCATTCCTAGCATGGGGTTGCATGGGATCAAGGTCATTCCTAGCATGAGGTTGCATGGGATCAAGGTCATTCCTAGCATGAGGTTGCATGGGATCAAGGTTATTCCTAGCATGGGGTTACATGGGATCAAGGTCATTCCTAGCATGGGGTTGCATGGGATCAAGGTCATTCCTAGCATGGGGTTACATGGGATCAAGGTCATTCCTAGCATGAGGTTGCATGGGATCAAGGTCATTCCTAGCATGAGGTTGCATGGAATCAAGATCATTCCTAGCATGGGGTTACATGGGATCAAGGTCATTCCTAGCATGGGGTTGCATGGGATCGAGGTCATTCCTAGCATGAGGTTGCATAGGATCAAGGTCATTCCTAGCATGAGGTTGCATGGGATCAAGGTCATTCCTAGCATGAGGTTGCATGGGATCAAGGTCATTCCTAGCATGGGGTTACATGGGATCAAGGTCATTCCTAGCATGAGGTTGCATGGGATCAAGGTCATTCCTATCATGAGGTTGCATGGAATCAAGATCATTCCTAGCATGGGGTTACATGGGATCAAGGTCATTCCTAGCATGGGGTTGCATGGGATCGAGGTCATTCCTAGCATGAGGTTGCATAGGATCAAGGTCATTCCTAGCATGAGGTTGCATGGGATCAAGGTCATTCCTAGCATGAGGTTGCATGGGATCAAGGTCATTCCTAGCATGGGGTTACATGGGATCAAGGTCATTCCTAGCATGAGGTTGCATGGGATCAAGGTCATTCCTAGCATGAGGTTGCATGGGATCAAGGTCATTCCTAGCATGGGGTTGCATGGGATCAAGGTCATTCCTAGCATGGGGTTGCATGGGATCAAGGTCATTCCTAGCATGAGGTTGCATGGGATCAAGGTCATTCCTAGCATGGGGTTACGTGGGATCAAGGTCATTCCTAGCATGAGGTTGCATGGGATCAAGGTCATTCCTAGCATGAGGTTGCATGGGATCAAGGTCATTCCTAGCATGAGGTTGCATGGGATCAAGGTCATTCCTAGCATGAGGTTGCATGGGATCAAGGTCATTCCTAGCATGGGGTTACATGGGATCAAGGTCATTCCTAGCATGGGGTTACATGGGATCAAGGTCATTCCTAGCATGAGGTTGCATGGGATCAAGGTCATTCCTAGCATGGGGTTGCATGGGATCAAGGTCATTCCTAGCATGGGGTTGCATGGGATCAAGATCATTCCTAGCATGAGGTTGCATGGGATCAAGGTCATTCCTAGCATGGGGTTGCATGGGATCAAGATCATTCCTAGCATGGGGTTGCATGGGATCAAGATCATTCCTAGCATGGGGTTGCATGGGATCAAGGTCATTCCTAGCATGGGGTTGCATGGGATCAAGGTCATTCCTAGCATGGGGTTGCATGGGATCAAGGTCATTCCTAGCATGGGGTTGCATGGGATCAAGGTCATTCCTAGCATGGGGTTGCATGGGATCAAGGTCATTCCTAGCATGGGGTTGCATGGGATCAAGGTCATTCCTAGCATGAGGTTGCATGGGATCAAGGTATTTCCTAGCATGGGGTTACATGGGATCAAGGTCATTCTTAGCATGAGGTTGCATGGGATCAATGTCATTCCTAGCATGAGGTTGCATGGGATCAAGGTCATTCCTAGCATGAGGTTGCATGGGATCAAGGTCATTCCTAGCATGAGGTTGCATGGGATCAAGGTCATTCCTAGCATGGGGTTACATGGGATCAAGGTCATTTCTAGCATGGGGTTACATGGGATCAAGGTCATTCCTAGCATGAGGTTGCATGGGATCAAGGTCATTCCTACCATGGGGTTGCATGGGATCAAGGTCATTCCTAGCATGGGGTTGCATGGGATCAAGGTCATTCCTAGCATGGGGTTGCATGGGATCAAGGTCATTCCTAGCATGGGGTTACATGGGATCAAGGTCATTCCTAGCATGGGGTTGCATGGGATCAAGGTCAATCCTAGCATGGGGTAGCATGGGATCAAGGTCATTCCTAGCAGGAGGTTGCATGGGATCAAGGTCATTCCTAGCATGGGGTTACATGGGATCAAGGTCATTCCTAGCATGGGGTTACATGGGATCAAGGTCATTCCTAGCATGGGGTTACATGGGATCAAGGTCATTCCTAGTATGGGGTTACATGGGATCAAGGTCATTCCTAGCATGGGGTTACATGGGATCAAGGTCATTCCTAGCTAAGGTTACATGGGATCAAGGTCATTCCTAGCATGGGGTTACATGGTATCAAGGTCATTCCTAGCATGGGGTTACATGGGATCAAGGTCATTCCTAGCATGGGGTTACATGGGATCAAGGTCATTCCTAGCATGAGGTTGCATGGGATCAAGGTCATTCCTAGCATGGGGTTACATGGGATCAAGGTCATTCCTAGCATGGGGTTACATGGGATCAAGGTCATTCCTAGCATGGGGTTGCATGGGATCAAGGTCATTCCTAGCAGGGGGTTGCATGGGATCAAGGTCATGTTCACTGAAGAAAAGAGATAACAAAAATATATGTTCACGAAATATCTTCAGTTATGATGGAGATATAGTAGTTAAATTATGTGTGTGTGTGTAGGCGTGGCGAGGCTTATCTAGCAACTGCATGTATTTGGGGCCAGTGGGGTCAAGTTTGCTTCTACTGAAAAAAGATGTTTCTGCTCATTAACTTTAGTTTGGATGTAGTAAGTGTGATATAAGTTTAAAAGTGTCAGCTAACATGCAGACCTAGGGCGTGATTGCATTTGCAGCAATTAGGGTCGAGATAATTGTAGCTAAAAATAGAAAATGAGAATCGATAAATGACTGAAGTATTGAGCTGTATTTTGTGTAGTTGTAGTTTGTATGCAGTCTTCACCTCCAATAATACAAATAAACTAATGAAAACATTTAAAGAATTGTATATTGACATAATCATACTTCTTATATTATAACATACATAGTCAGCTGTAAGTTTAAATACATTGCATACATACAACATGTATTCAACTTCAAATATTTCTTAGACTAGTTGTTACTATAGTCAGTGACTTCAATAAAATTGTCATTATACCACCAACGATAACGGCTAATCGAACGCGCTGCGCTGTCTAAGGACAGCTTTTGTTTAAACAACAAACACTCGTCTGGAGACTAAATAACAACCTGACCCGTTTAAAATCTTTTCAAATAGGGTAAGATTGTTTGTACCTGCATATGGGTTTTCCATAGTGATACCATATTTATTACCCAGATCGCCACACATAAAACCCATCTAATCCGTATAGACACAAATAACGTTGATCCACTATATGTACCAACGACAGATACTGTTTGATAATTATTGATAAGCACGTGATTTTCAAACGTTTTTAATCAGCCAGCTGTGACTGTGTGCATGCCTGAGATTAGTGGTATTTTCCAAAATATAGCGAATTCCAGAGTTACGCCAATGACCAGACTTTATATATACAGATTGCTACTTAAACGGCGAAATAATTCTGAGAAACCCCAATCCGAGCAAAATGGTCTGGGTGAACGCCTCGAATGCCGTCAACGCTTCATGCAGAGCCGCGTTCCTCGTGGATTCACCGCAGATCGACGCCGACCGAGCATCCGTCAGAATCAGCGGCTGTTCCACGGTACGCGTTTTATAAAATGTTAAACCTGTAACAGTCAGATAAGCACTTTAACATGTTAATAGTCCTTAGGAAAATGTATTTAAAATGAAAGACCTTTTTTACCAGATTCAAGTTGTAGAGCTTTCATTTCCAACCATAAGATAATGATGAGAGGCAAACAGCATAAAACCTTAATATACTGACAGTTATTCGCGGGTTGTTCTGGTTGTATGCTGGTGGCATATATCCATTTTTGCTTTTCTTCTGAGTGAGAATGGGTTAATATTGGAAACATGTTTCAAGCATCTTCTTTGTTTGCTGCCGGTAGGATAGTATATAGCAGTCGCTCTGTCCGTCTGTACGTCCGGCATTCCTCGAGATTTACGAAATTCACAATGTCGATAAGTTACGATCAGAAGCTTTTTTATGGAATTTTAAACGAGCGGAAATAACCCCTTTAAAACGCAATGTCAAAAGTTTCACAATGTGTGATGTAACACTTGGAGATAACTTCTCTCTCATTTAACCAATTTATGCCTAGCGTCTAGAAAAAAGGCCTTGGGAAACAGCGTAGACCCAGATGAGACGCCGCATGATGCGACGTCTCCTCAGGGTCTGCGCTGTTTGCTTAAAGGAATATTCTATATAAAGAAATAATTATACTAGACATCCCTAATTTTGGAAATAAATTGTTGCAATTTAGAATGATGAGAGAGTCCCGTAGGCATGAATGGGTTGAGTCTAATGATATTCACACGCACAATCTCGGAGGAGTTGGTGCACAAAACAGTGCGACGGGCAGAATCAAGCACGCATGCACGGAAGCCTTTCGGTGCGGGATACTTACATACAATATAATTAAATATTTTGTATCTGCCTACTGAGTTGTTCTTCACTGATAAATAACACGTAGCAGAACACAAAACACTCCGTCTTGATTTTTGTACAATATTGCACATTTAAAGATTTTTAGTAAAGTAGGTTGAATTATAGACCTGTGTTTTATAATATGCACTACATTTATTACTGACAAATTTTCAATAATTATATTATCATTTCCTTTTTATACAAATGTCTACTGGTCAGTTTTTATTTCTTTTCACAGAATAACCGTTTATATGCCCCACTTAAATGTCCCTTAAAATATGGAAAAAAAACATTCTTCACCTGTGTCGCGCGTTTCTCAAAAAGTATTGCTTGTATTTGCATGAGTCGTAAAAAAGATATCAAGCAGCACATAAATATGTGCATCATATTTTGGTTCGGATATTATTGTCATAAACGAAGTTATGGCCCCCTTTTTTAAGAAAAAAAAACGTTATTTTTTTGACGCGCTTACCTTGAAATTTACCAATATTAGAGTGCTGAATCTTTACAAACATATTAACCAGTATGTGACCTTGCGCACCTCCATATTTTGCTTCGGATATTCTCTATACAACAGGTCTTATGGTGTCTTTTGTAGCAATATTTTTTATTAGCTCATCTATTTTTTGAAAAAAAAAAATGAGCTATTGTCATCACCTTGGCGTCGGCGTCGGCGTCGGCGTTGGCGTTGGCGTTGGCGTCCGGTTAAGTTTTGCGTTTAGGTCCACTTTTCTCAGAAAGTATCAATGCTATTGCATTCAAACTTGGTACACTTACTAGCTATCATGAGGGGACTGGGCAGGCAAAGTTAGATAACTCTGGCGTGCATTTTGACAGAATTATGTGCCCTTTTTATACTTAGAAATTTGAAAATTTTGGTTAAGTTTTGCGTTTAGGTCCACTTTTCTCAGTGAGTATCAATGCTATTGCATTCAAACTTGTTACACTTACTTACTATCATGAGGGGACTGGGCAGGCAAAGTTAGATAACTCTGGCATGCATTTTGACAGAATTATGTGCCCTTTTTTTACTTAGAAAATTGAAAATTTTGGTGAAGTTATGTGTTTAGGTCCATTTTATTCCTTAAGCATCAAAGCTATTGCTTTCATACTTGCAACACTTACTAACTTTCATAAGGGGACTGTGCAGGCAAAGTAATGTAACTCTGACTGGCATTTTGACAGAATTATGTGCCCTTTTTATACTTAGAAAATTGAAAATTTGATTAAGTTTTGTGTTTAGGTCCACTTTATTCCTACAGTATCAAAGCTATTGCTTTCATACTTGCAACACTTATTAACTATCATAAGGGGACCGTGCAGGCAAAGTTATGTAACTCTGACTGGCATTTGGACGGAATTATGGGCCCTTTATACTTAGAAAATTGAAAATTTGGTTAAGATTTATGTTTTGGTCCACTTTACCCCTAAAGTATCATAGATATTGCTTTCATACTTGGAACACTCAAAAACTATCATAAGGGTACAGTAAAAGGACAAGTTGCATAACTCTGGTTGTCATTGTTACGGAATTATGGCCCTTTTTTGACTTAGTAACTTTTAATATATGGTTAAATTTTGTGTTTCAATCCACTTTACTTCTTAAGTATCAAGGCTATTGCTTTCAAACTTCAAATACTTTCATGCTATCATGAGGTTACTGTACCTGGCAAGTTGAATTTTACCTTGACCTTTGAATGACCTTGACTCTCAAGGTCAAATTATTAAATTTTGCTAAAATTGCCATAACTTCTTTATTTATGATTAGATTTGATTGATACTTTGATGAAACTACTCTTACCTGACATACCACAATAGACTCCACCCAAACCGTCCCCCGTGCCCTCCCCCCTCCCCCCTCCCCCCCACCTCCCCCCTCCCCCCCTATTTTTTTTTTAAGATCATCTCACAAATGACCACCACACCCTCACACTATACCCCCACCCCACCCCCCCACCCCCACCCCCCCAATTTTTTTCTTTTATTTTTTTTTTTTTTTTAAGATCATCTCACAAATTACCACCACACCCTCACACTATACCCCACCCCCCCCAATTTTTTTTTAAACGGTTATGTTTGAAATACCGTCCAACCATCGCACCCAAAAAATCCCCCCCCCCCCATCGCCCTTCCCCCCACCCCCACCCACCACCCCCCACCACCCCCCCCCCCCGCCCCCGATTTTTTTTTCGCTTTTTTGGAAGATAATGTAATGTCCACAACCCCACACTATACACCCCTCTTCACTCCACCCCTCCCTCCTTTGTGATTGAAAATGAGAGTCCCTTCACCTTTAAAACGAAAATAGATGAGCGGTCTGCACACGCAAGGCGGTGCTCTTGTTTTACTTAAGCGGCGGGTCATTAGAAAAGAGTATTACTTTTAGAGGGCTGAAACTGTGCAAACATATCAACCGGTGTGTGAAGTTTCGCATATCTATATTTTAGTTAAGTTTTTCCCCTACGGATACATTTTTAGTGTCGTATCTCTTGAACGTAAATCGTTAATGTACACGATTTTCCTATCTTTTTCATGGCGTAAACACGTTTGACATTATAGTGCAAAGCAGTATATTGTCGTTAAAGTTCCATTTATTCACGTGTGCACGGTGTCTTTCAGGACACCGATATAAGTGTTGTTTTTAGCGCTGAAACCGGGATACCGGATTTGGTAACGGAGGAGTCTGCCGTGTTCTACACAATACGTTGCCTCGTCACACCCGGTGAAGGATTCACGCGCGACTACGTGGACAAAAGCTGGGTAACTCACGTGTAAGTGACCTTCCATGTTTTCCTGTTTGGATTAGATTTATGTTAACTAAAAAAAAACGCAAGCAAAACATTTCTTTAATTACCGCCCTCTTTTTACAAGGTGCGTAAAATAAAAAGTAAATAAAAGTAGATATATCAAAGATTTGATTTCCGTATGTATGTAAACGTCAACGACCCGTATGTTATTTTTTCATAAAATGACTTTTGAGTGGACTTACAAAACAATTAACTTTGTGGCGCCCGCGTGCACTATTTGTTCGGACTTTAGTCCGTTCATCGTTGTGGTTATTTACTGGTCCATCGATGTTATGTCTGTATTATTGTTTAGGTAGTTGAATTCATAAACACTCGTTACGGATCACATTGCTAAATTGAACGATATATTCACTCATTTATCCACTTCCGGTTCAGGGTCAACACGAAGAAGTTGGAAAAAGCGACTCCAAAACTGAAGCTGGACTCCAGTATCTTTAAGCCGACGAAACCTCCAGAACGGACGGACGTGTCGCCGGTGACGGGCATGCCTGGCATGACTGTCAGAACGGTGGCTACCACCACCACGTTGCCCTCCGCCAAGTTATTCGAGGAACTCAGCTGGGTTGTACAAGGACCGGGTTCGTCATAGTCACTGTTTTTATGATATTATTTCTTCGAACCCACATGGATTGTACAAGGACCGGGTTCGTCATAGTTACTGTTTTATTATGATATTATTTCATAGCAAAAGACGACGCAATGTCACTGATTCGAACTTAAGCGGCTTTGATGATTAACCGTGTGAGCATCCCGGCCTTTGTAAACATATCCTCTAAAGGGACCTTTTCACAGAATTTGGCATGTGTTGAAATTTGTCATTAAATGCTTTATATTGATAAATCTAAACATTGGATCTAAAATGCCCCAGTAAAAAAGCAAGAATACAATTAAAGAAATTAAAAAAGTAACCCTCAACTGGGCTCGAACCACTGACCCTTGATGTAAAATTCAAACGCTTAGCCATGCGTGCTTATACCACGAGTGAGGTATTTCATACTTGACATTAGCAATCCTCGAATTGTAACAAAATATAACGACTACAACAAAACACTCCAAATTATTTAATCGTTTCGCATTGCAACGCTTTATAATTTCCAGGTTTTAAAAGAAATGCATATAATGGATATTTTAGAGGACGGTAAATGTTCAGTATTACTGTTTCCTCATAAATATCATAACTACAACGAAAATTTGCAAATCTGAAACATTTTTTTCTTAATTTTGTCAATTTATCAAAACATGAAAAGGTCCCTTTAAAACCTTAATCTTTGAAACAAGCTGTTGTGTAGTTAACTACAACGGAACCCGTCCCATCTGCTGATCCCTAACTTGACATATCGCCACTGACGCTCGCGCGAGCTCCCTAGGTATCACTTGCCCTTGCTCTTCCAGTGAGTTTCCCGGGTTCGAGTCCCGGACTGGCTACACAATTTTCGCCATCCGCCGATTAAAATATTTCCAAACATGTGATTTGTCGCCGCAGTGATCAGCATGAAAACAGCTATACAACAAATCGAGGACATCGACTAGCTCGAAAGGAGTTTTTTTCGAGACACACGGGCCAGCATTCCGCTGGTTGCCACACTAGTATATGCCTTTATAACTTGAGTGCGTAGATGAGAAGTGTATTTACAGATCGTTTCTGCGTCTTCACGACACCTTATTAATTACGGATATATACGTTGTAGTTTACAAGTTACTCGCGAATTTAGTCCACCAGTATTGCGACTCCACTAAAAATCTCCGAAAAATCTTAGCAAAACTGTTCGTGTTCACGGGTTTTTTTTCTGAAAATAATATTTTCCAGTAGACATCGGCAAGACACTGCAGTTTCCAGACATCTTCCAGTAGAACTCGCTAAGACACTGCAGTTCCCAGACATCTTCCAGTAGACCTTGGTAAGACACTGCAGTTTCAAGGCATCTTCCAGTAGACCTCGTTAAGACACTGCAGTTTCAAGGCATCTTCCAGTAGACCATGGTAAGACACTGCAGTTTCAAGGCATCTTCCAGTAGACCATGGTAAGACACGGCAGTTTCCAGGCATCTTCCAGTAGACCTCGGTAAGACATGGCAGTTTCCAGGCATCTTCAAGTAGACATCGGTAAGAAACAGCAGTTTCCAGGCATTTTCTAGTAGACCTTGGTAAGACACTGCAGTTTCCAAACATCTTCCTCGTTACCATCCGCTTAGCCATCAGCTCGAAGAAACTCAACTTTTCAAGAAGTAAGTGACTGTCGAGCTTACTGTCCATTGGGAACAGCAGTGTGCACTGGCAAGTAACAGATAATGGTTGAAGTACGTAGACGTTAAATAACAATGCCCTGACACTCACTGGTTTGCCCAACACTGACAAGATCAGATGGGAACAGGAGTTCTCCAGCCACATCCATTTGAAAGATGCTGAAATGTGATGGACAATAGGATTCATGTAGGAAACTCGCCATGCAGAAATCACAAAGGCATTTGAGAGGCGTGCCAGCTTGCAGTGGTTAAGGCGGAGCGTCTTTAGCCGGAAGTTCACCGTGTATGAGAAGTGTTGAGTTAAATGCATTTTCGTAAAGGGTCGATCAGATTAGCCTGTGCAGTGCAGCGTTAAGGGTCAACAAGATTAGCCTGTGCATCCTGCAAAAAATACTTCCTTTTAACAAAAATACCCTAAACAGTTGAAAGTGTCGTACCTGAGTAGTCTGGGCGGACTGCATACTATTGGATAGCAATAAACGCACCTGCTTTAAACCGCTTTTTTTCAAGTGCGAATACTGCTGTCCAACCACGTTTAACTTGTCATAAGTTTCAAGTAGCGAAACAAGCTGCGACGATGGCACCCAGAGATGACATTAGTGTGCTGCATTCCACCTGAATGGTGATTCGGCGACACAAGACAAGATAGAAGCGTGTCAAATTCGGTTCATATATGACTAAGATTTGCACAATAATACCCACGTCCAGAGATTAACAAACGGATTGACTTGAATGCTTATTTAAGGAAAATCACCAGCAGTTCAACTATTTAAGTCAGTGTAAGACATTTTTGTTTCAATGGTCATAGTCCGCAGAATGAGGGAATATAATAATTCACCAACAACTCTAGTCGCACACTTTCACACTGAAACCTAGTTTTTTTGCTCTAGTCTTTATATGTTCACGTGCAAAATGAGTCGAAAAGATTTTCGTAATGACAAAAAAATCAATATATTAATATCGGCAACAATTCGCAAATTTACACAGGTGTGCATAAAAATTAAAATTTAATAGAAGGCAATAATACTTTTGGGCGGTATTTAGAAAACCAAAAACTTCGAATGTTGGGTCTAACAAACATTACCTACCGTAAGTCCTTTGAGGACATGTGGGAACTGAGGTTTTCCTTTAATCAATCATTAATCAATAATTTAAGTACACTCATGGTGTTCAAATATTTATTCTTTGCGTGCAAAATAGCTTTGATGTATGTAAATATTTGTAGGAACCAGACTCAGCACATGCTATTAAACTAAAACAACAGATTCTTTATGATATTATTTCAGAGGGTTACCGAATTAAGCCAATGAACTGCTCGGTCTCTTCTGGTATTTTAGCGGACGGATCGAGACACGTACTGCAGCTTATAGAAAACGGGTAAGTGAGACAAGACGGGTAATTAAAACAAGACGGGTAGATGAGACAAGACGGGTAAGTGAATGAAGACGAGTAAGTGAGACAAGACAAGTAAGTGAGACAAGACGGGTAGATGAAACAAGACGGGTAAATGAGACAAGACGGGTAATTGAGACGGGTTTTTAACTTCTTATTAGTTTAATGACGTATTTACAGGCAACTCCTGTTTGTATAAGTTCAAATCAGATCACGTGGTATTTTTACGTACATTTTGTTTGTATATGTCGCAAACACCAGTCATTACAAATATATAACATTTACTTATTTTGCGCGTTATTTAAAAAAATATTAAAGATATTCAAAATGCATGATACATTTATAACATAATTTATTTAAGGCTTATTTTCTGTATCATATTTTGATATGGTTTTGTTACATTTAACATTGTTAAACAGTGTATGTGCCTAGTTTGACATGCATGTGTGTATGATATTTACATGTATAACGCTAAGTACATGATGCACAACTTACTTCAAAGTTTATGTTAGTCACTTATAAATAAGATTGCCATGTACTTTTGAAAGAACGCCCCTCGCTGAATCGCAAAAAAATCCATATTAATGGTACTTAATTTTTACAAAAGAACAATCATGAAAATTATATAATTGACCAACTAGAAAGATAATGATAGTCAACTTTCTTGCCACCTAAGTGTGTGATACAATAGAGACCACGGAGCAAAATATGAGTAACTCATGGGTAGAGAGAAACGTTAACCACCTGGCCCATTCAGATTATGATAACGAGAGTGATCAATAAATCAGGTCTATGGCCATTCATATCTATTACTAATGCACGTATTTTGACCGTTCGCATTTACTAGCCGAGATGCTATGGTACGTGCTTCATACTTGCAAGTCATGTAGATCCGGGTTTTATACCTAAAATGCGGCGAAAAGTCCAAACAAACATACAAAGCAGATTTATTTCCTTACAGGTGCTCGGTGTATAAGGACATTGTAAGCAACTTCCGTATACCAAACGCCAGCGAGCCGCATCGAGCCGTGGCGAGCTTTTGGGCCTTCCGGTTCGATGGAAGTAATGAAGTCAATCTTGCGTGCACATTAAAGGGCTGTCTTTTGAAATCCAAAAAATGTGATTGGGTTAGTTGTTAACCTGCAACTTCAATGCCGTTTTTTCATCCATTAATTTGTATATTGAAGGGAGCTAATTGTGGCATTGCTATTTTTTTGCATATCTTGTGCTCTCCCTTTACTTGCAATTAAATGTGTCAACACAGCCTGTGTGTGAATAATATTTGTATGGTTTCTTGAATTTTAATTTACACAACACAATATGTGTCACTTTATTTTAAACGATTGTATTATGTAAATAAGCTGCATGCTTTTAATGTTAACGATGAAATTTTAAGTTTACTTATTACCATCGATGCTCCTTCTATAACACGTATTTTAGTATCCATGTAAATAAATACGTGTTGATGTATGGTTATGACATTGCGATTTTAAGTTTAACATTGTAAGTCAAGAATGTGCTTGAACTTTTCCAATGATGTTAATTCTAACATTGCAATGAGCAATGGTTTAAGTACGAAAATAAGGGAATTTTATTTCAAATGATTGAACAATGCAAACGGTTGTGTATCTTTCAACGAAAACTATGAAATTGCCTACTCACACATGATATTTACTGTAAAATTGGAAGATGCTATGTGTAATTACATTGCATGACACAAATAGAACAAAATGTCTAACATTGTTGCAGACTTGCTCTCCAAGAAGACGAAGGTCGTTTGACGATATTATTCGGATGAACAAAATCCCGTCCGCGAGTATTGTAAGCTCTCGGGACATTAGACAGAACATCCGCGATGTACAGATCGGCTTCCCGGGAATGACGACCAATGAACATGACGTCACAATAAGGAAGCGTGACGTGAGCAACGCCGTAAAGACATCCGACAGCGGTTTCGAGGGTTACGTCCGGGTAACCATTTACGTCTATGACGAAGTAGACAGAATAGAGCTTTCGCGTAAGTTCTTTGTTTCTCATTCTCGCAAAGGTTTGCAAAAACGGCTTTTAATGAAAATTCGAGTATAAAATGACAGTGTAATAGGAAAACATCAATGTATATGTGAATTATGCTTATATTCTATATGTTATAAAGCAGTGTATTATTTATACCGTTAGGAATCATAGTTTTTAATTAATGTATCCAAAATGTTTCTTTGCATAAACGGTCTAGATTGTTTCCAACAACAGCAATAAGTACACAATAAAAATCAAATGCAACCATTGTGAGTAGATCCAAAATGTGTAGCAACATGTGAAATAAAATTTATTGAACAGTTTTTGATATCAAATCTATGGCTTTTCATTCTGCCGTATTTATTAAAATAACGAGTATGGGATTTACACAGATACGCATGGACCGTTGAATACAAAGCAACCCAGCTCGAGAAATAAATATCACCTTTATTCTTTGTAACAAACATGTTTCATCATTATATACTAGTAACTGATATCTTAGTTGCATGTACTGCTAAATTAAAAGATTCCGTGTTTTTTTATGATCTGAGCTATGATAATTTGAAAACTAAACATGTTTCAATATTTAAGAGTGCGAATATACCTGTCCACAGCCGACCTGGTTTATAAATATCATAAAAACAAGAATGTTTTATAAATATTGTTGCGGTTATCTACGAACCGCCACTGTTGATGCGCGTGAGATTAGCACGTGATTTATGTGCGAGTTTCGACGCCCTGTCGGTGATTGACCCCAGCCATGTTAGCTCGTTATGTGGTCTTGTGAAACAAATTTAATCAGGTCTGCTAATTTCGTATAGTTTCTAAGAGAACCACCCGTGAGAAACAATCTCAGTTCCTTAATAAAAATAAATAGCCTGGGTACTAGGTTACAAGATTGATAGGGTAAATGTTTGCAATGTACACTATCTTCTTTTAAACAAGTTGACAACGACTCGTTTTTAAAAGTAAAGTTTAATACATATTAAGTATTTTTACACCGATTTGGCTAGCTGAACAAGTACGTTACATTTTTTTCTTACGTTGCTTTATTTTTGAATTTAAATTTGTTGATAGCGGAGATTTAATTAAATAAAAAAAATCAATAATGCTAATGAGTTGATATTTTGCAATTAATGTTACTTCCCCTCTTGATGAAAACATATTTATAAGGCTTCATGACATTAAATAATAAAACTATCATTCAGAAGAAAAGCTTAAATTCTCTTCTGTCAACAATCGGCATTAATTGTTGGTTACATCGCCTCTGACAAAACTATCATTCCTAAAATAGTCATAAGTATATAATAGTTTGTACTGTTTGTTGAACAGTACGATAAAATAAATATTGCTTAACCATTTAAACGTATGATTTGAATTCTTTTTTCGAATAATTTAAATTAAAACAATTTTCTATGAGTGTTCATCAGTTTAATAAACAACGATTTGGAATCTTGTGTAGAGGCAGGAAACCACGAGGACGTTTTCTCGAGTTGTGGTACATCCAAGTAAAAGAAAGGCAAAGATTTATATTAACCCATTTATGCCTAGCGTCCTGAAAAAAGGACATTGCAAACAGCGTAGACCCAGATAAGACGCCGCATGATGCGGCGTCTCATCTGGGTCTGCGCTGTTTGCTTACAGGAATTTCTGTAAGAAATATTCTAAATATAGAAAAAATATACTGGACATCCCTAATTTTGGAAATAAAATTGATCCAATTTAGAAGGATGGAAGAGTCCACTAGGCATAACTCGGTTAATTAAAGAAAGACCGTGTTAAGATTATTTAGAGTCTAACATGATTTGATAAATGTTAAATACAAATGTAACGATTGTTCCACTCGCCCTGAGCACCTCGTTTTACATTTTGAATGTCTAGTTTAAAAACGGCATTTTTGTTCTTCTTTTACAAGAAGTTTAAGCGAGCATCATCATTAATTGAATCATGGAAGTGTTTTCACTGTTGCTTTAGCATTTGAGTGAAATGTATGCAAAACACTTACATTTCATACTTATTTTCAGTTCGAAGTGCCACACCGCCTACAACATGGTTCCCCTCAGCAATGCTGACACTGACAGTTTCAGTATTCGAGTTTCTGCTGTAATGAAATGCATTGGCGAAAATGCGGTTGCAATTAGCTTTTTTTGTTATTTATTTTTTCTCCCCGTCACATAACATGAGTCAAGATATCCAATTATTTTAATTTGAAATTCCGACTGCTGCGAAAGCATTTCTATATGAGCGTTCTTTATTGCTGTGTATATACATGATAGTTTGTGCGAATAACGAAGGTTTGCTTCCAGTGTTGATAATAAGAATACTTATCGCTAACGTAAATTTCGTTTTATGCCGACCTGAGCAAAACCACAGCCCAGACATCATAAACCTGCAGACATGCCTGGTGATGAATAGGGTTTAGCCTTGACACAAGTATGTTAAAAAATACACAAGCTGCAAATGTGTTGTTTGGGTGGTGAAAACGCTATGCAAAGCACATTTTGTGCATGACGCAGCCATTGCACATGAAAGGCGCAAAAAACGCCCTTCGCTTAATTTCAAATAATTTACTTCAAATACGTTTGCGGTGTAATAAAATAATACCGATGTATGCATTTTATATTCACGATAATACAGTTGGTTTTGTAAATGCAAGTCTAATCGCTATTTGTTTTATCTTTGACATTTTTTTGTATAATTTAATATATTTATTAAGAGGGTATCATTAGATGCTTCTCTGCGAATGATGTCCTCGGCAGCTGAACGCTTGTCGATGAATAGATGATTATTGCAATCCATAAGCACACATAAGATGAACATTAAAAATGAATTAAAATGCTATAAGTATCACTTTAAGCATACGTTTGGAATATAATGACATTGGTTAATTCCCACCGTCTGTAGTGTTAAATGTATTTTTCTAAATAATGATGTAGCAATTACCATTTATCTTTTCGAAGATGAAGTGTAATTATGTTTAAAGAAATCATAATAGTGTTTTCTAAGATATAAATGTACATTTTGTACAAAGGCTTCTTCATACTGTTATGATACATATTTGCAAATTATTGGAATTATATTTCATATTAATATTTGGTTTTTGTTTGCCACAATGGGAAATTGCGAAAGGACCATTAAGGAACATGCTGTAATTGCACTTTTACTCCAAAAATAAAAAAAAGACCATTCGACTCGTAAAACTATGAATGCTGAATCAAAGCGCAATGGTTCACTAATATAGATAATCAGATCGTAGTTTGCACATGCGTGAACACTGTGCAACATTATTGTGAAGGAAAAATGTTTGTTTTTTATTAGATATCATGTAAATAAAGGCCTCCGGCCCAAAATACAGCATTCATTTACAATTTCATAATCATTAATGCCACCTTGTTAAAATGGTTGTATTTCACTTTTGTTTTAACAAATATACATTTCTTAAATTATACAAAATTCGTGTTACCAGTGCATACACGTATACATCTCCATCATTCATATATGAGAGACTCAAAAATATTATTTTTCGGTCGGCATTTTGTGACAATAGTAGAGTCTTTCCATGAAACTATTATACAACAAAACAATTACATAACAAAAATTGTAATCAATGTAAATTTATATTCCCAGTGACATTCATTCATTTCGTAACATAGTTTGTTAACTGTTTTTATAACAGAAACATCAGTGCTGCTCATTAAGATATAAAATGACGTTTCGTTTTTTTGACGTTATACCAATTATACAAATAACTTGTTCGTATATCAGTGTACTGGGGACACTCAAAGAACGCAATAAATTATTTTTCCAATACATGTACATAGCACTTGTCCCCAAAAGTGAAGTCTATTGCCTGACTAATGGTTCTATGGCATTTGTTTCTGAGAAAGTCCAAAAACCAGTCCAGGTCACACGGACAGGCTCTTGTAAATGTTACTGGTCCGAATTCTAATTACCTGTTAAATGCACATTGTTACACAAAAGTGCATTTTTAATAGGCCAGTAATTAGGACGTCATTTTTTAATGACGGACCGTCTCGGGAAGAGATTTTGGTTGTACTGTTGCGAAGGTTGAATATATACAAAAATATATGTCTGAATATATATGTTTTGTGAAAGTAAAACGTTCAGCGTTGATATCGGCTGACGACAAGCTACACAATCAATCTTTCGCGTTTGTGGTGATTTAATCATCCCACATGGTTAATTGGTGTTTGATATGTGTTTGAAATAAACACTGGCATTCGCAATTTGTTCTATCGAAAATTAAAACTCTGAACAAGTTACAATAAACTCAGTGTCGTAATCATGTACCAATATCGTACTCTTTGGACTGCTTCTTGGCTAAGCAATCTGATCACTTTGCCAAAATATGCATTATATATTTATCATGTTTGCAAACTCGTGTCATACTTTAGGAATTTCCGGAACTAAACCGTTAGGGGAAGGAGTATTATAATGTGTATTACTACAAGTTTTCGCTTTAAATGTTCTGGGTTTAGAGATCATATCTTAAAGTCTGCAACGTTGTTTAACTATGCTCTTTCTTGTACGTATGTCGTGCATATTGCAATTGATTCTGCTAAGTATACTGCGGTCAGCCGTTTTTCAACGTTAATGCGCTTTCGTACTCATTAAATTAATCCGTGTTGCTCATAGAATGAGTATGCACTTAAATGCTTTTTTATCAAGATTCTTTCCTCCCGCTCGGCAATAAGTGGTAAAAAAACCGAAATGAAGAGCGTTTTATCTTCGAATAATATAATTTAAAATACCACTTTGAGACAACCCCTGTCTTTTAAACTTATATGTTTGAAAGACCAATGCGTATTTGTACAACATTATATTTAAACAGTCGATTTTTTATTTAACCTTTTAATTTCTTACATTTTGCATTAAATTTATTGAATCTACTAATACATATATCTTATTCAAGAAGCTGTTAGCTTCAAACACTGTAGAAGTTCTAGCGAACTTTTACAAAAACTGCTGAATCTGAAAGCTTTACATAATTCTCTTATCGCGAGCATAACGAACAAAGCGTCTGTTTTAAATATCTTGTTTCGTGAAAATTACCAACAGACCGTTTTCTGGGTCAACTTAGAAAAAGAATCACATACATCAGAATGATTTACAGCCCAACCGGCACTAACTTTGTAACAACGTTTCTGATTGGTCGCATCAACCGTCAATCAGGTGCGCTTGAATCTTGCCTGAGAACATTTTGCCATTAGCCGATTCGGCTATATTCAGACTATTTCTCATCTTTGGACTGCGCCGGAATAGGACCCGTGGTTGTCAGTCTAGACAGCACGGCCCTTAACGGTACCTAGGCTCGCACTCGGGACCTGCGAACCCCGAGACGGCCGTTTATTTGAGTGTGATTACAATTGTATTGCCATCAATTAAATGCAGAGGGGCTAGAGAGGTGTTGCACACAGAACCATGAGTCCAGACACTGTGCAGTGGGCACTGCTGTGCCTCTGTGCGCTACTTGGATTTGTTCAAGCCCAGGAAGGAGGTAAGTCAAGAGTATGTGTGTCTGTGTGCCTGTGTCACAAACTGCTCTGCAGGTTGCCCGTTTTGTATTCCGCTTTTTTTATTGTTTCTCTCGATAGTTGCTTCTTTGTTCTCGCTTTGAATTGCATCCGTAAATATAAAGTAGAGTTGTTTGAGTATCAGGGTCAAATCTTGTTAGATACTTAAGTTTTCTTCCTAACTGATCTGCCTGTGCAGTCCGCATTAATTACCATTTTAACCAGATAATTAATGATATTTTCTCTTCTTATAATTGTTTGTTCAGAAACATTTATCAAAGGTATGTGGAGTGTGCTGCTCTGAAAAAACACTGAGTGGTACACGTGTTTATAAAAGGCAAAACTTATCGCAAGTGAACAAATGCAAAATTATTTTGTTTTTTTTGACTGTTTTAATTATTGAAAGATGACGGAATGTGATTCTACCGATTCAAAAAATACGCAAGTTAGCTTTTAATTATGCCATTTGCGAAAGTAAAGTGTGTTTGTCTCTACAGCTTTACACGCCATTGCACCTCTTAGAGTTAAGAATTTTCCTTCCGGTTTTCATTTATCTTTTTTTGTCAAAAAGATAAGTAGGTTTCTATCGCACAGTCAGAATCATGCATGATTTGTTGTATACGTTTATATGAATATCTCTTCCTAAAACGCTTGAGAATGGTCTGTCTTGTTCACATGAGCCGATGTGGGAATAATCCATAGGGTTATTAAAAAATGATAAGAATATTTACTTTGGTAAAAAGGATTCTTGAATGAGCTATATTATATTTTCTGCACTCACTTCGTGTCATTTTAGTCTGCTTCACAAAAGTTTAAAATAGTTGTTTCGTTCTTAGAACATTTCAATAAAGTAACACTGGTGTTGCATTTTGTACGTTATCATGAGCGTCATTGGTTACATTCTAGACGACAGTCGATGCAAGAATCTCGCCGAAGGCGGGTTCTATCTGCCCGACAAAATGAAGCCGTGCTATAAATGTTTCTGTCATGGCGGGAAAGCGAAATGTCGTGACGTAGAATCGGAGTGCAACTATGACTTCAATTGTGATCCCAGTGACGTCATAGTTCCCTTCCTCGAGTGCTGCCCTGTGTGCAAACAGGAGCTGCAGCGACAGGAAGCGGGTGAGAATACATCAGCTCTCTTGGGGACGGCCGGTCACACTGCACCATATATTATAAATGTAGACATTGCTTTTAAAAAGAACAATTTGTGTTTGGAAATTGCTGTTATGCGCTTCGGAACATACATCGGTCAGAAAAATACCAAAATTTGCCTATTTTTACAGATAGACGGTAAATTGTAAACTGATTTTGAAGTGCAGAAGAATCGCGCCGTCGCCCATCTATGTTTGTGTGTTGCTCTAGAATGTCGGTATGTCACGTGGTCACGTGCTAGCGTTTTCTAAACGCTAGTCACGTGACAATTGGCGTCTGCACGAGCGCTAACCATTATCCGCACCTAGAGTAGCAGACTAACATGTTGGTGTATTCCACGTCTCCTTTCAATTACATGTTACCTGGCACACGTTCTTTTAATTGTACATGTATTATTCACTCTGTCCGTCTTAATAACGTATTGTTTTCAATGTTTGATCGGAGCATTATGTTTAATATTTTTATTATTATCACTACTATAAGTAGTAGTATATGTGTAGCCAACTACATTTATATGTAACGACGTAAAAATATTCATTTTGCATGTTTATGTTCTGGATAATTGTAGCAATGCGAATTAGTGTTGTTACCGATTTGCTGATGCTTAATATGATTGTTACAAATTAAGTTAATTAATGAAATGAAACGTTCTTCTTTTGACATGTGCGTGCCTCTATATAGATATACACATATATAGATATATATGTCTAGTTGAAAATGTGATTTACACATGTAGGTTCGAATGCAATAATACGCTAAACAGTTGTTGTTGTGTGTTCCTAACATTCGTACCAATCAACCCTAACATGTATGTGTCAAATGTGTCGTATGTAAAACTGGACAAGTTTGTAATTTAACTGTAAATGAGCTGTTGCGCAATGTTTTAACGAGTCATGACTCCAATTAATAAAGTAACTTAAATCAAAATAAGCCAGCACCATTCCTGCAAAGTTTGGATAGCGTGGCTTTCACTGTTACAATAAATACAAAAATAAGGATAGAACACTAAAATTATTTCATATGAAATCAAGGTGTAAACAAGAATTGCATCAAGCGGGTATGATATTCAAATACAAAGGCCGACAGTCGGTAATGATTCACTGTTTTAAGAACTTAGAGTTTCACGAGCTCAAGAAACGTTCTGTTGTATTTAATGACTTTATTTAATTTTTTAGTTTTGCAAAATTTACTTTATATTCACGTACACAGTATTTAACATGTCAACATCCAACAATAATTATGCTATCATTTGTCATTCATTTCTAAGATCCGTGTCTCTGACCGCTATATTTGATCAACAAAACTTTGTTTTTGACACAAGTATAAGCATAGTTTGGTGCTTCAAATGACTAATGTGTAAACACTTCTCATGTGTTCTTTACAGTACGTGGCGAAAATGACTTTGAAGAACAACCGGTGGTGAGTGTAAAGTAATCTTTGATAACATTTAAAAGATAATCTGTCAGATGATTTGCTCGATTAATATGTATACAAATAATTGTACAAATAAAAGCTTATTTGGATATTTAATATTGATGTCGAGTTGTTAATTTAAAAATAATCGCGATGGCTGTGACTGCAAATGGACACGTATATGAGTCGTGTTCTGAGAAAACTGGGCATAATGCATGTGCGTAAAGTGTCGTCCCAGATTAGCCTGTGCACAGGCTAATCAGGGACGACACTTTCCGCCTCAATCGGATTTTTGCTAAGAAGAGACTTCATTTAAACAAAAATGTCATAAAGCGGAAAGTGTCGTCCCTGATCAGCCTGTGAGGACTGCACAGGCTAATCTGGGACGACACTTTACGCACATGCATTATGTCCAGTTTCCTCAGAACACGACTCACATGTTTGTCATGAGCTAATTATTGTAAGCATAAACTGTTTCAAATTAGTAAAAATGAATTCAATGAATTTTTTCTTTTTCAGGTCCTTGTACCTGTCATGTCTGCTGTAAGTACATGTTATCAATTCAGAAAATAATTCAAAGTGAATAAAAGTGACAAATAAATGTATATATAAATGAAATATAGCATTTATGAAGCAGCACAGATTCAATATTCGATATCAATAATTGTACATATTGCTACCATAGGATTGCGGATTTGAATGTTCAATACATTATCTGCCCTCGCAAAAAAATGCAACATTTGTAATTTTAAAATGTATATATAGTATATGGGTTTGATAATTTTTCGATCCATGTATTCTTTAGTCAGTTTTCTTTGAGATGAATTCAATTATTGAGATGAAGTTGTTACGGTTTTTATATTATCAAAATCTTGCTTAAATTTGAATCCTTGGTGTTAGCGTTATCTTTAGTCAATATGTATGATAAAACGGTTTTTATTAAAACGTGACTACTTTTATAATGTTTTATATTAAGTGCTTAACTGAGTAATGATAAAGCGGTTATTTATAGAAACGGGACTACTATTATAATGTTTTATATTAAGTACTTAATAGATTTATTTCATTATGAAAATTTAAAAAACAAACTATGGGGGTTATTTCAATTACAATCCTTATACATGTACAATACAATTTGTTAAAATGCTGCTCGACGCTCATAAACATTACTTCAAAAACTATATAACATTTTGCATCATTTATAACAAAATTTTGTGCATGATAGTTTATTACATTGTCTTTATTTTAGGACGAGAAGGCTGGTCCTAATTGGCAGCATGGAAACCAGTTTGGACCACAAATGATGTCCGCTGTAAGTATGGACCAAAAGTGATGTCCGATGTAAATATGGATTATCGGCCACAAATGATGCCCGCTGTAAGTTGGGACCAAATATATAGTCCTCAAGTATCGATAACACATGTTGTCAGCTGAAAATAAGGGCCACAAATGATGCCCGCTGTAAGTTTGGACCAAAAAAATATAGTCCGTTGTAAGTATGGACCACACTTGTTGTCAGCTGTAAATATGGACCACAAATGATGCCCGCTGTAAGTTTGGACCAAAAATATAGTCCACTGTAAGTATGGACCACACATGATGTCAGCTGTAATTATGGGCCACAAATGATGCCCGCTGTAAGTTTGGACCAAAAATATAGTCCGCTGTAAGTATGGACCACACATGATGTCAGCTGTAATTATGGGCCACAAATGATGCCCGCTGTAAGTTTGGACCAAAAATATAGTCCGCTGTAAGTATGGACCACACATATTGTCAGCTGTAAGTTCAAGGTCATAACCGCTTTCCAGTGACCACAATTCAACGCACTCTTTGTTATCGCACAAGTGAAAGAACTGTAAGATATATACAGTGTTTCTTATAGGGCATTTAAACGTTATGTATTCTACGAGTTAGCATTATGTTTTTTAATGGGTTTAGTAATGTTTGAGGAAGAACATGTATACCTATTTACAGTACAAACTTTATCTAAGCTTAACACGTGCTTTATTATTGCATTGTATTAGTGTAGTGTAACATAAATTCTGTGGTTACTTCAGGGCGTTCCTGGACCCAGAGGCCCTGCTGGATCCCCAGGTCAGCCGGTAAGTACTCGCCCACAATGTCCGGATAGACTGAAATCTTAGGACTATATTCGTCGCTTGTGCTCAGCTTATTTGTTAGTTTAAACCTTTGAGTGTATACATTAGGATGTCGGATTTATAAAGCAGTTTAAACCTTTGAGTGTATACATTAGGATGTCGGATTTATAAAGCAGTTTAGACCTTTGAGTGTATACATTAGGATGTCGGATTTATAAAGCAGTTTAAACCTTTGAGTGTATACATTAGGATGTCGGATTTATAAAGCAGTGTAGACCTTTGAGTGTATACATTAGGATGTCGGATTTATAAAGCAGTTTAGACCTTTGAGTGTATACATTAGGATGTCGGATTTATAAAGCAGTTTGAGTGTAAACATTAGGATGTCGGATTTATAAAGCAGTTTGAGTGTATACATTAGGATGTCGGATTTATAAAGCAGTTTGAGTGTATACATTAGGATGTCGGATTTATAAAGCAGTTTGAGTGTATACATTAGGATGTCGGATTTATAAAGCAGTTTGAGTGTATACATTAGGATGTCGGATTTATAAAGCAGTTTCGAATGCATATTGCGCATGGATGAAAAAAAACTAATTCGACAAATATTTATGTTGCTCATTTATGCAACACGGTGAATATATTTACTACAACACCAAAGCCAGCAGGTATAACAGAAAGAATGTTTCACAGTGGTAGAAAATTCTCAATGGTTTAATGAATGTTTATGAGCGACTCTTGTTTACAGGGCCCCCAGGGCTTCCCCGGCCCCCGTGGAGAGACCGGAGAACCCGGACAATCCGTACGTACACTTGTCTGTAATATCTTACCCAATACAACAACGCACGTATCGGCCCTTTTAAAGTAGATCTATCATTATCGAATACGGCGTTGAACGGCGTATCACTTATTCAATTTCTAGAATTACGAGATAATAATTGACATTTATCGAAAATACATCACAAAATTGAAAGAGCGTGCTGTTTCATGCAAAACCGAGTGAAAGCGTCCCCGGAGTGACAATGCTTTCACAGACAAGCAAATAAACTTGTATATTCTTTGTCTTTACATTAAATGTTCATCAAAGTTTGTTGAATTACTTTAAATACGAGTATAAATATAATTACACTGTGCAAACCAGAGTACTGTGGCTTTAAGAGAGCTGATGTAACTTTTAGCTCCTCTCCTTCAGGGTCCCGCTGGACCACGTGGACTTCCGGGACCGATCGGACCACCAGGAAATGACGTAAGTGTGACGTCATTATCATTAATATTGGTTGTTATCTCATGAAACAGAAAGATCAATCGTCCAATATCAACAAATATCTGACCCAATTGTAGGCATCTGATAGGTTGGCATGTCTTCAGACAAAAATATTGACAAAAAATAAATGTTCGTTGTGCGTTGTTATGTCTAGTTAAGTCCATGTACGGCTCGTAATTGTGTGCATAACTTAGTAAAGACATCACGATCACATTCCGTTGTATGTTGACAGGGAGACGAAGGCATGACGGGAGAGACCGGACCACCAGGTCCAACAGGCAACCCAGTGAGTAAACAAACGGGTGATATGACACAGTGGGTATATAGTTGTTGATAATTATTAAAGGAGATGGAAAATCGCAGCTTTAATATATGGGGTTATTATATAATAAAGGGGGATATGAAGCTCGTTTTAATGGAATCTGAAAGTGTCTTATTTATTGTTTGGTTTTTAATAATAATAGGTTGCAGTGTAGTAGTGCATATTGTGTCCGCTTTGCGATCGGGAGGTAACGTATTCGATCCCCACTGTCGGGGAGCGTTCTTTAGATTCCCCATAGACACCAAGTACTGGTGTTCCAGGAATCGGATCGTGAGCGTTTTAAATAAACCATAGGCGATCTATGCACTCGAGCAAAAACACAGGTTTAAATTAATAGAAATTGAAAGTGCACCGAAAAGTTTTGTTATACGTATTGCAATCTTAAAGATCCTATTTACACTGGTAATGTTACTGTTTCCAGGGTGACGCGGGCCGGCCAGGTATCCCCGGACTGCCCGGACCAAAGGGACACGTTGTAAGTATCTTCCTGTCGCATTCGAATCTTATTGACAGTGAGTTCATTGAAATGAATCAGAGAACTTAGAATATAGATAAATACTTCAAACATGTTTGTTAAAGGTTTCATTACCATTGGATTTGTCATATGCAATTCTTGTGATCCTGGGTGAAAGCTTGAGGTCACAATTCAAGGTCATGTGTCACGAGTATTCATTTCTGCTTTCAATTTGTATATGTTTTACACTCTTGTATATTGTACATTCTTCGTTTAAATAGCCCCCCCCCCCCCCTCCTAAATTAATATATACGTCGGGTTATAATTACCGGTATGTCACATCCTGTGGCATACAGTGTTTCTTTGAACAGATCTACATATATGTCATGTATACCTGTACTCACTGCTTGATGTTGAAACTAATCACTTTCCACGTTTTATATAAATGTACTACAATTAATTTATACCAGATCTTTACTTAAGAATTATGTTTATGTCAAACTTTACTGGTCCACCTTTTATATTCAGGTATAGACACACTAAAAGTCGTTCAAATGTCAACGGTCCAAACACACCAATTTTATGCGTAATTATTATTTTAATCTTATTGTTCCATTGCTCCAATAACACAAACATCAATAGTGACAAATGGAACTTTAAAATCTCTACAAGTCCTTTTCAAAACATTTAAGTGCACTACTCCTTACGTCATCTGCTCTTCGTCCAATTGCGTTCAATCGCTTCAGAGTGTAAAAGACGCACGAATCTTCATTATTTAGTACAAACGTTGTCCTACAATTTTAAGTACACTTCTACTCAGTGAATTAACATGCATTTCTCCCACCTCCAGGGAATGCCTGGCAGACCCGGACAACGCGGTGAGGACGGTCGTCCCGGTGACAAGGGAGAGGTGGGTGCAGTCGGAGCCCCTGGCGGTCCCGGCCCCATGGGAGCGGCTGGAGCAATAGGCGAGAGAGGACGCGATGGATCACCCGGAGCACCTGTATGTATTAGACAATTTTTTTTTATTGAATTTGCACGTTTTGTTGAATTTAAAATCGAATGTCAATAATAAATGGCATGTGCTGTCTAAATTTTAACCACAAAAATATGTTAATTTGTTTATATTGCTAAACAAGTATATTTATGATATTTTGAAATTAGGGTTTATGTGGACAGATTATTTAGTTATGTTTTCACATTGGTGTTTAAACATTTCTGATTGATGTTGGTTCAAGGGATTGCCCGGTACTGACGGAAAGATTGGCGAGCGTGGAGCCCCGGGCAACATCGGACCCCCAGGTCCTCCTGGCTTCCCTGGTGCATCAGGCGCTAAGGTAAACATACAGTAACCGAAACCTAACACATCGTTGTCATCAGAACTTCTATACTAATTTAAATTTATTATGGATGGTTCGCGTTGAGTTGATAAGACTTTCTGGCTCTAAAAGTGACGAACTTTGTTGGTTTGACATCAATTTCCGCTTCGGTGGCGATTCTCTCCCATAGGGTGATGCTGGACAACCCGGATCACGCGGATCTACTGGTCTCCCAGGACCTGACGGACAGAACGGAAGTCCCGGCCAGCCAGGAGAACCCGGACCACCAGGACCGCCCGGTACAGATGGCGAACCCGGAAGTAAAGGAGACCAGGGCCCCAGCGGACAGCCCGGCGCCACAGGATTCCCCGGACCCCAGGGACCACCCGGACTCTCTGGAACCCCGGAGCCGCCGGAGCTAAAGGAGAAGCTGTACGTTTTTTATGTTTTGCATTTTGTATTGGTCTATGATTATGAATTACTATTACAATGCGAAGCTACTTTGTTCACAAATGATCTCGAGGTTAAAAGTAGTATTATTCTTGTATGAACTAAGACTCAATTTGTTCAATGACATATAAATTAGTTTCGTTTGTAATGAAATTTATTTATTCAACATTACTTATAATGGTTTTATGTTGTACATAGGGTAAGGATGGACTACCCGGAGGTGACGGTGAGCCAGGTATGCGTGGAGCCCCAGGAAACTCCGGCGAACGAGGTCTTCCTGGTCTAGCAGGCGCACCCGGAAATAGAGTATGAAACACCTGTCATTACAGTCTTCTAGATTTTCTATTGATCAATTATCGCTAAATCTTAGATTTATTATCAAATTTAATCGGTCCATTGATTGTGTAACGACATTCTACTATACATCAGTATGTACTTGTTTTCAGGGACCCATCGGAGCTTCTGGACCGCCAGGCCCACCCGGTAACCAAGGCGAGCCTGTAAGTTGATGACGTAGTTTAATTACGTATAAATTTATGCCATGAAAACATGTGCCAATCTGTGTTGTGACCATAGTGATGTTGACGAAGCATGGCGAAGAGAATTGAGATCAGTAGCGCGAGGCTTAAAGAAAGCCCCTCACAGAAATTCGTATCCTAATCAAAATAACTGATGACGTAATATTATTACATGTTGTAATACATAACTCTTTACGGTTTCTTGAATGTTTTATATTTACTCAACATTGTTGAACTGACAGCTACAATTTACGTCTCAATAAGTTACATTAATTATTTTGAATCCTTTCCTTCATGACTTCCGTTGACCTTGCAGGGTATGCCAGGCTTGCAGGGAACTCCCGGAGCCCCTGGAAATCCAGGCCCGACCGGAAAAGACGGCGAGAGGGGACCGGAAGGCGAGCGCGGAGAGCAGGGAGCGCCGGTAGATGCGCATTTGCGTTTTAACGTTTTTATTCTCATATTTATTCATTATATTTTATTTTATTTACGACAATCAATTTATAAACACTATGCGACAAATTTGTAATACACATGTTTTTATTTTCTGGTTGAAAATGTGTTCTCTAATTGACGGGTTTATACGTCATAAAAACAAATTTATGTTCGCTTTAAATGACAATGTTCTTGTGTTTGCATGAATCTTGTGACACAAACATTCATTTATGTTTAATTTCAGGGAGCAGTAGGCCTGATGGGCCCAGTTGGACCGACCGGCCCCAGGGTATGTATTCGGTACAACCCACATTGTTATTGTGATTAGATTAGTGAATAGCCGTCGTTTTAATGTTTGCACTTGTATGCTTGTACCTATTTTTACCTTGAAAAAAAAAGCACAATTACATAAGATGAAGTGAACATTAAATGGCAACTCATATGCGTGACTCAACATTTGCAGGGTATTTCTGGGCCCTCTGGATCTGACGGCCGCCCTGGACCTCCTGGACCCCCGGTAATGTCCTTAGCGTAAAAAATATGTCAATTTAAAGGCCATTATGAAAAACGAAATCCTCATAGAGCACTTAAAATACATCTATTGGATGACTTTTTCATACATGTTAACCATTGAAGACGCATGTCAGTTTTATATGTGAAATGTGTACCTTTGCGATAATGATGACATTGACATTGATTCTGGTGTTTTAGAAGAAAACAATCATGGTGATTGCTGATTCTGATTATTATTTGTGATGATGGTTATAATGCACTATGCAATGATAAGGGTTACAGTAATGGTTGCAGCTGTGGTAAATTTAATTATAAACCGCAATGAATATGTCTATATTCTTTTTAGTAGTAATAAGGAATAAGAGGATCATACCCTACTGCTGTTTGTTTTTTTACCTGAATAAAGGTTTAAACCCCAACCCTGTTTTTCTTGTTTAGGGACCCGGTGGCGAGAACGGCAAGGACGGTGAACAGGGAATGCAGGGACCCCCGGGTTTGCCCGGAGTTTCCGGTATGCCGGGACCCAAGGGAGATTCTGTAAGTTTTGAAAAAAATCTCATGCACTTTAAGTTTTGAAACTGCTGATGTCTAACCCTCGGTAATAAATCAGCTGAAGCTCATGATTTATGCACAAAACCTGTTTGACTGGGCGCGAATCAATTGTATCTGATGTTATAGAAATAGCCAGTTATTACTTTTACACATCGATGTCCGTGATATTTACGTACACACTGAACAGAACTTATTTCAACCGATTTAATATTTCCAATGACTCTAGAGTCTGCCTATATATTCTGATATCAATTGCGGCGTTTCTCTATTAAAGGGTCCCTCGGGCAGGACAGGGGAGTCCGGACCACCAGGACCTCAGGGACCACGCGGGGAGCGCGGCTCGCAGGGAGAACCCGGAGAAATCGGACCCCCGGGGACCCACAGTGAGTTAAAAAATGTTTTATGATTATAATTGTTTTTTGTTGTATAACTATTATGCGTTATTCTTTTATTGTTATTGATTGTTTTTTAAATTACCATTGTTATTAATTATATGATGGTATTTGTTTCTGCTGTATCCCATTCTTCTTTTTATTTGTCATATTTTCTTCTTTTTCCTCCGGTTCTTCTCCTCCTCTCTTTCTTCTTCTTCTTCTTCTTCATCTTCAACTTTTTCTTCTTCTTCATCTCATTATTATTATAATAGTAATAATAATAATAATAATAATAATAATAATAATTATTATTATTATTATTATTATTATTATTATTATTATTATTATTATTATTATCATTATTATTATTATTGTTAAATCTGTTCAGTTAGAAAGCCTTCCTTTACAAATATTAGTTCAAATGTCTTATTATGCCACATAATACGAGTTCATGGTTGCAGGGACCCAGCGGAGAAGTTGGTGAACCAGGCAGACAGGGAGAACAGGGTATCTCGGTGCGTTTACTTTTGGTTTCTTTTCTATTTTACTCAGCTGCGGAATCTCATCTTGACGCGTTGATACCAATGCATTGACAAACTTTGATTTTAAAAAAGCCTTAAAAAGCTGTTTATTACATAATATAAATTATTGAAATGTGTTAAAGGAAAAGCTTACATTTTGTTAAATGCGTGCCATTATCTGACAATGGGCTCATATATATCCAAACCGCTTAAATGATAAAGCCATTTATAGCAGAAAAATCAAAATATTACCAACTTCCGCCAATGACCACGATTTGCATCACTTCAGGGCCCCGTGGGACCCCCCCGGATCGCCAGGTGAGTCCCGGAAGAGCCGGAGAACCCGGCGCAGCTGGACCCTCTGGAGAGCCCGGCACCCTGGAGAAAGAGTGAGTAGAGGGAACTTCACTAGACTAGGTATCATTAGGGACAGATTACATTAAAATATTCTGGTCTATTCTCGTCCATTTCTTGAAAATATTTTGTTTTTGAACACAATGCAGTAAAACACTTTTGATTGATTAAATAATTATAGTTTAGTTTAAATATGTATAATTATAATGTAATTGGCGATTTTATGAACTCTTAAATTTTTTGATTTTCATATTTAGTCTTGACCTTTCATGTATCTATGTATAAACAAGGGAATGAGTAAAGTCCCCCACCTATATCTCAGGGCGAGCCCGGTTTCCCGGCGAGGGTGGATCCCCGGGACAGCGCGGAGCCCCCGGTGAACGCGGACCCCAGGGTTTCCGGCGAGAGCGGACCGGAAGTAAGCACTTACTACATAATTAGGTTTGAGCGACCAAATAGTAA